>NC_141993.1:36287907-36627073 GCF_049901715.1 Pseudonaja textilis
CTAAGCTCTCATGTGGCTCAAGCAGGATGGCCCACGCAAGAGATGGTGGAAGTTGTAATATCAAATTTATGAAGAATATCAGGTGGTCTGTTCCTGGCATGTGGAACTATGAATTTGCATGTTTTCACCCACTTTCCTATCCAAATTAATTAATTCATGTATTGTCAGCTGACCCTGTTCTTCTCTAAGGATGCGCAAGGTCATAGGCCTACCTTCAAACACTCTAGACAAAATCTCCGATAAGAGCAATCTTTAGAGGTGCGCTTGCTTCAAAAGTAAATTGGAAAAGCATTTTGGACCCTATACCAGCTCAAGCCCAGTAGGGATCCTCCATTAATTAGAGTAGACCATCATTTTTCAGGTTTCCAAGTAAATCTGAATAAAATTGCTGCTGCTTTAACTACCTTTAATGAGTGAATTCCTCAAACCGTCCACATTTTTCCCCCAGTCTTCCTGAGAAGCCTGAGAAATGACTGACTTCTTTAAAGAATAGCAGAGTGTTTCAAGAAGGTCAGAGCTTTCCTCAATTATTTTCAAGGTGTGCCCCATGTCACCTTTCTTATAAGCTGCTTCATGGAAGGAGGGGAACACTCCACCAGCAAAAGGAAGACAATGGCTGACTGCAGACAATGTATTTAGCTGGTAGAATTAAAGATCTGACAGGAATATTTGCATGACATACTAAGTTTTGTTAACAGCAGTCTTGGCTTTTTTTCCATTTTTAGGCTACTCATTCTATATATTGTGCTACCCAAGTTAAACATGATGCAGAAAGTAGCAAAAACAAAACAACAAAACAACTGTCAGGGCCTTAAAAAAGAGAGGAAAAAATAACGTCATTATCCATTGATGACTGCAGCCTCACCCACTCTTTAAGTACCATCTCCCATTATTAGGGAGCCCTGAGATTGTACCTCAAGAAATACAATACTCAGCACCAACCAAAAAAAATGAGGCTATCCGGCTTTATTCATTAGGTCCCATCAAAATGTTCCTAAAGAGTGAGCAATATTTCATAATTTAGTTGTTTATAATTCAAAACCATGTAGTTGCCTATAATTTTAATTTGGCAAGGTGTTATTTTATAGACTAGATTGCCTTAACCTTGGTAATAGCTCATTGAACTTGTCTATTTCCCACTTAATATATGCCTCGCAAAAATCAGATCTCTCAGATCTAGACCCACACCATTATATTGGTTTGAATTATCAATTCCTCACTCCATATAGGGGAAAAAGCAACAAAACTGACATCATATTTTTTTTATTTTATATAGTATAGACTTAATATAAAAATGTTAAAAACTGTAACATAAAATAAAATATAAAGTTTATATTTTAAAATATACAATGAAGTATATAAAATGTATTTTATATAAATAAATACGGAAATACACCTAAATATTTAAAATATATAATACAACTGTACAAAACAATATATATTATATAATAATGTTAAATTATATAAAATTAAATTATATACTGTATATACTTATATAATATTGTATTTTAAAAGTAGTCTGGTAGCACTTTTTCTGAGGAACAAATTTTGTTTAAAGGCATAAGTTTTGGTGAGTCATGAAACAAGCTACCTGACTCTTCATCTTTTGCCACCGCAGTCTAACACTACTCTCCTCCTAAAATACCATTTATGTAGTAACCATAATTTACCTTTCTCTTGATTGGCAACAGAAAAGGAACTAGAGATGTAGAACACACAGTAGCTGTTGCTGTTACAATGCAGTGGCCACTTAATAGGAATTTGCTGAGTCAAGAAGTGCAAATAACATTATGCTGCACTTGTACAATAATATTCAAGTATCTAAATCAGCTCATATTCTTGCTTTTTCAAGTGAAAGTTTCTCAACAGCACTGCACTCTTTTTTTTTAATTCAAGTTACAATGACCATGCATAAATAGAACCAATATGGTAAAGTGGATTGAACAAGGATTAAATAAGATAAATTTCATGTCCATATTCAGCCATAGAAGGTTACTGAAAGACTGTTTGTCAGCCTAACTTACTCATTGGCTTGGTATTCAGTTCAGTATATGAATTCAGAATGCCATTCAGTTCAAAATCAGAAGAGAAGCATTCTAATCTCAAATCTCTGGAGTCATTGCTGTTAAATTGTCTTTTCTTCTTAAGCCATGCTAAGAAGAATGCTAACCCCGTGCTCTCTTTGGGGTTCTACACTGTCCATTCTGTCTTCTGAGGAAATGAGACAGAGGTCTAAACGTAAGGCTCTCAAGTATTGTAATGTATATTGGGACAACCTTGGGAAAATGTGTTGCATTAACAGAGGGATAGAATCAAGATTTTATGAAATGTTAGTACCACTTCATAATGCCATGCTTGCAATATTGCATCCAGTTTTGGTTGCTATGATATAAAAATATGTCGAGTCTCTAGGAAGAGTGTAAAGAAGAGCAACCATGATTAGGGAGGCTAAAACATATGAAGAACAGTTGCAGGAATTGGGTATGTTCTAGTTTAATGAAAAGAAGGACATGACAAGAGTGGTCCAATATCTAAGGGGTTGCCACAAAAGAAGAGGTGTGTGTGTGTGTGTGTGTGTGTGTGTGTGAACTTTTCATCAAAACACCTGAAGGCTGGACAAAGCAATGGATGGAAAGTATTGCTACTTAAATGTTAAACTATTTAATATTAAACTTGGTTTACTATTAAACTCTATTAAACTATGTTTAAACTATTACTGTTTAAATCAATTAAAATTGATTGAGAGCCAACCTAGAACTGAGAAGAAATTTCCTGACAGAACAATTAATCAGTGAAACAACTTGCCTCCAAAAGGTATGAGTGCTCCACACTGGAGGTTTTTAAGAAGAAATTGGACAATCATTTGTCTGAAATGGTATAGGGCTTCCTGCCTGAGCAGGGTTTGGATTAGAAGACCTCCAAGGTCTATTCCAATGCTGTTATTCTGTTATTCAGTGGAAACTGGATGAAACTGGCATCTGTAACAGTTTTACATATATTTAAAAGCAATTGTATCTTTTCTCTGCTTTCTCTTCTCCTACTACAGCTGATCTTTATAGCAATTACTCTAGATACAGAGATTAATTCCTGCCACCGAAGTGAATGGTTCAGCAGTCAGCCCTAATACTCGACCAATACTCGAATACAGCTCATCAGTCTGGAACCCACATTACGTATCTGATATTAGCACAGTTGAGAAAGTCCAGAAATATTTCACAAGAAGAGCTCTCCACTCCTCTGCTCGTTGTAGAATACCTTACGCCACCAGACTTGAAATTCTAGACCTAGAAAACCTTGAATTACTCCATCTTCGGTCTGATCTAAGTATGGGATATAAAATCATACATTGCAATATCCTACCTGTCAATGAATACTTCAGCTTCAACCATAACAACACAAGAGCACACAATAGATACAAACTCAAGGTTAACCGCACCAAACTTGATTGCAGGAAATACGACTTCAGCAACAGAGTGGTCAATGTCTGGAATACTCTACCTGACTCTGTGGTTTCTTCCCCAAACCTTAAAAACTTTAACCTTAGATTGTCCACTATTGACCTCACCCCTTTCCTAAGAGGTCTGTAGGGGGCATGCATAAGCGCACCAATGTGCCTACCGTCCCTGTCCTATTGTTTCTTTTATTTTTCTTATATGTACCCATTTCATGCATTCATAACTATGTATATACTTATACCTATTATCTTGTAAGCGATTGACAAATCAAAATAAATAAATAAATAAAAAATAAGAATACATTTAAAGGCCTTCAGCAATCTAGATTAAGAAGGACGTGATTTTGAGAATCAAATATGAATAAAGGCAGTAAAAATCTAGAGCATGTCTCCTTTATAAATGACAACTGATCCCACTTTTATGATTTTGTATTACACATTGCCCATTTGCAGGTAAAATCATAACATTTGTAAAATGTCACCTCTAAAAGGACTCCAGTTCAGTTCTGCTGGCTACATATTTTGCTGCCTGCATTATATTCCTTGTATTAGCCTCATCTGGAATGAACACAGAGCTACTTTCCTTCCTTACATTTCTATGATTTATACAAATACTTCTGCAGCTATATTGCATTTTATTTTTATCTTCCACATTTTATTGGCACCAAACTACTTGTGCATTTACAGTGCTCCCATGCGTATTTACCTATTTATACCATGATTATGTCTTGAAAGCTATCTCATGCTCAGTTACTTTCCCACTTTCTTTTGCTTTGAACATTAAACATTGTGTATTTTCAAATCATTTTCACATAATGCCTGATAAGTGAATTTGTTCTCTCATTCTCTCTCCTCTGGTTATTTTTGTTGTGTCAGTAGTGTTGCTTTCTGGAGTGTTCATTTTTGCAGTTGTCACAAACTGCACATGGTTGTGCAACATGGTGATACCTATCTCTATCTTTATTGCAATAAGAAAACAGAAGGTTTTTATTACTTTATTAGCTGCATTAATAATGTTAAGTGAGTCTATTTCTTCACAGGATTATTGAACGTCTACATACTGCACAATGTCTTGATGTGGCACCACAGTCCACATTGCATGGGTTCCATGAGGCGGTGGCTTTCTCAGAAATAGCCAGCTATTTTGATTTAAACACCAAAAGGATTCAAGAAAATATCAAAAATTTACCCCTTGACAATTCAACCCATATAGAATGAGTATCTGAATAAGCATTCAGTGTAAAGTTTATGTAAAGATGCCTTTGGCAGGGTACACACAATTTGTACACTAACACGAACATACTTACAACCTTTCTGCATAGAAAATGGATCAAGAATGTTGTAATTGTCCAACAAAATTTGATTGGGTGCATGTTAATAATACACCCATTTAATGTTGGACAAACTATTAAAGGGGAAGTCTTCTCCATGTACAGGTGGTCCTCATCTTATGACCACAATTCAGCCCGAAATTTTTGTTGCTAAGCGAGACAATTGTTGAGTGAATTTTGCCCCATTTTGCAACCTTTCCTGCAACAGTTCTTAAGTGACTCAGTTGCTAAGTGAATCTGGCTTCCCCATTGACTTTGCTTGTCAGAAATGATCACATGACCCTGGGAAACTACAACCATCATAAATATGAGTCATTATAATTTTGAACAGTAACTAAATGAACAAGCCGAGGACTATCCTATCTGTAACTCTTTTCACAGATTCTCCACTGAGAAAAAGTGTGCATAGTGCATGGAGGAAGAGAAAGATGACATGTTCAAGTTACCTCTGACTGTATAAGTCCCATTGGTTCCTTCCCAATATATTTGGTGCCACTACTCATGCAGTTATGAAAATATTATGCCCATTTTCTTAGCATCTCATGGAAATATTTTTTTTTAATCAAGGTAATGCAACTAGTAATGTGTCTGATATTTGGACAAGGCTATAGTATGATCCCATACTCCTAATATATTTTCTATGCTTGGGGAACATATAAGGATATTCTCATTGTATGTAATAATTCAAATATACTGTATATATTATTATATTATATTATATTATATTATATTATATTATATTATATTATATTATATTATATTATATTATATTATATTATATTATAGCCTTTAGGTCCGGTGATGGAACAAGATACAGTGTTGCCAGAGCTAATCTGAAGAAAGGTATTCAGAAAGCCAAGACTGATTATAAAAGGAAGAGTGAGGATAATTTTTATAGCCATAACATGAGGTAGGTGTGGCGAGGGATTCAACAAATTAAAAACAATCAACCAACCAATATCATCCCTGCTGAGGGAGATGCTTCATTGGCAGAGGAACTGAATCATTTCTTTGCTCGCTTTGAAGTGGAGACATCAGAGACAGATAAAACACAACTACCAGCCAATTGTAGCCCCCACCTCATTGTGGAGGAACAGGAGGTGAAGAGCATTGTGAGGGCTGTGGACCCTAGAAAGGCTGCCTGTCCTGATGGTATCTCTGGCTGAGTGCTTAAAGACTGTGCTGATCAGTTGGCTGGAGTCTTTACCAGGATCTTCAATCGGTCTTTATCCCAGTCCACTATTCCATCTTGTTTGAAGACTTCCACCATTGTTCCACTGCCAAAGAAGTTCCCTATCAATAACCTCAGTGATTATAGACCAGTGGCACTCACTCCTATCATCATGAAGTGCTTTGAGAAATTGGTCTGCCGGCACATCATTTCTAGTCTTCTGCATACATTTGATAAACACCAGTTTGCATACAGAAAAAATAGATCTACAGAGGACACTATAGCCACTCATCTAGAACACTGGGAGGGCTATGTGAGGATGCTTTTTGTGGATTTTAGTTCTTTGTTTAACACAATTCTTCCACATAGACTAGTGTCTAAACTTCTGGACCTTGGGTTTTCTAATTCAATCTGCCTTTGGATTATGGATTTCCTGTCTGGCCACACACAGAGGGTCAGATTAGGTAATCATACCTCTTCAGCCCTTATTCTTAACACTGGTACACCACAGGGTTGCGTGTTGAGTCCTTTACTCTATACTCTTTATGTGCATGACTGCATTCCCACTCACGTTAGTAATACTATTGCTAAATTTGCAGATGATACAACAGTGGTAGGACTTATCTCCGGCGGGGGGATGAGTCTTCCTACCGAGGTGGACTGGTTACTTTCGTGGTGTGGAGACAATAACTTGGTCCTCAACACCAATAAGACCAAGGAGCTTATATGGATTATAGAAGGAACAGATCAGACATCCAGCCCTTGCTTATCAATGGAGACCAAGTGGAGCAAGTGGCCAGTTTTAAGTTTCTGGGTGTTACCCTAAAAGAGGACCTGACCTGGGGTGCCCACATTGCAGCCCAGGTCAAAAGAGCCCAGCAGAGATTTTACTACCTGAGTCTTCTCAGAAAACAACAACTGAATGAAAAACTGCTGGTGACCTTCTACCGCTGCACCATAGAGAGCATTTTAACATACTGCACTTCTGTATGGTTTGCCAATTGCATAGTGTCAGATAGAAAGCACTCCAGAGGGTTAATGTCATTGCTCAGAAGATCATTGGTTGCCCTATCCCCTCTTTGGAAGAGTTTTATAACTCCCGCTGCCTTAAGAAAGTTCAAAACATTCTCAAAGATCCATCTCATCCTGGGAAGTCTTTTTTTGAACTACTACCATCTGGCAGATGGTACAGAATAATAAAAACAAGGACAAATAGGCTGAAAAACAGCTTCTATCCCAGGGCAGTAGTTCTTTTGAATTCTGCTGTATAGTGCAGTGTTGGTGTGGTGTCAGGGGTTTCTGGTTCAATGTGTGAAGGGTGAAGGATGTGTGTGTTTATTTTCATGGTCATGGTCATGATGTGCACTGAAGATGGTGTTTGATTTCATTGTACGAGGTGCAATGACAATAAAGTAAACTAAACTAAACTAATAATGTAATGTATATATTGTTTGATATAATAATTCAAACAAACCAGTAGATGTATGTATATATTGTTATAATATAATGCCTACATTGTATACAATAGTTCAAATGCGTTGTGGTTGTGTATAAAATTTTGTCATGCCTACATTGTCTTGGATGTGTACTAGAGGCAATGCACATCCTTTTCAACCCCAAAAACTCTAGGAAGGAGCTGCAGTATAAATAGGTATGTCAGAAAAATCTAACTAACAATATTTTGTTAGGAAGATGTAAAAAAAAAATTAGAGGTAGAGATTTTGCAGCAAGCAAATGACAGAAAAAGGGATGCCCTCAGTAAAAAGAGACAGGTAGAATGGACGCAAGCTCAAAAGCCAGCCTATATGAGAAAATATGTGCAGCCTAAGGCCATCCAGTGTGCTTATAACTCAGCAATGGCTTTACTAACCAAATGGCTCTAGGGGGGACATTTGGCCTTTTGTAAAATGTGGTGGAAAATTTTGACCTAACAGTAAATTATTTGGACATCTAGAGGGGCTGCAACTTCAAGCTTTGGCTTGGGCTATGTTTCAATAGTACCCCAACAGCATGCCCACACACATCCTGGAAAATTTCAGGCTCTAAGTAGACCCTAATCAATGGGTTACCAAGTCCCCCCACACACTCATGCCTCCCAAATGTAGGCTCTTATATCAAAGCATTCTCGACAAGGGGGGAAAGGCTATTTAGAAGAGTTGACTTATAAACCAAACCCAGGTAATTCTCAGAGGATTCCTCTGAACAAAAATACTTTGGGGAATGGAACCTAAATCTCATTGAAATTCATGACGGCGTTACCAACAGTGCTCCCCTTAATATTTTTGAAGAGTTCTTTGGGGAAATATAGCTATTTGAAACTAAAACTAAAGGTTTCATCTTATTTTATGGTATCAATATTTCTCATCAGCAGTCACTGCAGAGTGACAATAATTTATCGTTCACAGGGCAGTATTCCAGAAATGTGACTTTTCTTCTGTACAAATCCCCACAGAACCAAATTTCTAAAACTGTATATTTGCAGGGTGGGTGGAACTGAGCAAAGGAAGGATTTTACTTGAATTTATGTATATACAATACTCTCCTTTCCAGGCATTACATATAAATTCTTGATGGCCATCTAAGGAATAATCCTAAACATATTTGCAGATGCCACTTGTTTCAGAAGGATTTTTATGAATGCCTGAGGTAAGCAACTTTTGAGCTCCAGGAGTATATTCATATGTATGCACTTAAACCAGAAACATATTAACCTCTGTAATGGAAATTATTAGTGATTTCTGTCATTTACATCAGGGGTCTCCAATCTTGGCAAATTTAAGGCTTGTGGACTTCAACTCCCAGAATTTCCCTGACCAGCATGGTTGGTTGGGGAATTCTGGTAGTTGAAGTCCACAAGACTTAAAATAGCCTAGTTTGGAGACCTCTGGTTTACATGACTCCTTTTGAGTCAGCAGTGTTGCAGCTGGGTATTTTTTCCCCTACAAAATATTTTTGATGGGTTTCAAAGGCTCTTTATCTTTAATATTAAAAAAATTTAATGCTTATTGAGAGATAGAATACTACAGTTGTGAGGAAGCAAAAGATTTTCCCAAAGTTCATCTCATCCTAGTTTCTTACAAAATCCAGTGACCCACTTAGGACAAAGTTAAAGCTTCAGATCCACTGGCCTTTTGCTTTGGGGCCTTGCAGAGAAAAAGACCTTTCAGAAAACAGTGATGGCAGCAAAAATGTAAAGTCAAGAAAGGGAGAGGATATAGGTTTGTAGTGCAAGCCATACACAAGGTTCCAAGGTTTGGATGTGTCAGCCAAATTTTTAAAAGTACAACTGCCTCAAATTTGTAAAGTAATTTCTCACTTCTGTTGTGTTGTCAGATGCTGTCCAAAGCAAGGGAAATGGGGGAGAAGGAAATAATTCTTCTGAAAATAAATGATACAACTGTTTTCTCCACTCTGATGGAATTGAATAGCTGTCTATAAGCAGTTCCCCATTTTTATGATTAGTTGCAATTATGCATCACCCTAAGCAATTTTAAAGTCACAATGATCACGCAAATTAATTAAACTAAGAGATAGAAGATTATTCTTGACTACCTCATCAGTTTAGCATATGAGGCACAATGAAAATGAATTTTCTCTTCCTATACTAACCATGTGGCTTCATCTCACTGACAGTAATCCAAGGAAATCCGAAGAAGAAAAGTGCTACTTTGTCCTCTGTTAATTTCATATTTTGCTTAAGTCTGTCCTCTTTAGCATTTGGAAGGACTGGATTCAGAGGTACATTGCACTATGATCTCAAAGAGAATTTTTATATAATCATATATCTTTGGTATATGATGCCAGAGAAATTATTTAAATATATAAAGGCACTTGAAATGTGTGTTGGAAATGTGAACCCCATGAAGGGGCAATTTATCATGCTTGGTGGACATTTTAAAACGGTTTTAAAAAACTTGGATCCAAATACATATTTTGATAGAGAAGATTTTAAAGATTAATATTTAATTGAAGCCAGGACTTTTCCTTTCAGGATTAATGGATAAACAGTTAGAAAAAAGCCATGGAAATTATTTTAATATATGATCATAGCACAAAATTACTGTAATGAACAGAGATGAAAAGATTTGACACCATCCACTATATAGGAACGGTTGGTGAAGTTGACAGATTTTGGTAAAATGGATAACTTAACTTCTCTGATTAGACAAAGGACATTATCTATATTTATTGCAAACTTATAGACTTTTTGAGTACAAATGAAAAAAAGTGAACTTGGAACTTATTAGTTAGGCAATATAGATTATAGAAAGAAGAGTAAAATGATGTAACAAGAGAGAGGTCAAAATATAAGTATAAGTATTAACAGCAATTAACACTATTAAAAGCCACTAAAAGCTGATAAAAGAAATCTGTCTGTTCCTTGAAGGAATTTGATCACATGGAATAACAGGTATATGAATTTAGATTAAATATGGCCAAAGAACTGTAAAAAAAAATTCTATCAGTTAACAGGGAAGCTAAAATGTAATGTGGTTTCAGTGGCATCTTGTTATAGGACTTTAAATAATATGCATCAGACCGTTGTTTTTCTCCATTCAACTTGCCTTTTTCTGTTAAAACTGTAAAAAAAAAAGCCTTTTCTGAAAGAAGAGGAAGTCACCACATTTGTTGGCTTCTCATAAGTACAAAGCATAGCCTAAAAGGCATTTGGTATTTAATCCAAGCACAGAACATTTATATTGCAGTAGCATTCAGTTACAGACCTGATGTAGAAAAATGGTTGTGATCATTTGTACCTGTTCAGAAAATAGGCATCAAAAGACAAAAGATCACTCAGGCCACAGATCCTCAAAACTTATACATTCTGAAGCAGCTTCATTAAACCTATTTATTTTATGATATGATGCAATTTTCTGAGTCAAAGGGAGGGATGCTTTTTTTTTCTCTGAAAGGTCGCTGCCAGATACGTTATCCATCTGTCCATTTTCATTTTTATTGTTTTCCCATTAACTTTATTCATCCATCTGTTCATCTGTGTAAGCCCATTTTTTAAAATTTTAATTTTTATTTATGGACTGACCTTAATAAACTCTCCTCAAGTACCCTGTGTTTATCACTGTCATGGATGAAAACATTATTAATGGCAGGCGAATTGAAGAGAGAAGATGACGACCCTTTAAATTCCTTTTCAGCTGGCTGGACTGGAGCAACTCAGCTGGTTGGAGGGATGTCGGATCAATAAGGTCAGAGATCAGTCACTGTTCCCAGGGCTTCTATCATCCTCATCATTGCTAGCTAACGATGCCTGCAGGTGGACCCCTGCACTTTCTACATTTATGAATTGCCTGGCTTCATACAGAACACTGCAGGATTTTGAAATTTCACACACACAGGGGAGGAAGGAAGAATCAGGAATATATCAGAAACAAATATACAAAGGAACTGATAGTATATTTTCAGAGATTGCAAGAAATACCATTGCCTTTCCCTGACTCAGTACTTTTCAAGGTGATGTTGGACTACAACTCTCTTTAGTCTGAGGCAATAGAACTTTTGGCCTGTGTTGGTTTCAGGGTGATGGATCATTTTAGTCCAGAATATTTTCTTCATGTTTAGATTGTTCTTTACTTAGAAACCACATTACTCCTAAGCAATAGAACTTATCTACTTATTTACTGGATTTTTATCTTTTTATCTCACCTTTATTACTTTTATAAATAACTCAAGATGGTAAATGTACTTAATATCTTCTTTCTCCTATTTTTCCCACAATGACAACCCTGTGAGGTGGATTGGGCTGAGTGAGCGAATGATTGGTCTAAAGTCATCCATCTGGCTTTCGTGGCTAAGGTGGGACTAGAACACTAGTGTCCTGATTTCTAGGCCAGGACCTTAAGCACTAGACCAAATTGGCTCTCATCAGTTCTTGCTGGATCTAGCTTTGGAGTAATAGGTGATTGGGGTGAGATATATGTCTTAAGGAGAATGCTCTGATGGAATGATATATACCAGAGTTCATAAAATGATATAACTTGAGACTCAGTCATAATTATAATTTCAAAAGGAAGAAAAATTTATTGAGATCAAAACCATTCTTTCTTGGGAAAGAATAGTACAAGAGAACATTGGTGGCACCTTTCAATTAAATTCAGTTAAAATTACATTCTTTATAAAATTAGGGTGTGTTGGTGGATCATTGCAGTTGCTATGTTAATAATATGGTTGTTAAGTAAATCTCACTTCCCCATTGGCTTTGCTTGTCAGAAGTCACAAAAGGTGACCACATGCAATTGTCTTAAATATGAGTCAATTGCCAAGCATCTGAATTTTGATCATGTGACCAAAGGGATGCTGCAATGATCATAAGTGTGAAAACAGTCACAAGTTACTTTTTTCAGTGCTGTTGTAACGTCAAATCGTCATTAAATGAAGTGTTGTAAGTTGAACACTACTTGTAATTATTCTATACTGTGGGTAATTTCCAGTTCAGTTTACACCTGGTATATTCCCAGACAATCCCTATATCTACTTCATAGCATTATAAAGTAGACATAGGGATATATCTAACATTTTAAAAAATGCCAAACAGGTATAACTACTACTGTATGACTGAATAGTTACAGTGGAGTCTCGGATCATGGTTGTGACCTGATTTGGTTGTGTCCAGAAGCACAACCGACTGCGCATGTGGCACAGTAAAAAAAAATGGTGAAGAGGAAACCAGCACGGAAAGGGATTTTGTTTGCCACCCGATTTTTGAATCCTAACCCGATTCAAAAATTGGGTGGATTTTTTGTTCATCACCCGATTTGGTCACAAACAGGAGTGTTCATGATCCAAGGTTCCACTGTACAGGCACATTTCTTATGAAGAAATTTATGTTAGCAAGACAACCTTGATGGAAATATACCAGAAACATTACGTAGGCAAAATGGGCTGAAATATTTTTTTAATTCCAGAACAGTGAGATAACATTTGGAAATGGCTCAGGCAGACATCTTTTTATTCACTGGATTATAAGAAGGTTTAGCTTTATGTGTGTGTCCTGTACAGTGGTGTATTGACTATTAAGCAGACTAAGCATGTGCTTAGCATGAGCATCTATAATCCAGTCTTCAATAATTAGCTTTATAGTTATTGAGCCAATCTTGGTGGTAATTGTATCTTTAATAGCACTTGGATCTAGAATATGCAGCAGGATGTTATTACATTCCATTTATAGTTATAGTTACATTATAGTTATTATAATTCACAAATTATTTGGTTTCCTCTATGAGCAGCACCATCATGATTAGTGTCTCTTCCTCCTTTTAGTTTATGATGGAACATGAGCAACAGTGCCTACTAGGCATAATTGTACTACTTTTCCATTCTGCGTGACCATAAGTTCTAGGGACTCTCATCAATCCAGCAAGTAAAGCATAATTTCTCTACTTTGAATCAGATTTTACTAATGTTATTCCCATTATATATGGAGTGGAGGGTTGGTCTCTGACAGAAAGCCACTTGAAGAGTCTAGAAACATTTGATTTACAAGCAGCTGTTATGTATAAATTGGGTTGACAAAATCAGAAATGTGGAGGTGATGAGCAACCTGGGAAAGCCAAGGGAAATCATCAAAATGATAAAAAAGCAAGAGTTAGAATATTTTGGACACGTGATGCGACACCCAGAAAAATACGGCATACTTCATTTAATCCTCCAAGGAAAGATTGAAGGCAAATGAGGTCCAGGCTTCAAAATCTAAGGGACTGGTTTGGACAAAACTCAACAGCACTTTTTCATGCAGCTGTTGATAAAAATAAAATTGCCACCATGATCGCCAATGTCCAATGACGGATATGGCACAAGAAGAAGAAGAAGAATTCCCATTATTTGACTCCACCTCCTAAATGAAAAATAGACTGCAAAAATATTAGGTGACAAAAAAAGGCTGTCTGTGTTGCTACTTAGGGGTCATCCAAATTTTGCAGTCTGAATATGGTAGGCCCAGTAGAAACTGATGCAAAACTGTCAACATGATTTACAAGTAGTTGACAACTCATAAGCACTTGTTTAGTGACAGTTTGAAGTTACAATGGCACGGAAATAGGGACTAATGACCGGTTTTCAAACTTAGGACTCTTGCAGCAACCCCATGATCATGTGATCAAAATTTGGGTGCTTAGCAAATGGCATGTATTTATGAAAGTTGCACTGTCCCCGGATCATGTGATCACTATTTGTAACCTTCTCAGCCATCTTCCAACAAGCATAGTCAATGGGAGAAGCCAGATTTGCTGAATGACTACATGATTCACTTAACAATTGAAGTGATTTGCTTAACAACTGTGGCAAAAAAAAATCATAACTGATTTAACAATGTCCTGCTTAGCAACAGAAATGTTGGGCTCAGTTGTGGTCATAAGTCAATGACTAGCTATACTAGATCTCTGAAAGTCCTGTAGCACACTTGGCCATTTGTCTGTAACACATTCTGATTCATAGCTGGCTGGACAATTCTGGGAGTTGAAGTCCTCAAGTCTTAAAGTTGCTAAGTTTAAGGACCCTTGCTTTAGAAGAACGTCATTCTGCCACATTCATGAAACAGATATATTAATATATTTCAAAATGGAGCAAAATATATGCTGCATTTCTGCAGGTTGTGATTGGATTACGCTTCTGCTGTTTTCTCTACCTTGAAAATGGATAAATAGATACAATCATAGTGCTACCTATTTATCAGCAAACACATAAATAGGCTAACTAAATATATAGTATCTACATAGATACATACAATATCTTTAGGAGTTGAAATTCACATTAATTTCAAGACCATATATTTCATGGAAAAAACTGAGTTCAGATTTATGGAAAATAATGGTTTAAAGGTGGCCATAAATGCTTTATGAGTTCAGTAGGTTGACAGAAGAGCAAAGCTTGCTGCGTAGACAAAAAGGGGTGTTTTTTTTTCAGACAGCTTAAAGTAGCTTTGACAAACATTTACCTTGTGTTTTATTTTTGAATGTTATAGCTAAGTCTTTATTTTCTGTCAGTGACATTGTTATCTCAGGTTGCGTGTATTTGTCTCTGCATGTTTAAGCCTTGTATTCATAGTGACATTTAAACCAAAGATGGAAAATCATGACAATGCTGAACTTTATGGCATGCATCTTAATACTTGCAGAGTTACATTAAAAAAAAAATGAGCCATGGGGATCTTTAATCTAATATCTACCATTCTGACAGTGAAATAAGCAACAGAAGTTCATAGGATGGTTTGTGACCCTTTAACTTCATTCAGTCACTTTGCTCTTGAGCCATGGTTATCTGCAGGAGAGGGCCATAAAACAAAGTTGTAGAAGAATGTGTCAAACGTAGGGCTTCCCTAAATTACAGTCAAAGGCACAGATTAATACATTTAATACATTCCAGTCATGAGTGAAGTACTTATAGCAGCACAACGTGCTCCTTCAGTGACATCATTCATAGGAATGAACTACAGCTAACAGTGACAAGCTGGAAAAATGCCCCCACTTTTCAAACTGTACAAATGGCATTTGGACACAGTAACTCAAAACTGGACACTTCATTTCAAGTTTAAAGCTAGTGGCCCAGTCAAAAGCTATTACTCCATCTTCTTTATTTGTAGTCCATGCTTTTGTGCTCTTTAAGAATCAAATAAATACTGGTGTAATGGTTAGCAACTGCCACTTCAACGAAAAATACTGTTAAATTCACCAATAAGTCTTCTTTCTACATGTTCAGATTTATGACAGAAGAAGTGGAACCATTCCTATTACAATGTCTGGATAGGGTTTCCTTTCCTTAATACAGAAAGAGGCACACTTTACAGATGAAGGTTTAAGCCTGATCTACTTCTTTGTTTCTTTATGTCTCTTTTTTCTCTCAGAACTGTGATGTAAACAGTCAATACCTGGAAGCCAAGTCATAGAGAGCTGATCAACTCTGCCTCAAGATTCAGTCCAAACTGCATAATCTCATTGAGACACCAGCGTCCTTTCCTATTTGTGCATGCGTGTGTGATTATCAAAAAGGGGTTATTATTATCTTGAATGCAAAGCTTTGAATGCTTCCATTTATTTTAATGACACACTGGAAGACTGCATATAGGCTTGAGTGGGAGCAGAAAAGAGGGACTCTATATATAGACATGGCTACTTTATTGATTGCTTTTGACTTCAAGTCTTTGATAGCCCTCTTTTCCCATTAGAAATGAAACTCCATGAAAGATGAAAGCTATGTGCAGAATAAACTATTTTTGAACATCTTCTTGCATGCATGCCTGCTGTTACAAATCTTAAAAAAAACAATTGTGAGCCAAGAAGAAGAGTGATTGCTTACAGGAAAGAGCCCGTGGTTATTTTTATTGCAATGGAGAGTTAGTCCTACCATATGACTACTAGTTTCTTTCACTTGCCACATTCCTCTACCTGTTTGAAATGCCCTTATTTGCTAGGTGAATTTGGATTGGCTCCAATCTTATGTAAATTGTTGGTTCAGTGTAGATGATTTGAGATTTAAATGCAAAGAGAGGCAGGCTTTGGAAGTGGGAGAAAGGGAAGAAGAAAAGCCAAATTAGAACCAAAGCCATGGGAAGACTAGTTCATGATGAAAACCTTGTAAGTCTTCTAAGGGATCAGCCTGTGACTGGATTTCTTCCATTTCTCCTCTTCACTTGTAAGGCTCTCAGAGAATACATTTAGTTTTAAGTTGTTCTCTGATTAAAGTTAGTTTAGGATTAGGTTTAGTTTGCTACATTCTTTGGCTCGAGTATGCCTAGATTGGGGTATCACATGGCCAGCAGGCCATATGCATCACACACTGCCCATACCCAGTTTAGCAAAGGGCAAAAAAGTCATGATACATCACTTAATGCCGCCTTGATGATGCTAGTTTGACACCCCTGGCCTAGATATGGTAGTAGTAGTTTTCCTCTTTGCAGTCCATTATATCAACTATGCAAACTGCTTATTATCAAATTACCACTAATCAGGTTTTTTAAAAAATCAGAGGCACTTGTGAAAGAACGTTGCTGTGACATTTATTTGATTGGGTAGGTTAATAAGAATTTAAGGTCGCCAACCAAATTAAAACATAATGCTAAAAAGTTAAAAATGCTAATAAAATTACTCATATAATCAAATAACAACTAAAAGCCTGGTAAGGGGATATGTTTTTACAAATGTTCTGAACTCTTTGACAGCATAAGCCAAATAGTTGTCTGCAAAGAAGGGTGTTCCTTCTTTGAGGAGCAATACAGTGGAAGGATCTCTTCCATGTTCCAGAGAGATGTCCTGCAACAGCAGGAACATCTCCAAAAGAATCTTTCCTGTAGATCTTAACAGCTAGAGATATTCAGAATGGAGAGGCAGTCCTGCAGATTATCAAGCCCTAAGGCGTTTAATGTTTGAAGGTCAGTGCTCTGTCTTTAAATTGGACTATAAGAACTTGGCAACCAAGATACAACTTTAGGCACACGGATCATGTAATCTCTTTACCATGTACTGATATTCAGCCTAGCTACTGCATTTAGCATCAGCTAAATTTTTGCATACTTTTACAAAGTAGCCCTACATAAAGCATACTGAAATAAGCAAAACAGGATATAACCAAGGTATGGAACACTCTCTTCCCAGTAAAGGCATAAAAATATGGCTCTGCACCTTTGCTTGGGGCATGATGATTAACACACAGGTGTTGGGCTGATTAGCAACCTGGAAGCCTTCCACCCACCTCTTAATCAATTTTTAACATTCTTCGCTTCTAAATTCTACATATTGTTTTTTGATGCTTTTAATGTTTTATAGTACATTACCCAGAGTTCCTCTGTGAGGGAAATGGACAGTTCTTAAACATGATCAATAAAATAAATAAGATGTATACAAATATTTATATTACTAAAATTCATGTCCCAGTATTGTAATTTGTTTATTGGGGTACACCAACAATGAGTTTAAAAATTTGAAATACATCAACATGAATCCAACAAAACCAATGACTTACTCGCATGTTTTGATTGTTGTTGAATTTGGCCCAATATGTTTCTTGCTCAGCTAAGGACTAAGGATATGGTGGTATTATAATGGTTTTAAAGCATTTGCTGATCATAAATGAAGACCCTTGAGTAGCTTTCATGTACTTGGAGTTAATCAAAGATGTGGTATTGCGAATGATCTGGTCGATACTCAAGTACAAAAAAAAAACTTTAGCTAAAGGAGAAGAGTTGGGAATAAAGGCACTTAATCTGAAATTCATGATGTTAATTCATTGATTACAGAACAAGGAGGTGGAAAGAGCAGCTACAGCATTACAATATGCGGTAACATTTTGTTGAGATTGCTATCTTCTCTTCTCTTAAATTTGCACTTGTTAACTCAATATTTTCCTCACTTTCAAGTTATTTCTTCCTGAACATTGTCAGTCAGAGCTGATTTCTTCAACCTGGAGTCTTCCAAGTCCTCACAGCCACAGTCAAAACATTAAAAAAATAATTTGAAATACAAGGGACAGCCAGTCTAAAATGCTACTATGGCCATAGGATGGTTCTTTTTTTTAAAAAAAATGAATTGTTGTTACTGGCAACATTTAAAACTTTAGCAAGGTTACTTATTCAGAACAGAAAAAAAAAATCTATTATTCTGTAGTTAGCTTATTTGTCCTTGTTACTGTTTGTTTTAATTAGCAGCTGCTGTCTAAGCTCTGGATGTGAAATGTTGCATCTGCTACTAGTAAATTTGAAATACTAAGGACTGGGGACTCTTGCATTCAATACACTGGACCAAAAAGCTGCATGCTTCAAGATGGTTCTGTTCCACAAAGCAGCAAGTCCATTTTAAATCTCATTGAACAAACTGTACAGACATTGTAAGATACCTGCAAGCGCAAGTGTTATTTACCTCAGCTTCAGCCCCTTTCTGATTCATAAAATATTAGAAAGACAACACAATACTCAAGCATTGGATAAATTTATAGGTCTGTTTCTTTCTGATGTCACAGGTATTAACTGCATTTCTTCTGATGCTTCTTGAAGGCATGTTGTTGAGCAGAACTGACTCAGTACATTGTTCACACTTTTTCCCAGCAGCTTTGCACAAGGATTTGTATATTTTAAAAATATTATATTTCTGAACTTCCTTAAAGAAAACCGTCAGGTTTGTATGCCAAACATGAGATGCAATTGTTCATTTATTGACCTATAAATTGGAATGGTTTTAGAAGTGATTATTTACAGTTTGGGGGAGGGAAAGGGGGGGAGGGCGTAATAGTCAGCCAAATAATGCCAATGCATTTTTGTAATGTAACATTTTTTAAATGTAAGGAATGAATTCACACTAAAGATTCAGATCAAGTGCCCTTATTCAAAATTATGCATTTTAGATTTTGGATGGTTGACTATTGGGCTGCTCCTTCATAACCCTGATTAATCTAGCGCATGAAAGTCATAAAAGGACTTACGTGTTATGATCAACAAATGCTTTTGTAAAAATCATTAGGACACCACTGTCCTTTTAGATTTTCACCTGGTTGTCAAAATATGCAAATTAGACTTAAAATCTATTATATCAAATTCTAAAAATAACTAGTTTTGAATTATGATAAGTCCAAAGATGTGATTTAAAGCTTTCAGCGTCATCAGAGTAGTTTCAGGTCAAGCAAAGAAATAAACTGTTGTAAGTGTGCAAATTTAATGTTATATAGCTATGATGGTGAACCTATGGTATGCGTGCCGGAAGTGACATGAAGAGCCACTTCTGCTGGCACGCAAGAAGTTGCCTGGAAGAGCTCCACTGAGCATGCATGTGCCATCCGCCCGGCAGCTGATTGTCGGGTATCTGGCGCACTTGCACAAGGGGTGGGAGTGCATTGGAGATGTGCGCGGATGCACAGAGATACATGGCATGGGGGGGCGTGCATGTGCAGGGGGTGGGGTGGGGGCACACACATTGCCTTCTGGGTGCTGGCACACAATTTTTGGCATGGGAGACGAAAAAGGTAAGCCACCACTGTTTCTAGCAACTTTCTATATTGCTGGAAATATAATACCATATACAAAGATGAGAGACAATTTGGTCACGTGGTTAAGGTGCTGACCTAGAAACCAGGAGATCATTAGTTTTAGTCCTGTCTATGCATGAAAGCTAGATAACTTTGCATTCCTCTCTCTCAGCCCAACTCATTTCAAGGGTTGTTACTATGGGCAAACTTGAAGGAGGAAAGAGTATATTTTGAGTTATTTATAAGAATAATAAAAGTGGGATATAAATACAGGTAGTCCTTGACTTACAGTTCATATAGTGACTGTTCAAAGTTACATCAGCACTGAAAAAAAGTGACATGACCGTTTTTCACACTATGGACTGTTGCAACATCCCCACGATCACATGATTAAAATACAGGTGCTTGGCAACTGGTTTATGGTTGCCTGCAATGATTCAGTTAACAACTGTGGCAGGAAAGGTTGTAAAATGGGGCAAAACTCACTTAACAACTATCTTGCTGCAGAAAATGTTGGCTCAATTGAGGATTACCTGTACTTAAGAATAGCAATAACATGCCTTATTAACATAATATTGAGTTAACTGAAGGAAGAGAGCTTGATATATTTTGCATATGTTCAGTTTATGTACAATGTGGATAGACAGCATAAAACACCAGTTGTTTGGCATAATTATTCCTTACTACCCTACACAAAGATTCATATTATTTAGATGTAAATTATATGAAAGGCTGGGCACCAAAGATGTGAAAGCCTTTTAATGGTTAGGAATCACAGGTAACATTTAACTGTGGTCCTAATTTTTAAAAGGATTTCACGTCTTTGACGCCCAGCCTTTTATATAACTTACATCTAAATAATATGCATTAAGTCAGAGTAATAGTTTTCTGTATTATAAAGTCATATTTAGATATATGCTGCAATTGTTTACCTTTCTAGGTAAGGTAGGTTAATACATTTCCAGTGTTGATTCTCATAATTTATTTATTTTTTCATCTTGTTAATAGTTGTTATTGATGAATACCAAGGATATTTCTGTGGTCTAAGATCCTAACAGCTTTTTAACTGCACTAAAGGGCATAGAACATTTCTCTGTCTCCTTTTAAAGCATAGAACTCTTTTGTCTTCCTTCAAACATATAGAGTTGTCTAAAAGGCCACTGACTATGAAACAGTATCTGAGCAGCTTTGATCCCAGACTAGTGAAGGGCAGTGATTTAAAATTACACCATCCTGTTGGACCTTGATGATGCTCTCAGAGCTGTTTTCTCCCGCTTTCACTCTGAATGCCTCCTCTCACCTTCCCTCATTGTCTTCCTCTGTCTTGCCCTGGGGTTAGGATAGTTATTGTGTAAGATTGAGCAAAAGAAGTTCTGGTTGAGTGACTGCATTCAGTAGTTGAGAAATAAGGGATATCTAGGAAAATGAGGAGACAGCTGTCTCGTACTGCATATACCTTTGTGATGTTATATTATATCAGAAGCTGGAATAGAAGAAATCTAGCCATACCCACAGCATGGTCAAAGTCTGTCTGTCTGTCTGTCTGTCTATCTATCTATCTATCTATCTATCTATCTATCTATCTATCTATCTATCTATCTATCTATCTATCCATCTATCTACATGTGTGTGTATATACACAGACACATAGCTGAGGTGAAAAGAAACAATGGCTATCATTTCAGGTTGAGGTTGAGAAACAACTAAGCATAATTAAATAGAGTTTTATTTTTGATTAAAAAATAGCACAACTGAACAACACTTACATGATTTCTCACAGACTGATAGGGTGATTTGTATCCACAAAGTCAGTTAATTATAGAAGTTACTTTGTAACATTGTTTTCTAATTCTCCATTTCTTGATCTGCTCTGATCATAAACAAGATTTCCCCCCCAAAGCGACTGTGCCATTGCTATCTAATTTGTATGACAGTTTAGAAATACTTGATTTATCAGTCTCTGAAACACCAGAATGAGTTATCTTTATACAAGTGTCCTGGAATAGCCAGTATGGTTCATAACATATTTGACATGTTTCTTTATGGTGCCCCTTTCTAGGCCATTCAATGTCTTATCCTGAAGTATGATTATAATATTCAGCCGCTGAGGTAAAAGAAACAGACTAATAAAAATAAATAAAAATAAAATCAATTTGGTCTAGTGTTTAAGAAACCAGACTAAGAACTAGACGATTGTGAGTTCTAGTCTTGCCTTAGGCATGAAAGCTGACCGGGTGACTTTGGGCTAGTCATGCTTTCACAGTTCAACTCACTCACAGAATTGTTGTGGGGAAAATAGAAAGAAGGTATAATATTACAGGTTTAGTATTATAGTATGTTTGCTGCCTCAAATTATTTATCAAAATAATAAAGGTGGAGGGAAAAATAAATCTAAACAAAACCCTGTTAGATTGTAGGACAAATACATAGGAGAAAATTATGAAGAACTGTATAGCACAGCCTCTCCTAACTTTAGTTTATAAAAGTAAAGTTTCTTCCACCAGTACTTAAACATAGTCTGAAAATGTGGCCTAATTCCCTCCAATTAAATGGTTACATCATCATTCTATTTCTTCTTGTCCTTGATTGTCCACATGCAGGCAGATAAATTTATAGTAATAGATTGACATAGGGTTGTTCAATTCAGTTTTAGCATAATAATTATATTCATTTTGTTTTGCTTCCCATTTTTTTCTGATTTCATTGTTTACAATTTTCTCCTCTCTATTTCATGGGTAAAATATCAACAAATATATAGTGACATAAATGTTAGATCACCAAGGTTAATGCCATAAGTTTTGTTGGTCTTCAGGTTATCATAACCATGCTTATGGACTAGTTTATTGTTGCTTATGTGTTCTGCAACCTAAAATCTGACATCTTGTTTTCATTGTTTTGTGACACAGCTTAGAATCTGAACAGCATTAAACCATATTTTCTTATAAAATGCTGTGCATTTAAGAATCTCAAGTCTCATGATACATTTGTATGAATTGCAGATGAAAACATCATTGCATTCTTCCCTTTCTCTGACATTCCAAGAATACTTCATGAATATTTCCAGGAATAAGAAAAAGAGAGGCAAGGGAACACAAGCAAACTCAGGCACCATTCTACATATTCTGATTTTTCAGTTCATAATAGAATCAATTTCAGGAAAAGAGGAATTGATTGAGTGGTCTTTCAACAGATGACAAAAAGAGCAAATTGGCAAAAAGACATTTAGAAAGATAAGTTAGTCATGGGACATTTTTATGCCTATAGATTAGAAAGTTGACAGAAGTTCTGGGGTGAAATCTAATGGCTAAAGATTTCCACAGCAATGCTAAGAAAGCATCATGCTGGTTGTCAACAGGAATCAAGCAAAATTCTTGGGTAATATGTGGCTAAAAGAATCAAAATTTACATTATATTATAATTTAAAGGAGAATTTTATATAATGATGTGCCATTTGTATATGACTCCATAAAAATTATTCAGAAGGTATAAAGGTACTTCAAATTTATGTTGGAAAGGTGGACCACATGAAGGACATTTTATCATGCCTAGTGGACATATTGTTCAAATAATATAATAAAACCAAGAATTTTAAAGATTAACATTTAACTGAAACCAGAACTTTTCTTGCTAGGATTAATGGAAATCAATTGCAGAAGAGCCATGCCAGATTATTTTTATACATGATTATTGCTGTGAGGCTATTACATGCACAAAAATGGAAAAAACTCTAAATTACCCACGATAGAGGAATGACTGGTGATGATGACTACGTAGCAGAGATAGCAAAATTAACTTGATTAGAGAAAGATCAACAACTGTATTTATCAGTGACTGGAAACCCCTTCTGAACTTTTTGCTGAAAGAAAAATGAACATGATTTATGGGTTTGAAGAGTAGAAATGGTAACTTAAGGAAAGAAAAATATGATGTAAACTTAAGACAGAGAGGGTAGAATATAAATGCAATTATAACGGATGTGAAAAAGATCAGAAGCTATTTCTTTATAATTGTTTTTTTTATATATTTTCTTTTTCTATTTTCTTTCTTATTTACTATTCTTGTTATTTTTTTCTTTTCTTATATTTGCATTGTTTTTGTCTTGTAAAAATTCTCCATAAAAATATATTTAAAAAAGAATCAAGCTAAACTTAAGAAGTTTTCAGCCTTTTCTGATTCTAATCAATAGTTGCTGAGCCTCTTATTATACCCCTTGGAGATACATCTAGCTGTATAATTTATTACGTTAATGGTGTAATGTTTCATATTCTCTCTCCATTTGTGTGTATGTTTGTGTGTATTTCTGTTCTAATGTAAAGATAATGTGCAATGTTAGGAAAATCATACTAACTACCATTCCACCCTTCATGTAATGAGTAGAAGTAATTGATGAATGTTTTAAAGACCAACTAAGGGAACATTTTTTTTTAAAAAAAGCATGGTTTAAAGAGAGAGCAAAATTAATTTGGACAATGTAACAGAGGAATGTTATTGCTAGTTGCTCTGACTTTGCTGCATTATTAACTTTTTTCTTTTATATTGCTATAAAACTGGAACTATTGAAGGCTTTAGTCTTAACTAGGCAATGTTTCTTAAACTACATTATCATAAAGAATGCTTTCCACTGGCTACTATTGCATTAAAGAGTTTTGGTTTTAAAATTTGATTCTATATATACCGAAATACAGATTTAGAGCTAGCAAAGATGCTCCTTGGCTTCTGATTTCTATGAAGAAGTCAGTTTTTCTTTGTTCCCCATTCCTGAAAAAGCTTGTAGTGCTTATTTACATATGAAAAGAGAAGTTTATCAAAAGAGCTTTCTTCTTTAAATTATTAACTATTAGATAGACTCCAATCTGCAGCCATTATCTATCCTATAGATAGGCACAAGCGGCATATGGATCATTCTGGAGCGGAGGGTTCAGTTTCTTTTTAAAAGAGAATTGTTTTAGTTTTTGCAGGAAATTAATCAGGGGAATGGGCATTGTGCCTCTTGGAGCACATCTAATCTGTCCTTTGTTCAAATTTGCCTTGCTCCAATTCCTAGCAATTGTAGACAACATGGTCTTTTGTTCAGGAGCCACTTGTTACATGCATAATTAGAGACCTCAGTAGCAGTGTTTAAAGAAAAAAACTGTTTTCCAATGTAATGTGTGATCTTGATAATAGTATTTTCATCAAAGGTAGCAATTACATTCATTAAGTAAGGACTGTCATGGCAGCAAGGAAATTAAGTGGAAGGTGAATAAAAAGCTCTCCCATTTCTTTCTTTCTTTCTTTTTCAGTTTTTTTTTTAAAATCTCTCTTAATAAGTTGAAATACACCATGTTGAGCTGCTACTGCCAAATACATACTGAATGTTTTTTTAAAAGAGAAATACAAAAAAAAATAAAGTCCCCTTAACCTTTCTGAATAATGATCCCGAAGATATCCCAGGGACAGCCACCACTGCTGCACTTTTCAAATGAAAGGGCTTGAGTCTACATTAATTTCTTATGCAAGTTTTAAACGAGCTCAACATAAGATGCAGGTCTCAAAAGCCTCCAGGGCTCACTAGGATTAATTCACTGTTCTTTTCACACATAAATTAATTGTTTTGTGTTCTCAAAAACAGAAAACAGCGCATAAATCAGCCAGTTTTAGAAGACAGGCATGGCTTTCATTATCTGTGTAGAAATTACTACGGGCGTACTTTTAAAAGGAGACACGAGCCACTTCAAAACTAGGCCTCTTTCTCCACTAATTAAAAATATCCTGAACATGTAGTTCAAAGTCCTGAGAAGTTTTACTCTGTAAAAGAAATGTTCTAGATCAATTCATTTCTCTAAAGCTTAATGGAAGAAAAAGGAACAATTTGTTTAGAAACTGAAGAAGTTCTAAGCAGGAGTGGGATTCTACCAGTCTGGGCCGGTTTGGGTGAACCGGTTCGCTCCGCCAATCAGCTGTTGGGCCCACCCACCAATCTTGGCTCTAGTCTGTGCTTTATATCCTGGTTTTCAAGCTCAGCTGATTTGTGTGGCACAGCGGATCGGCACGCATCAGCTGTTTAACACAGAGAGATTGCTGGAGAAGGTCAGTAGCAAACACCACATTTGGCTTGAAGTGCATGTTTGGCATGCACACACGCAAAGTGCATGCTCACCAAACCGGTTGTTACACTGGTTGCATTGTACTCCTGGTTCTAAGGTTCTCTATTTTATAGCTACTTGCAAAAACATATATAACAAAAAATATCAACAGTAATAGCATTTAGATTTATATACCACTGCATACCGCTTTATACCCGTCTCTAAGTGGTTTACAGTGTCAGCATACTGCCCCCAATCTTGGTCCTCATTTTACTGACCTCAGAAAGATGGAAGGCTGAGACAACCTTGACCTGGTCAGATCGAACTGTTGCCAGTGGGCAGAGTTATCAGAGTTAGCCTGTAATACTGCATTCTAACCACTGCATCAGCCCAAGACTATTAAAAGGGAAAATGAAGGTGATGGAGAGGGGTAGATTTTTGAGCACAAAAGCTGACAGAGGAATGTTTTTTCTTCTATAACTATTGCTCTACTCCAAATTGCTTTGCAAGGGCAGTTTTGAACACCGAGTTTCAACATTTCCATTCTCTCATGATCTGGACTCCCAGAACAGAAAAAGTAGGATGTCAGAGAAATAATTGCAAAACTTAAATATTAGAGAAGGTATGGACAGCCTTTAATGGCTATTCTGTTATACAGGTCTGTTTCTAAAGGGCCAGTTTCCTCCATTCTGAGGTAGGAAATAAATGCAAGGCATAGAGTTCCTATATAAGCTATAATAACTGTTTTTTAGTTAAAAAGGAAGACACCACCAAACTTTTCCTCAAGCTCCATCCCATAACTGCCCACAGATGATATGACCACCGTCACTTGGCAGCCATCAGTTCTTTCATCATGAGTTAGTTGTTATCTGTGATCATCAGGAGCTGGTCCATATCTATATTATTGCATAACATCTCCAAGGTCATTTTTTAGTTCCTACACACACACACACACACACACACACACACACACACACACTTTGACTTTGTTCTTTCAAATGAACATGATGGTTCTTCTAAATAGCTGAAGACTTACCTTTAGAATCTAATCCAGAAAGAGTTGTTATTTTTTAAGAAAAGAAAAAGGAAAAATGCCAACTACCTCCTGGAATCCCAATCATTTTCTGTGGTCTCAGTTCAATGGATATTTCTCCAGTTTCATTGCAATAGTAATGTTCCAAGCACATCTGTAACAGCTTGTCAGTCTGTATAGGACTGGCCTAGAGGGGGGCACTCACCGCTGAAGGATGCTGACAGGGTAAGAATATCTTACCCCCATCCCATTCATCTCTTGGCTCTTATAGGCTCTTTTAGCACAGTTTTTAATAATATTTAAATGTTGGTTCGTTTTAATCTTTTACTCTTTTAATTATTTTTCACCTGTCTTTTTAATTTGTAAATTACCGAGAATCATTTTGTAGGAGAGATAGGCAGCATAGAAATTTAATAAATAGATACATAGGAAAGATAAACCTGTCAGGAAATCATTGTCACCACTGATAGAAAATGAAACTTGTTGGGACACAGAAACAATATCTAATGTAGTCACTGAAATGCTATCAAAAGGTATTTGTGGAGTGAACCCAAGATTCTTAATATTTTGTGTTGTAGCAATATCTCCCACAAACAAAAAAATACAGATCAGCACTGGTTTCAAAGATCAAGAGACTGCAGCATACCAGGGAAAATATAGGGAAAATATATTGAGGGAGGGAAGGAGAGGGAGAGGGAGGAAGGGAAGGAGGGAGGGGAGGGGAGAGAGAGAGAGTGCAAAATTAGGAGTCAATATATTATTCCCCCCCCCCCAATTTAAATTTAGAATACTGAGGCATAGAATGTATATAAAAGCAAAACACCTATAGTTTTATTGAAGTACAGTATGTTATCTGGGACTTTGAAATTTTGGCCAATTTTCCATTAAAGTGATTTTTCAACGTATTTGCTACTATATAGAAATATTGAAAATTCTTTCTGTTTCCTGGGATCTTGCTTATCTGCCTGACTGCAACAATAAGAAAATTATCAACTCTTTCTGTTTCAAAGTATCACTTATTTTAAAAACTAATAAAGCCAATGTTAAGTCTAAGTTGTGATTTGTACTGTTTTAATAAAAAAATTGCATTTTTTTAATATTAGTAGCTCTGGATGACAATGTTGTTGGTTTGAGCTCCAAGCTTGTTGATTTGGTTGCAAACGTTTCCTCCCTATTCAAAGAGACATCTTCAGTGCACTTTGGATTGTGTTTTATTCTTATACGCTTCATTCAATCTTATAATTTTTGAAATTTTTTTATAACTGTTGGAAATTTGCTCTTCCTGTTTTAATTTCAAAAATAAACACAGTCCAAAGCGCGCTGAAGATGTCTCCTCAATTGGGGATGAAAGGTTTCAAACCAAATTGCCAAGCTCAAAGCAACAACATAAAAATTGCATTCTCCAGAGACTGAATGATTTTACAGTTCCACCACATATTATTATATGAACCTCTTTCTTTATATTTTTTAATATATCCTAAAACGTATCACTGAATTTTCCATAAATTTGTCGAAAATTGATGTCAGTGGTTTTCTTTGTCACCAGATAATCATAAAATCAAAAGTAAACAGGCTTTTATATCTGAGTCCCGTATCACTTTAAATAAATTTCAAAAGTTTTTCTTCTCCTCTAACAGAATGTTGTACATTTTTAAAATTCTCCTTTTGTCCTTAGTAAGAAATTATTTTAGCTAAATTTTAACTTTGTCATGGCTCTAGTTGCATGTTTTTAACTCCTGGAACTGTAGTGAAATGCAGAAGCTGATTACTGGAAACTGAAGGAGTAAAATTTCCTAAAATTATTTGTATTTTTTTTCTATTTTAAGAATTTTCTTATCATGTAACCTTTCAAATTATCAGATCCTTTCATTTCTCAGCCTCAGTACTGTTTAATTTTATCTTTGTAATAAAAGGTATGATGAAATGTATAAAAGGTTGAAGTTATTGGTCTAAGAGTTGATTTAGTGGGCCATGTTTTCCAAACTTTGAACATATTCAGAAGGAATGTTTTAATACTTTGTAAATATTTTTGGCAAAAAGAAGTGCCCTAATGTTTGCTAGTTGAGATATTTATGCATTCCATCTTTAACTAGGATGTCAATTCTTCTGACTTTATCAAGCCAAATAAGTTATGGATATGGTTAGCTGTCAGGGTTCCAAGTAATAGATCCATTGCATTATAATAAGATTTAATCTTAGAATTTGAAGGCCACCTTCACTGGTGTTTTTGTAGAAAATCTTTGAATATATTCTTGCTTTGAACTGCACTGAAAGAAGATGGCAGGCAGTCAATGCAGCTCACGGAGCTGTGGTGTTCCATGAGCCATTCTTCAAGGGACTCCTCACACAAATGGAGCTGCATGCATGCTTGCTTGCCACTTCTGCAGTCTGGTTCTGAATGGGTCATGGCCTGGTAGTGGGCCAAGGTCCAGAGTTTGGAGACTTATGCTGTATTTCTTCTGTTGGATTGATTCATCAAGTTTATTTTAGATTAATATTTTATATATTCTTACCACATATTTTATATAAGATAAAAATAATATAAACTCAAGGGTAAGATATTTTCACTTTTAGGTTAAGGCCTAGTGTTCTCAGAACCTGTTATCTGTAAGGCAACTCTTATGACTTCAACATTAACACATCCATAGGAGAAATAGGGAACTAGAAGGTATATAACCTGTATCAACTGTTTCCACAAGTTACTATTACCAACCCAGTTACCCTTCAGTCTACACCTCAGCATTTTTAAGGGAACAGTATTAACAGTCACATTGGAAGTATAAACCCTGGGGCAGAATCTTTTGGCATCATGCTCAATTTCTCAGGATGATTAGAAACCTCTGCTGAGTGCTGTCTGAATAGGGGCTCCCACCCAAATGTATTCACAACTGTCGTACCATCCAGTTCAAGATTCAGTAAGCTTGTAAATCATAATGCACTGGAATACTTTGTCAAGTCAAATTTTTCCAATTTTTGTCCCAGTTGAAATAGCCCACTTGTTTTGAAAATCCAAAGTGAAGTTATATTTTTCCATTGATTTCTGCCATGGAATCCTACTTACCTTTGAGTAAAGTTCATTGAACTATCCTTTTTTGAAGTTATACATACACCCGATTACAGTTCTAGTTTTTCTTAAAGTGAACAATCCCAACATTACATAGTCGTCTTTGCTAACTTTCCTGCCACTTGAACATCCTTGACTGTGTCTTCCTCATTAGTTAGCATCGAGTCGATGATAATTGATTCTATTATCCACTCCTCCATTCTCAGAAGGAAAAAGTTGTCAGCAAGACAAATCAAGAAGGGCCAGCTTTGTTTTCCAGTTGATACTGGAGTAATTAAAAGCTTCAATTTATCATTGGTATTTTATATATATTTTTATAGGATCTGCAATTTGTTTTTGGAAAGCACCACCCATATTCTTTTCTTGGATGGAAAATGTCAAAAAGCAATACTGAATAGAGTATCTTCTATAGGTCTTATTTCTAAATTAGAAATCTCTTAAGATAAGAAATCTCTAAGATAACAAATCTTGTTCTGTTTGGTTCTTTGATTCTTTGTCTTGCACAACACTGATTACTCTATCAGATCGTGTTAACGGGTTTCCTTTGTTGGATCTAATACATCTTCATCCTCTCTTATCCTTTATCCAATCGTATAGTTTTGGAAACATTGTAAGAAGTTTGCTCTTGCTCTTTTTTATTTTCAGAAATGATGCCTTAAGCATGGCCAGTTATGATATCTTGCTCACTCATGTTCATTTTTCTTTCTTAAAATGCTACAAATAGAATTATCTCAGGGTATCTAAATATATGTTATTGTTTCAGAAGGTAACTTGTCAGAGACCCTCAAATTTCACTGAAGGATTCTGGCAAATGGATCTTATTTACTCACTTCATGCTTATGGTTATATTGTATTTTATCTAATAAATTGGTCTATGGAACATAAGTGTTAAACAAATACTCATGCTAAAAGGGAATACTTTATAACACTGTTGGATCAAATAAAATAAAACTCTCCTAGAACAAAAGGAGTCACACCGATTCACAATTGATCAAAATCTGTACTATCTTTCCTCAGCCTGGTGTTCTCCTGGTTCTTAAACTACAGATCCATTGGTCTCAGTCAATATCGCTGTCAGGAAAGATGGGATCTATAATCTCAAGTATCTGGAGACTGTGAGTTTAAAATACACTTGGCAAAACCAAATATGTAAGCATTTCATTAAGGTGCAATGTTCTTTTTATTTTTTGAATAAAATGAAGACATTAGTTGGGAGAAAAGCTCTGAATGTGATTCTTGTTTCTTTAACAGTCAGATTGAGACTGAAACTTTTTCCTTTCAAAATATGTATAATTCAAAATCATGTGTGAGCTTCACATAGGCTAAACATTTCTATTCCTAACAAGGTAATTTGTGGACAAATCTTCTGATTACCCTAGTTAATTAAAATTTTCATATGATTCCAAGAAGCAAATTCAGGTTGAATTACCCACTCATCCCAACTGAGTCCAATTTCTTTACCATTCTTTTGCTATTTCATGGTGACCAACAAGCCAATGGATTTACAAGAGAAAGTGTTTGAATAGAAATGATCACAAATGCAAGCGAAGTGTAAGTCACAACAATCTAGTTAATTATCTATATGAAACAAGTTTTTCTGAATATTTGTTACAAGAAGAGTTGTATTAAATGATTCTGTCAGGAAATACTAAATTTCCTGACAGAACAATTAATCAGTGGAACAACTTGCCTCCGGAAGTTGTAAATGCTCCAACACTGGAACTTTTAAAGAAGAGATTGGACAACCATTTGTCTGAAATGGTTTGAGGGTTTCCTACATAAGCAAGGGGTTAGACTAGAAGACCTCCAAGGCCCCTTCCAACTCTTTTATTCTATTCTATATGACTAAGAGAATAAACCAGAAGAAACCATGGCAAAGTTGTTATTGGTTAATATAGACCAAGAGAAGGGAAATCTTTTGTAGCTTGGAGAAAAAAAAAGGCTTGTAAAAAAAAATAGATGGCTAAGACTGATAATGGTGGGATGGTAGTAACCTGCCACTGGAAACCAGTGTTATACTTTTCATCCCTTCTCTCCCATGTTGTTGATTTGTAACTATGAAAAATGTGCAGCAGCACACAAAATTGAAGTATGGGGCTCTGGGACCACAAAAAAATTAGATGGACAAATGGCCTGACTTCCACTGTGAGAAATGGAAGAGGGGAGAAACATACTTAATTTGCTATTCATGGGGAGAAAAAGCAGCTGCATTTTTAGAATTAATGAAAATCTGGCACCAAACAGTAAGAAGAAGAAAAGGAAAAACCATAATGAATGAACACTGCACTCTTTGAAAAGTTATTTCACTTCAGTGCCAAAGATAACTTATTATCAACCTTCAAAAAATGTTAACTCGGGAAACAAATACACTTAATTATTCCCAGAATGGCAGGCTTTCTTGGCACTTTTCCCCATGCTTTTCTCCCCTTCAGTACTTTCAATGCAACACAGATTTAATAATTTGGGGATTGAATGGAAGCACTCCTGTGCCCTCTGCTGTATAGATTCCAATATGTTCCGTTTATTTACAATACTGAGAAATGCACAGCCCTCTGGTGGCCGCCTTAAGTGGGGGAAAATGCTAAGCCACATGGTTGGTTGTTGTGCAACATTTCATGCTTATGTAATAAGTTTCAGAAATTGTCCCATGAGGAAGAATGTGGCCATGTTAAACTTTAATGACTTATCAATGCATTTTTTTTGTCTCCATGAAATGGACTTCAGGACTCAGAAAGTCTTTATTTGAAAAATATTTTTCCCATCTCTTGGAAACCTTAAGGCAACTTCTTAAATCACTCTGACAACAGAAACCATGATAAAATTACAACAAAAATGGTCCTAACAACAAACCCATTTTCATAGGCCATCCTGGAAAAAGATGGCATTAGGTACAACCCCAAGCAGTTGGGAAGAAACTGGAGTCATCAAAGGACCTAAACAATTCAAAATAGATTTGATCCTTTGGGATTGTGAGTAAATAACTCCAGCAAAAGAAACATAGTCATGATGAGTTATAGTGATGAGTTATGTATTCTTGCCAAATTGGACCAGCTAGGATATTGGATATTAAGTCTGCTGATTACTGTTTATTAGGCTTGGGTCTCTTTCCAATCAATTTACAATGCAGGCTACAAGGTCATTGAAATGCACAATAGAAGTTTTTTTCTTTTAAAAAATCATGGAACTAGTTCACCTTATACATTTCTTTCAAACAAGGCTCACAGACTAGAAATAACATTTTGGGAATAACAGCTGGGATGTTGGTGAGCACAAGGAAAGGCACAAAGGGACTCCATTTCTTTTGCTTTCCCAGCCTTGCTTCAAAACTACACACTTCCCTACAGAAAGTTTGCATGTATTGTGTTATCCTACAATAGCTGCTTTTCCAACCTTGAGCTGTTTTAGTTATTAAGCTCAACAGGACCTTTCCCTGTCTGTCCTGATAATGTGATATCCAAATATTTTATATCAAGTGAAAGTTAGAGGAACCATAGCCCAATAGGTTGGGAAAGACATTCTTATAGAATACCTTTATTGTCATTGCATTCTACAAATACAATGAAATTTGAAAGCTACTCCAGTATAGTGTCCCAAACACCACATCACAATCACACTACAGAGTATTTAAAAATTAAAATAATTAAAATAATAATTAAAAATCTAGTCTAAAACCTATCTAAAACATATAGTAAGTTAGATAGTTTAAAATGTCACTATATACACAGGGCTAAATCACATATGCATTAATTGATTCAAGACAATTATTGTCTTGGAAAAGAAACTGTTTCTCCGTCTATTATTCCTCATTTTAAGGCACCCATAATGCCTCCCTGGTGGTAACAGTTCAAAATATGAATGTCCAGGATGAGAATGGATAATTAATCAGAACACTTTTAGGGGTCCAAGTAAATTAGGTCAATGAAATCACACCAATTCACATACATGTTGATGTGGTCAAATTTAAAAGGTTGGTAATGCAAGGTATGTATGTATGTATGTATGTATGTATATGAAGTAATTTTTCTTCAGCAAGCTTTCTTCTTCCACAGTGCAGAAATGTGCTGTACATCTTTCACAGCACATTTCACCAAAAGGGTTGGCAATTTTATGCATCACCCCAGTTCTTTATATATAAAAATATATTATTATAACCACATTTTAGTTTTTTGGGAGGTCAACCTTAAGAATACACTGTCATTAGAAAAATCAATCATTTTATATTTGATCTGAATATTTTGGTTAAATTATTAATATTAAATCTATTTGCCACATATCTTGCTTCTCTAGGCAGCTCACAACCATAAAAAGTGAAGAATTAAAAATGAAGTTTAAACAAAACAAAAGTAATAGAACAATAAATAGATAGCACAAGAAAACAAAGAAGAAGAAGAAAATACATCAATATGACTAGTTAAAAAAATAGCAACTGGTCGAAATAATTCAAAACATAATGCTCCCTCTTATTGCCATTATTATGGTTATCATTGTTCAACTGCTTTGCATATACTCTGAGAACTTCTGCACCAAAGACATCCTTGCATGTCTAATCCCACTTGGCCAAATAAAATATTCAAATCCATTCCATTCCTGGGAAAATCTCAGTTCAAATATCTAGTTTGCAACTTTCTGATAAAAATGTTATTGTCTGATAATATTAATCTATACCTTTGATATTAAATTTTATTTGGTTAATGTTCTGTTTTATATATATATGTTGTTTTCTAAATTTCACTGAAAGACCATCCTGGACGTTTTTAAGCTGGGCAGCAAACAAACCTATGGAAGTAAGATTTATTGTTCAACTATCTCCCTGATGGTTTTCTAGTTGTGATGCATTTGAAGCTTTCCTGGTTGTGTTTTATTATGTACTCTTTAAAAAAAAATCCTCTTTTTGGCATCTCTTTTCTACTTGCATCTCTTTGGTGGATATGTTGTTTTTATTTTGTGAAGGAAAAATTTCCTTCTCTAATAGCTTCCTTGGCACTATTGCCACTGCTTATTAACTACATTGATGAGCTGGTGGACTTGTTGAGACCTTTCCTGACCTGCAATATTCATCCTAGCTGAGTTTCTATTCGTGCAGTTTTTGAGTAACCCCAGATGCAGTGGAGACATTTGACCTTTTTGGCTTTAATCTCATTTTTGAGAAGTTTCCTTTTTCTGAAGTTAAAAGAAACTATTTTGGATTTACTTTGGCAATTTTCCACATAAATATACATTAAGTTTGATGAGGTTATGCTCATTCTTTCCAATTGATTCAACAACATTCCCATCTTATACAAGGTCAGAGGTGAGCAACCAGCAGGCCTCGGGGGCCTCTGGTGTCGCCCCTGTTTTGTCACTTGCCAGCCCTTTCCTGACTTACCGATACTGCAACTGCAGCTGATTTTCTGGAAAGCTCTTTTTGCAAGATCCAGTTTCCACAGAGTCCTATCCATACTGATACAAACAAGGCTTTACTTCTGTAATAAGAATATCCAATGGTCAGCATGTCTTGTTAAGGAAAACTGGCATTATAGCAATGGCTGCAGAACTGGTAAATCAGAAGCTGACACAGAAGTGGAAAGGAACAAGAAATCTTTAAATTTCCCCCCTAGCAATCTAAATTATATTGGGATCAAAAGAGGACAGGCTTCCAATAACTTCAAACATATAAACATTAAAAGCCTTCATATGGGGTTTGTTTGTTTGTTTGTTTTGCTTTTCTGTGAACCTCACTCAACAAACCCTATTAAAAAGACATAATACACAACACTCATCAACTCAGATATTAATTCAGTTGGACTCAATCTTCTTTCATCTAGGATACTACTATCAACTGCTCTTTGGAAAAGTTCCTAAAAGTTAGTTTTAAAATATTTACTGTGTATTTATGTACAATACATTTTAATGGGTTTTTTTTATTATGTTAAAAAATACATACATAAACCAACAGAACTTGAAAAGAAAAATGCTGTCTTTCTACCTTCTTCATTGCAACTACGTGGACTGAATATGTGGAAGCCCGATAGACTGCCAACATCAATTTGGGAATGGAATTGTAGCTTGAACAGCCATGTTGTGCAAAAATAACTAGTCTGTAAACGACTTGTGTGAGTGCATGTGTGTGGACATGCTTATGCTTAGGAACGAATACAACCTCTGTCCTATCATAATAGCAATAACACTTAGACTTATACACCGCTTCATGGTGCTTTACAGCCCTCTCAAAGCAGTTTACAGAATCAGCATATTGGCCTCAACAATCTGGGTCCTCATTTTTCAAACTTGGAGGGATGGAAGGCTCAATCAATTTTGAGCCATTCAGATTTGAACTCCTTGAGCCTGCAGTAATGCATTTTAACCATTGCACCTCTACGGCTCTACCAGTATCATATGTTGATCTTGAAATAAGCAAGTTTCCCATCCTGTACTAGGATGTTATGTCCAAGGTCACCTTCTCTATGGCCAGTTGTGTGTCTGCTATTTCAGGATACAGTAAGCCAGTGGTGGCTAACTTTTTTGGGCTCCTGTGCCAAAAATTGTGCACGTGCGCACGCACTCATGTGCCAGCATCCAGAATGCAATGTGTGCCCCCTCCCCACGCCCCCATACAATCCCCCCACCACCCCCTTATCTGCACTGCACCTCACAACTGAATTTGCCGTTGGTTTGAGGCCTTTTTTGGCCTCTCAGAGGCTTGGAAAAAGCCTCTGCAAGGCTTTTCAGGCCAAATTATCATCAACCAAAAAAAATCAGCTGTGAGGTGCGCACATGAGCAATAAGGTAAGTTTGCCTGTGGCTGGCGTGCCAGCACATATGGCTCTGTGTGCCACTTATGGCATGCATGCCATAGGTTCGCCATCACAGCAGTAAGTTTTATATGACATCTGACATGTATTTGATTTTGTTTTAATGGCAAGAATAATGGAAGAAGCAAATGAGGATTATGCTATGGGAGGAAGGTAAAGAAGCATGGAACTCAAACACTTTGTGATCCTTGTGTTGTGTAAATCATACTGTATAGGATTTAGTTACTCTTTTATTTAATCTTTGTATTTAATTTTCAGATTCACAGAATCATTTTGCAATGAAGCTTATATCATTGTATGAAAATTACAAAATACATTTCCAAGAATCAAGTTTCCATCACCAATGCAAACATACAAGCAATAAAAACATATGTCCGTATTAGATGTTCTGTTTACAAAATTTACCTTTAGGTTGGAAGAAAAACCAGCATCTTTTAAAAAAATGAATATGGTTCACTGCATGCAGCCCAAACTAAACAGGATAACATTTATCCAAGCAGAGAATACTTCGTGGAAATAAAAAGTATAGTTCATTTCAAATGAATACTTCATTTTAAACAAAAGGTTAAAAAAAGTGAATTTAGAGTTTGCTGTGTAGATCTAAAAATGGACCTGGGGTGGGCACAATGTTGTCACAGGGGATCCAGAATGCTTAAAGAAATGTTATGATTTAAATTTTGAGTTAAATTTTCAGGGTCCCTGGCCAGAAAAGGTTGAGAACCACTGAGCTAATACAAAGAAAGTTTGTTTCTTTGTTTAAAAGGGACTGTGGAAGTGCATAAACTCTTATTTCAGTGATTGGGAAAACAACAAAGCGTTCTTATGGTGTAATTACTGATTCCTAATAGCCCAGCCATTTACATTGCACTCTTGCACAGAAAGTTGCCCAGTGATTAAAAATTACTATCATTTGGTGCCTTGTTCTCAAACTTGCAATGAACGGATAATCTGCAACCCACAAAGAAGTAAAACCATATTTAGCTTCTGAGAAGAAATGAGGTTGGCAACAGTCATTCAATTCCTGGAATTTCAATACTCTTGGGCAATGCACTTTGCAATAGTGTTTAACTGGATATTTGAAGTTCCTTCGTATATGGTACCTGAAACAAATCATCAGGGGGAAAAAAATGAATCAAGGAGGCATTGAAAATTAAAGCGCTTTCAGCTTTACTTTACCACAAGGTAAACGAAAGGGAGACAATCAACTGTTGTTTGCCCTTTGTGTAGTCCAGACATGAAGCACAACCACAAATACAAGCTCTATCTTTATTATAAGCTTACATTAACATAATTTTGCAAGACTGAAAATATTTCTCCTCTATGTTCCTTTTACTCCCTGGAAAACTAGGGAGAGTCCCCTCTTGCTTCCCTCGTGGTTCTGAGAAATCTTCTACGTTCTGTTTGTCTAGTCAGCTCCTCCTCTTATCTCTCAATGTTATGCCCACAGGCGACTACATCCATATAAATGAAACTGCTATATTTATTTCAACGACCACCTGTATAAATGACAGTTCTCTGAAGTCAGGGATGCATTAATGAGTAAATCGTTTACCGATGAAACAATGATTGCATTTATTAGTGTTCTAAAGCATAACATGATATATTTGATTTTGATTAACCGTGTATCAGCTCAGCCATAAGCATGTTTTATAGCATTATGTGTGAACAGAACCATCATGGCTTATTTAACAAGGATATTAATTAATTAATTAAATGAGTGAAAGGAAGAAATATAGATACATTGTGTGTGAAATTAGGAAAAAGAGAACGGATGTAATTGAATTGAAGGAAAGTGGTATACACAGAACTGATGAGAATGTTCAGGGAAGTGAGACGATAAATAAATGTAAAGGCTAAAATGGATGTAATAAGAGTACTTGGTATGTTTACTACCTTGAGTTACTTATAAAGTAATAAAGGCAGGGTAAAAATCTAATGAATAATAAAATATATACACTTACACATGGATACAGAGGAAAGTTACTGTGAACTTTAACTACTACTCCTCTAAGAAAATTAGGCAGAAGAAATGTATCAGCTTTCGTTACCATATTTTCAACTCATCTATGCCACCCATCCCATTTTAAAGGTAAATTACTAAGGAAGATAATGAAGAATATGTTCTTCAGATAAATGAAGAATTTGCCTCTGAATATCTATTGGAAAACTCTTAAAATTAATGCTTTTTAAAAGCTTTGCCATAATTAAACTCTGAATTCAATACAATGCAACAAAGAAATGCATCATATATAACTTACCAATCTTGCAGTCCCTGTAATATTTTTCAACTGGATAATCTTTTGTGAAGCCAACTCCACCCATCCATTCAATGCATTTACTTGTTGTTAGCGCTGCAACCTTTAAGATATAAAAGAAGCCTGTTGTGAGGGTTTATGAACTGTTTGGTTTCTACTATTAACCATCCCTCTAATAAATATATTACAAAAGATACAAAACCTTAATCGAATAAAGCCATGCTAAGCTAATGATGCATAATTAAAGAGCTCTAAAGCTTATGGATCTCAAGTGGAAAACTGTAATTCTTTTGATCATTGCAGTTTATTTTAAAATATAATTTCCAGATAAGCTGAGCAGAATCTGACAATGAACTTTGATATTCATATGACCAAAAAATTAAATGGGGATGCTTAAACCAAATCAAACCAAACCTCTGAGCTCATGGCAGCCTGTGCTTTAATTTTATTTCAGAGATAACAAATCTGTATAGGGTTGGATTTACAGCCCTCTATAAGATAACGTTTGCAGTGATAGCATGCTCGAATTTCATATCTTACTTTAAGAGGGTCTATTAGCCACTGAAAGCCAATTTGGTGTAGTAGTTAAGGCATCAAGCTAAAAATTGTGAGTTCTAATCTTGCTTTTTGCACAAAGCCAATGTGGTGCCTTGAGCTAGTCACTTTTTTTCAGTCCTAAGAAGTAAGCAATGCAAACCACTCCCCTGCCCCCCAAAAAAACTTGCCAGAAAAACTGCAGGGAGTGTTCCAAGGGACCAAAAATATCTATAAAAAACCAAAACTCCACTCACTAGTCCTTTGGGACCGGAGCAGCATCTAAGTCATAGTTAGCAAATAAACCTACACATAATCAAAATGTATAATTTCTCTCTTTTAAAGTAGGAAATAATTTATTCTTTCATTTTTAAATAATCCTATAAAATGTATTTAAGGTTTCATTTTTCATCTTTCTTCTGCCCTCCCCTCTACATAGCTGACTGAAACAAAGAAATTTGAGACCGGAAAGAAACAATAATTCCCTTCAGTTCTGCTTAAAATTTAAACATAAAAAAAATAGAGACCTTACCTCTGCTGTGTAATATTTGGCCATGCTTGCTTGTTTTATAAATGGCTTCCCAGTTTCTGCAAATCGGGCTGCATTGTAGGTCAGCAACCTTGCAGCTTCAATCTGAATGGCTACTTGAGCAATCTGATGTTGTAGTCCCTTAGAAATAAAACTTTTATTGAAACATTGCCCTCAGGAAAAAAAATTCACAGCCATCAACAATACGTGGAGTTTTCAGTAGCATCCTTGCAATGCTTTACTCAATTATATAGTATATCTAATTGCTCTTGAAAGTGCTTAGTTATGAGTATGTAAATGTCAGTGGCCAGAATGGCCAAAATTGAATTAAAAACTAGACAAAGAAGGAGAAATCATTGTTGTCACTGTTGTTCTTCAAAATGAGTTACATATACTACTATTATGTACTACAACTGCTACCTGTATTGACAATGCAGATGAATTCTGTAATAATTTTGTCATGCCATATGAAATAATAAAAGGCAAACTATTTTCATCTGCAATGGTACTGACATTTTAGATATGTTGTTCAATTAAATACTTTGTGAGTATTATTTATTTTGCGTATGGCATATTAAATAGGGAGTAGCAATATATTACTTTATGGTAATTACTCAGTATTAGCTGCATTAGAATAGTAACAATATAGTACGGCTCATAATGTTTATTTCTATCAGTCATAATTATTTATATTTTATATTTATATCTCTTTTACAGAACATATCAATCAATACCTGAAAATCAAAAATGCTTTTTCCAAATTGGGTTCTTTCCTTTGTGTATGGGATAGTATGATCAAAACACCCCTGTGCTAATCCCAGCATCTGTGTGCAGATAAACAAGCATTAAAATTATTGCAAAACACTTTAATTCACACAGTGACTTAATTTCATAGCAACTATTGCAATAGGTTTATCACTAAATAGCGGTTCCTGAAGGGCTGGTAATTTAATCCTAGATTTGTTCATTCTAAAATAGGGCTGGCATGCTGTCCTAACATAGTCAACTAACATGATCCAGGGCCATGAAACATGGAAACTTTAATCCAGAAACATCTGGAAGCCATAAAATGCCTCCTGTTAAAAAAAGAAGTTACTCAAATGCAGAAAACCATATTATCATTGTCTTATTCTCACTAGGAAAATACTGCAGCAAAGAACAGATTACAGAATTATTTGCTTTACTCCAAATATTTGGATCAGTATTTTTGAAGGGAGGTCCTTCTGCAAAACGAAAGAAATCCATCTGCCAAATATGAGATTTCACAAAGAAATACAAATGTGGTGTAAGAATGATTAACTGTCTTTCTTCAGGAAAAAGTTACAAACCTTCAAAAGGAGTTTTCAGAACCGCTTATAGATATGTATAGGAATTTCCCCTTCTTATTCTATTTTAATTTGTACTAATTTTTCCTCTTGTTTCTAAAACTTTCAATACAATTATAATAAGAATAAAAATAATTCCTTTTTTTCATAATCTGCCATTTTTGGAAACAGACTGCATGTTCAAAAATAGATTGTAGTATGTGACAGTTGCCTGTAGTTCAAAGGAACAAAAAAAGGCAAAAAATCCAAGCTCGTGTTTTTGAGCATGCCTAAAATTATTCTTTGTACTATTTGGTATGGTCAACACTTTAATCCTAAGTATGCATTTTTTGGGAATGAACTGTCAGAACTGTTTCCATACTTATTGCTCTCATTCCAGCTTAACTGACTTTCTCATGCATCTGAGCTCTCTCTGCATGTTGTTATTGAGCTTCTGTTTTAGCTTAATATTGCAGGGGCAATTGTTCTCAGAATCAAAGGGGAACTCAAGTTCTACTTTTACTGTGATTTGCCCATCAAGACCAACTATTTTCAAATATATTCACCTGTGCAGCTATGCCAATTCTTCCCTGGTTCAGCATTCCAATAGCATACTTATAACCCTGACCAATCTGTCCCATTATGTTTCTTTCAGGAACCTATAAAAACAAAAACAAACAAAAGAAAACAAAGCATGATCAGCATCAACTCCTTTTTTGTTGCTGTCATTTCCAAAAGTCAAAAGGCCATTATTATGACACTGCATTCGGTTCTGGGAAAATCTAGTTTTACATTTTTTTAATGCATGTTTTAAAAATGAAGAAATTAAAAGCAGAGCAGAAAACCAAAAGGGTGCAGCTTTTGATATTCAGAAGTTTGCTTTAAGTTTGGGTCACTTATAAATTATGGCCATGTGCCTTCCAATTGATAACAGGTATTGATAAGATATTTAACATATTAGGCTATCGCCCATATACAAAATGCAAACCTGAAATACATCATTCTCTTTCCAAATTAATGGCTTCTATAACTTTAGCCTATAAGGCTTACCTCATAGAATTACAAACTCAAAACCAAATGCAACGCTGCTTTACAAATTTTATTCTACCTTCACATTTTCAAATGTTACAGGACATGTAGATGCTGCTCTGATTCCCAGTTTATCTTCTTTCTTTCCTACATGTAGGCCATCCGTATTACGGTCTACTATGAAACATGTAATTCCTTTATAGCCCTAAGGAAAAAAAAAGCAGATACAGTAACACATTAACCATGATGGAGACTTTATACCACATAAATACATTCCAACCCTTGCAAAACAATTCATACTCAAAGTTCCATTCAAATAAGTGGGTCCTTCTTTAGGCATCCATAGCTGGGGATTACTTTTTTCTACAAAGGTGATCCAACTGCAGTTCCTGCCATAACATTGCATTTTGTATCAAGACTTGCATGGATTCTCCATGCCAGAGCATCTATGTTAATATAATAAACAAGTGTCTGATTTGGCAACACGATGTCCATACTATTCCACACCACTTCTGGTCAATCTATACAGACACACATACATACCTCAAATGAAATACAAAGCTCCCAAATTTTGAGAGACTTCAATGTAAATTGCTTGTGGGCAATTTTAGGCAAAGAATCTGAAATTATGTAAGATTTTGTTTTATTAAATGAGATTCAACGAGGTATCTCTCGTGAGATTGGGCACTTTTATGAAACTTCAGCTGTATTAAAAATGTATGCTTGCTATTTTACAGCATGAGATTCTGTAACATACTCCTTGATAGATTAAGAAATTACCAGCATTTCATTTGAAGTAAACTTCTTTGAGAGCAAGATACTGACAGGTTTCCAAGTGATGAAATCCATTTAAAAAGAAAAGAACAAAGAAAACAGTGAAGCAAAGAAAAGAAAAGCGGGATTTTGTCTGCATTGCAATTGGATCACCTCTGCCTCCAAAGACAGTCCCTTCCTGAACAATCTTTTAGGCCACCTGAAAGTGGTCAAAACTCAGTGTAGTCACAAAGTACCAATACCTTATTTCCAAGCACAGTAGGCTTTGCTGGTCTGAATGAACAGGTCTCCTCAGATGAAGGGGAAAAAACCTCTCTGGAGGCAAAGATCACAATTTCTGCCCCTATTTGTCTGCTGAAATACAAGCAGTTTAACATGGGTGTCAAACTCGCCGCATCACATTGCCGTCACGTGACATATCGTGATGTTTTTCCCTTCGTGGAGCTGGGCGGTCTGTGTGTGACGCATTTGGCCCGCAGGCCGCCAGTTTGATACCCCTGCTCTATAAACTGAAGATTTATGTGAAAATGGCAATTAGAAAAGTTGGAATTATCCTATATTTTTAACCTTAGTATAACAATACGTGCACAATCACATTGCAGTGATTTTTAACTACTTACTGCTGAAGGGTTTGCATTTGCCATCACCAAGAACATCCCTGCTTGTTCTGCAAAGCTAATCCACATCTTTGATCCATTGATGATGTAATAATCCCCTTGCTTTTCAGCACGAGTCTTCATGGAGAAGGCATCACTACCAGCTTCTGGTTCAGAAATGCAGATGGCGCCCATCTACCATTTAACATAGAATTCAGCGGTCAGCTAATCCCACTGGACACTGAAAATGTAGGTTTGACAACGTAATCAGAGAAAACTTTCCTTTTATGGTGTTGGCCTTGAAAGGGGTCAAGACAATTTATAAAACACAGAGGCAAAAGCCTGGTTATTGCTGTATTGGCAAAATTAGCCATTGATATAATGAAAAAGGCAGGTAGTAAATCAAAACTGGGGGTGTCAAACTCAAGGCCCAGGGGCTTGATCTGGCCCTTGGGGTCTTAGATCTGGCCTGCAGGGTCATCCTGGAAACAGTGAGGGGCCGCCCCACAGTGCCTCTGCCAGTGAAAACAGAGCTTGGGAGGGCCGCATGCAGGGTTGCAGGAGACCGTCGCAGTCGAAAATGAAGCTTGGGAGCCCATTGTCTCTGGCAGAGTGCTCGGGCCACCACAGGCGCCCCTGACACAAGTAACGTTGAGCTGGCCGTGCCCACCCTGACCACACCTTCTCCAGCACACAGCCCCGAGGTCAAACACAACCCTGATGCGGCCCTCAACGAAATCGAGTTTGACATCCCTGATCAAGAGACATTTGACGAATTTTCTCATAACAATAGTTTTGAAAGATATGCTATTCAAATGTAATTAGTCATGCTACCTTTTCTATTTCACATCTATATTTACTGTATATTTGATCACTTCAAAGCTATTGATTTAAATGTGTGTAAAGATGCTCCCTTCTTGTATTTTTAAATATTCTTTTTAAAAATATATTGTTTTTTTTATGGTCTGTTTTTTATTGTACGCCATTCAGTCATGTTCATGAGATGGGCGGCTATATAAATGTGATACATTTAAAAAAATGAAATATTTAATAGTTTAATAAAATTTAAACTTTAAAAGTAACATTTCAGACTTTATAGCTTCCATCTTAAACCACAAGATTGACCTTGGTTTTCTAGCAGGGAAATACACTATAATTTCGAACTGCAAAATTTACAAGTATCTAAGACAGCAAAAGACCTAAGTAAGAGATTATGTTTTAAAACATAGAGATTTAATATCTAATAAATCAATAGCAACTCTATATACAGAAGGTAGTCCTCAATTTATGCCCATTCATTTAGCGAACATTCAAAGTTACAATAACACTGAAAAAAGTGACTTAGAATGGATCCTCACATTTACGAATACTGCAGCATTCCCCACAATCACATGATCAAAATTTGGATGATTGGCAATCTGCAAGTATGTATGACGGTTGCAGTGTACCGGGGTCATGTGATCAACATTTGCAACCTTTCCAGCTGGCCTCCAACAAGAAAAGTGAATGTAGAAAAAGCTAGATTCACTTAAACTGCAGTGTTTTGTTTAATGACCATGGCAAAGAAGGTCATAAAACTGGGTGAGACATACTTAATAACTGTCTTGCTTAGCAACAGAAATCTTGGCTCCAATTGTGATGCTATGTCGAGGACTACCTGTACAATTCCAACTGGGAGAATGTTAATATTAACTTGAACATCACGGTGTTTCAATGTAACCAGAATGGGGATTGGGATCTTAATTTCATAGTAATAGTGATAGTGACATTACTGCAAAGTTTGTAAATCCTTTTGTTTAACTTAGTCATCAATGTGCTTTACCTACCATGTCTTTTGCCAACCTGGGCAAATAGGTTCTCTTTTGTTCTTCTGTGCCATATGTTGTAAACATTTTATTAGTGAAAGTATTTTGGAGTTCGCACGCAAGTGATACAGATGGGTCGACTTTGGCTAACTCCTCAACTACCAGAATGGTAGAAAAAAAAGAAGATCCAGTTCCTCCATATTCTGCTTCAAGCTCAATACCCATTAACTAAGAAAAAAAAGAATAAACTTTTGTTATGGAGAAGAAAATTGTACAAGCTGAGATTGATACCCAAATGAACTTCCAAGTAATTCCAAAATTAGGGGTAATTACTTGGGATTGAATCTAGAAAGTCAATGGAATATTAGGCAGCAGATCTTGAAATCAGTGATATATAAACCACTCTTGTTGATTGTAAGATCTTTATTCTTACTAAAGAATAATCAAAATGCTTGTTGCATACTACTACACATGTATCTCCCCAATATATTTCCACTGAAATTTTTTTGCTAAATTGTCTCTCCTTTAAGCAGAAGATAAAAGAATAAAATCAACAGAAAAAAGTGAATGAAAACCAGCATTCTGTCCCAATGTTCACTTGGCAATTATCATAATTCATTTTTAGATTATGCTACTCTACAACAGACTATATTAGTGTAGCTAACAACTAACCAATATGCTGTACGTGCATAGAGCTTATACTGTATGAAACCTAGTTAAACTTGAAAAAGAAGCTTAAGTCATTTTAAGCATAAAAAATAAGATACAAACCCCTTGTTCAAATAGTCCTTGGAATAAAGAATCATCCATTTTTGCATCAGCATCCATTTTTTGTACTAATGGAGCAACTTGTTCTTGAGCAAATTTTTTTACTAGAAAAAATAAACAAGGATATTATATACACACAGACATACACTATATATACATACATACGTACATACATACATACATATACATATACATACATATAAACAGCAGGCTAACTGACTGCCAGTAGACTGCACACACTTCCAAGCTGAGGGATACAAGCAACAATATATTGGCTTGTAAGGTAATCTCTAGATTAAAGAACCTAGCTTATGAAAAGCAGTGCTAGAAGAACTGAATGTGTTGCACTCATATTATTAGCATATTTTTAGTATAAACAACCCAGTGTTCTGTCCTCCATAGACTACTATTTGCACAATGCCCAGATAGGAGAAAATATTTCACAAATGAACACATTTACAAACTACTATAAATACTGGATTTGGGGTATTTCTGTATTATAATTTATAATTTTTTAAAATCAAACTTCCGTCATTGAGGTTCTGCAAAATCTAATCTTATTACTGTTGTATCAGCACAGCAACCGTTGAATGATTTTAGAGGATGTTTAAATCACTAGTGAGGATCCTCCCAAATTTTTAGAGGATTTTGCTGAAAGAATTTGAATCTGTTTGATTAACTAGACACATTACCTGATTGTTTAATCATTAACTCTTCTTCTGTAAATGTCTGAAGTGGAGCACAAGTTAATCCTTCTTTGACTATGTGTGGTAAAGCTTCTGATTTGAAAGATTTAGAGAGACAAGGATGAGCCATCCAATGATTTATGCAGAACGGCATATTCCACCTTGGCTATGGACAAAAATATTTTAATATAAAGAAAAAAAGAAAATACTTAAGCGTTAAGATTAGATTCAGAAAATGACAATTCAAAAATAATCTGTACTTCTTTGTTCTACATGGCTGTAGTGTGTGTGTGTGTGTGTGTGTGTGTCTGTATATGCTATATATATATATATATATATATATATATATTTGTTTTCTGAGGTTCTCCGGTATTTATATGTGGATCTTTGTTGTTGGTCTCACGTAAGATTGAGATTTAGGCAGTTGATGAAGTCTCATTCATCATCTCAGGCTTCTGTCTCCGGCTCTGTGCCTCTCAGAGAGGCACAGAGCCGGAGACAGAAGCCTGAAGATGATGAATGAGACTTCATCGAAACGCTGCCTAGATACTTCGAATCTTACGCGGAGAAAACCCGAACAACCAAAGATCCATATATATATATATATATATATATATATATATATATATATATGTATGTATGTATATGTATATGTATATATGTATATGTATATATGTATATGTATATATATGTTTTCTTAAGTTTTCGTGGGTACTTACATGTATGGCATTCAGCTTTGTTCTGGCATTTTCCCATGTCATTGTAGTTGTGCTTTTAAAGTTGCTACAAACGTTGCCGAAACGTTGCTACAACTTTAAAAGCACAACTACAATGACGTGGGAAAATACCCGAACAAAGCTGAATGCCATACATGTATATATATGTATATATATGGTATTCAGCTTTGTTCGGGTATTTTCCATTTTCGGGTATGACGTGGGAAAATACCTGAACAAAGCTGAATACCATACATATAAATACCCATGAAAACTTAAGAAAACATGTATATATATGTATATATATATTCTTAAAAATATGGGCAATATATTTCAAAAGGTGCTAAAATATCTTGACTTCACTTTTGCAATTAATGAAAAATGGCACACATATGACAGAATATAATATATTGCATGCCAATGTAATTGACAGTCCCAATGTAGCATATGTTTAAAGCTTGCCTATTACAGAGTCTTTCCTCAGTGTGAAAAGAACATAGGAGAAGGCTATCGACCAAATCAAAAGTATTGTTGTATGTTTAATGTTGTGCAGGAGGAGAAATGTCAGCAACTGGATCTCTATGAAAATTAGCATAACAATACAGAAGCTCTGACATTCTTGTACTTTCTCACTGAAAAACCCTAACTCTGTCTGTACCCCTTCATTACATACCACAGCAATGCATTCTTAATTTTAAAAGGTGACAATGCTTTACCACTGTATATCACCTGAACCCTGCGATCTCAGAACATAAAGCTGTGGACAGCAACCAAACGTGGCCATATCTTAGAGTTAACAGTGAGTAAGGGAATTAACTCTAAAAATGCCCCGTCTGGATTCTCATCGGTTTATCTACTCGGTCCAATAAATATATTTTCTGTTCCCTGTCAAGGTTCATGCATTGCAACGCACAATTAATTCTGTGTTGCGAGCCAAAATGTTTGCTTCACACAAGACTCCAAGCCAAAATATTTGGCAACACCTCAGAATTTGCAAAACTGGCTTCCTAACTTTCTCGCCTCGTTCCCACCGTAAAAGGACACGGCTTCGCCTCGATTAGTGTCCTCGAACAAGCAACATCCCACCCCTAGTTATTTGAACATCTGGATGTGCCAGGCACCGAGCGCGACACCCTTGGCCGTGATAAACTTGCGCTCTGCCACGGAGCTATCCAGGGCGGCAGCTCTTCGCCTCTCGCCCTTACAGTTTTACCAGCCGCTTACTTTCCTGCAGCATTTCAGCAAAGCCAAAGCTCCGCCAGGTGCCATCGTTGACATCTAAAGCAATCCCGCTCCTTGCTTCTCCCAAGTCGCCTTCTAGGGTCGTTCCCTCAAAGAGATAAGAGATGGTGCTATTTATCCCCCACTTCTGGTTCCCGTTGGAATCCAGCATCTGCGGGGCTGGCCACTCATTTCATCCTTTCCAGAAGAAACCTTGCCATCTGCCCGAACGACGAACCTTTGCTTCAGAAACGACGCTCAGGTAGACAGCGTTATGCACACCAAAATGATTGCTTTAATCCCGTTCTTCACCCGCACGCTCCGGAGCCTATCTGGCGTTTGACAGCCGGAAGCCTTTTTTTTTTAATGAACCAATTACGAACTCTTTGGGAAATCCTTCTTAAAGCCCTTTCCCTTGGCCCGAACGGGACGTGCTGTGTGGAATTCTCGCGGGACTTTGTTAAGGAGAAGCGATAGGTTACGTTTAAGCTCCGGGAGACACAACAAACATGGAGGCGGTAGCGACGAGAGTTGGGGGCCCGGGTGACTGCAAAGTACAGCGGCGGTGAGTCAGGGAAGGCCGTGTCGTCCTCCGGGGTCTTTTTCTTCCTTTTCCCCCCTCTTTCTCGTTCACCGGTAATTTAAGAAGGCGGCGGCAGGCTCTGGCTTCTTGCGGCTGGCGGGAGACGGGCAAGTCAAGGGCAAAAGGCTGGCGTGTCCCGGGAGGCGCCTTGAAGAGTCCGCGGGCGAAAGGACGCGCGGAAGCTCCGGGATGAGTTTGGAGCCGTGGCTTTTTAAGACATTTCCCGGGAGGTGCGGGGTGGTGGTGCGGCGGACACCGGTCAGTTGCGGTGGCCTTGCATCGTCTGGCTGCGCCGAAGATCATCCTCGGCAGTCCGTGGAGCCCTGCAAGCGAGGAAAGCCGAAGCTCCCTTCGGTTGCAAGGCAGTGGCCTCCCTCCACCCCTCCGTTGAACTCAGTCACCCTGGCGACCATCCCAGGACCCCGATTTCTTGGGAGTGGGGGCTGGTCTGTCTGGAGAGGTTTAGGCCAGAGGTCTCCAAACTTGGCAACTTTAAGATTTGTGGACTTCAACTCCCAGAATTCTCCAGCCAGCTATGCTTAGCATAGAATTCTGGGAGTTGAAGTCCACAAGTCTTAAAGTTGCCAAGTTTGGGGACCCCTGATTTAGACAATGTCCAACTTTGGAGGAAGAAAAGGGCTGCTGCCAGAAGTTAAACCCTGGAGAGTTGCAGACGTTGAGAGGGTGTCTGGAATGAGGTCCTCCCTCATTTTCTTCTAGTGTCTCTGTAGAGTCTACAACAATGTTTGTGTTAATAAAGGAGTGTGATTGTCTGGGGTGGTTAAGTGTGGTGAGAAAGTGAAGGTCTGGTGAGAAAAGAAAAAGGCTGGGTAAAAGTGGCTGGTCAGTAAGGAAAGGAAACTGTTTAGGAATAGGAAGCAACAGTGGGAAATCTTCAGTGCATCTTCATCACTGTTCTTTATACCGGCTGTGTAAAATGCTTTTAGCACTGTTGCTTCTTATTCATATACCTTTCCCTTACTGACCAGCCATTTTTATACTGCCTTTTTCTTTCATTGCATAGTAGACCTTCACTTTCTCACATGCTTTAACCACCTCAGACAGCCCACACTCCCTATTAACACAAACCTTGTAATATAGGCTCTACAAGGAAAATAAAACCAATTCTTGACACTTCCTCACATGTTTAACTGCCTCAGACAGCCACGTTCTCCTTTCTGTTAACACAAACCAGAGAGGTGGCAATGACGCCAGCAGCCTTTGAAAGGTTGGTTGCGTCTACAAGTGTATGTGTGTGTGTGTGGTCAACAGGTAGACTGGCTTGTAGCTAAGCAAACAGGGAAAGTATTGGCAGTCCTCGTCTTACAACAGTGCACTTAGTGACCATTCAAAGTTACAACGGCCCTGAAAAAAGTGAATTATTGTTTTTCCACACATACAACCATTGCAGCATCCCCTGTGGTCACATGATCAAAATTCAGATGCTTGGCAACTGGTTGACGTTTAGGCTGGCTGCAGTGTCCTAGAGTCATGTGATCAGCTTTTGTGACCACTGGACAAACAACACCAATGGGCATTCCAGATTCACTTAACAACCATGCCATCAATTTAACAAATGCAATGATTCACTTAACAGCTGCGGCAAGAAAATTCGTAAAATGGGCAAACTCACTTTACAAATGTTTCATATAGAACAGAAATTTTGGGCTCAATTGTGGTCATAATTCAAAGACTGCCTGGCGATCTTAGCGATGAGAATAGAAGAAATAGGAATTGCATTCAATGTTTGTAGCATAGAGGTCTGGTAAGGTGTAAAAGCAGCAAGCCAGTTTTTGTGTGGGCCTGAAGAAAGGGAGGCCAGAGACTGAGTACGTCATAGAGCAGGCCTTTAGAGTTCTGGTGAATGAAAAATCTGAGTTCTATTCCAACTGCCTACTCATCCTCCATCCAGTCTCTCCAGCTTTTATGTATAGCAATTATATGAAAGAGATTGTAACCATAACTTCACAGAATTGCACAGGCAGAGTAACTAAACAGGTGCTAGCAAATGAAGTATTATTTTCTAACAGGATTGTGCATAATTAATACAGCAAAACTCTCAAGGTACCGATGAAGGTACAGTGGGTTCCTCTACTTCATATCCTTTCATGTCTTGTTGACTTTTTTCTTTAGCTAGGGTCACTCTTACTGTTGCTAACTTTTAACACAATTGTCTAGTGTGGTTGAGGAAGGAATCTTTCTAGGGAAGCATTGCTATTTTCTCTGTTATCACTGTTGAGACTGAACTAGTTGGAGTTCCCAGAAGATGTGAGAGACATGAGATATATAGCATTTGAAGGAAGGAATGTACATTTCTTCCAGAATACTTATGGAAACTTTCCTTTTTCTGAGACCACACTAGCATTTCCTAAGTTATATTAAAAAAAAAACTTGACTAGTAAAAATACAAATAATCCTTCTGTTAAAGTACATAAAGCAAATGTCACACTTATTAAAATAAATGTCCTGGTTTCCTTTTCCTGCAGGCTGATTGTAGAGGCATTAATGAGGAAAATGTATTTCCAAGTATGATGGAACATAAATCTCAGAAGTGGATTTTTGCCTCTGTCAGTGATTTGAAGCTGATTTGGACTAAAGTAATAAAGGTAATTTATATAACCTCAAATTGTTTTTTATTTTTGTTTTATTGTTATAAGACAATTAAAAATGCCTGTATATTATTAATATTTTAATGTTTAGATAACTCAGACTTTTAAAGAAAAATAAAGGTTTATATCAGTATTAACTATGATTTGAAGTGTTGATGTTAATAAGTATAAGATTGTTTAAATTTTACATCCAATGCTAAATGTAGCATTAATAAGCAACTAAAAAAAAATCACATAAAAGTATTAGGTGTATAATAAAGGTTTCTATATTGAGCTGAATAATTAATACTAAGGTTTCTACTTATTGTTTGTGTATGATGAGAAAAAACAAAGCAAAATCGACAGTGACAACCAAAAAGTTTTAAGTAGTTTTTAAGGACTTTTAAATTTCTTTGTAGTGTCATTGGGTATGAATTAGGGAACTACTAGTAATAATAATAGAATAATAGTGCAACAAATACAAGATTACATAAGAGAAAGAGATTTAAGAGATGTGAATTTTGACTATTAGTAGAGGAAAGAGGTTAAATGGTAGAAATTAACTGTGTGGGATTTTCTCTCTGAATTTCTTAGGACTATCCATGTTTATTACAATTTTGAGTTTATTAGGTTTTTTTTTTGGGGGGGGGGCTGTTCTTTTAACAGTTACCTGTTATTAACCTTGAGTAGTTGTCAACAAGTCTTAGCATTCTAAGGGTGATTTTCTATTGACACTACTTGGAAGTAGAAAAAAATGGTTAAAATTCACTTGTTACAAGATGCAGTTATATCTTTTAAGCAAAAATGAAACTTCTAAAAACAAAAAGAACCAAAATAACCAAATGGTATAAAGACTAGAGATACAAATACAGACAAAACTTTTTGAGTGTAAAGCAGTATTTCTCAACCTTTGCAACTGTTTAAGATATTTAAAAATTCTGGGAGTTGAAGTCCACACATTTTTAAATTGCCAAGTGAGAAACACTGGTGTAAGATGATTCTGGTTTTGAGATGAAACCATTGTTTTGAATCACTTTCAAGTGATATATTTTAAATGTGAAATAGTTCAAATTTAAAAAGTTTAGTACTTCTGTAATAATTACTATTTCATATTTGTTTCCACTGTAATCAGTTCCTGGGTTATGTAGTATTTCTGTTGCCTGTTAAGAACTTTGATCATAAACTGAATGTTTGCGTATGTGAATCCCTATTGAGTCCAGCATTGTAGTTGATAAATCTTACAATCTGTAGAACGTTCACTACAAAATGCTGTAGATTTTTTGCTCTCTAGATAAGTCAATTGTATTAAAACAACAGAGCATGATGTTTTATAAATATTTTAAGTTTACAAATTTTTAACTATGTTGTAAATGCTTTGTGGATTCAAATGTGTTAAATAATATAAGCATATAATAAAAAAGAAGTTTATCCGTATTTGAGAATACCACTGATGAAAGGTTTGCAGAATTAAATAAAACATTTCAAGGAGCATGAAGAAAAATATTATCAGTGTCCTGAAAGTTAAGTTAAAGAAAGGAGCACAATTCTGAAGAGAAATGGCCAATCTTTATTCAGTGATCATTGGGTGCCTCTTTTGCAAGAAAGATCCTCAATAACAGAAAGGCAGAAGTCTGTATACATTTTGGGGTTGACAAGCAGGAAATCTCAAGAAGCTGATTCATGGACACATTTTGAGCAAGAAAGATGGGTATTTAAACAAAGGAGAGTGTATTTGTAAAGTAAAACTGGTAAGAATTCCATTGTTAAGATGGGCTATCTGTGGCCTTTTCCTGCTTCCTATTTTAGGTGAGGAATTTTCATTGTGTTTGTGATAGGATTAAAAGGCAACTTTGGTGGACACATAGCTATGTTTAACTTATGCTTTATCCTGGGGCTGCTCTAGTTTACATATGCAAGTTGGAGGGGTGAGCAGGGACAGCAGAGGAAATGGGTAGTTTGCAACTGGAGATGCAGGGAGGTGGGAGTGAAAAAGACAAAGAAAAACAGGGAGAGGAGTTTGGAAAAGAGTTTGTAGCTTTACTTTATTATTTTCCTTCACAATCAGTATATTCTTTGTATTGGGATTCAATAAGTTGTAGTTGTTCTAGGCATGATTCTGTGAAAAGGCAGCTTAAAGATTAGACTGGGGCAGGCTTGAGGTAATTGTGGGCGGACTGCTGAGGCAGAACCAGTTTGGTCTATTGAAAAGCTGAGGAAGAAGCAAATCTGAAGGAATTTGCTTATAAAAGGAGATAGAGAGAGCATAATATGAGATGATAGTGAAGTGTTAAGAAGTTGGCAAAACAGAGGATCAAGTTGAAGTCTGAAAAGACAAAATTTCTGATGGTAACATTTTAGTGGAACAAATAGATACAGATCATGCAATGTTGAATTTTTTCAGTTTCCAAGGTTAGTTTTAAGTTGTAGAAGTTTCATTGCCCTACTAGGTAACAGCAGTGCTGGAATTTTGGATAAACAAAACATTTTAAAAAAAACATTGACTGACTGAGGTTATATATCTTTCTATCTTGCCTTCTTTGCTTATGCTAAAGTGGTGGGTGGGTGTTGTTTTGCAAGTGATGCCTTGTTGTTGGTATGTTATGTATTTAACTGGTGGTTGTTTCCTGTGTCATAGCTGTATAAGGTGATAGCCTGTTGGGAGAATGGCATTCTTTTTTGTGTGTGGTTGTTGAATTGTAATTATATTTGTGTTAAGGAAATAACTCTAGTTTATAGGTACTGACTGACTGCTGTGTGATGGGAAGGAACGTTGTTGGCTATTGAGTTGGTCTACATTAGTGGACTTTGATTATATTTTTGACAGGTTCATAGCTAAGTGCTTTTATCCTTTGGCTGAATTGGAGTGACATGTTTCTAAAAATTCACTTGCATTTTTCAATCTGACTTGTAACAGTTCTACTGTTTCTAAGAAGTTACCCTCCAGGAGCATGATTAATAAAGTTGAGGCACACCTTGTGACAGCTACTGTAGTTAGCATTTGTGGGATATGTTTAGCTATCTTTTGCCAATATAAAGTTGTTTGCATGGGTCTTATTTTGTAGATAACTTCTGTTTTGTTTTCCTTTGGTACAGGGTTTTTCTGTTTGCTTAGTATGCTTTGTGAAGACTTCATTGTTTGTAAATCATGATTATTCCAGATAATTGGACTGATTTAGTAATGGTCTATGAGATTCCTTAAGGGAAGATTACTTTTCTGTGGTCCTTCAATTGGTAGTTGGGTTGATTTGTATCTTTTGATCAAATTGCACAAATATTCCTTAAGTTGAAAATAATGGTGTAGTTTATTTCTACTTTCTATAATTTTGATGTGATACAGGGCATTATGGCTGTTGAACTACCTTTGTTGGAAGTGCTAATTTGTTGGATGTGCTAATTTAGCTAATATGTTTCTGCTGACTTTTTTTCTCTTAGGAAAAGTGGGACACATCTGCTTTATATCTTGTAAAAAATCTTGTAAGATTTGAAGAATTCACAATGTTTTCAACATAACAAATTCAGGTATGATATTTCTAATAGGAAAATTGTCACTTTAGAGATCTTGCCTTTAAAACCATATACAACCGTTTAATTGTTACTCGAATCATGGGTCTCTTTTCTCACAGCACAGAGGTAGGCAATATTCAGCCTTTCTAGTTCAACACCAGCTGGAGAGCCAGTCTTGTTTTAAGGAACCATTTTAATGAAAAGAAATGCATATTTGGTAATTGCAATGATTTTTTAAGTGCTCAAGGAATGTTTAATAATGTTATAATAACTCTTGTGTAATCATAAAACACATAGGTGAGACTTCAATCATTGCAAAATGCTTTGTGTGGAAGAAATGGAGTTAGTTTATAAAGTTCTAATTATTTTATAAAATTCTAAACAGCTTCTATCCCAGGGCAGTAACTGTTGAATTCTACTGTATAGTGCAGATAGTAATGCAGTATCAGGGATTTTCAATTCAGTGTAGTATATGTGAAGGATGTGTGTTTGTGTTTATTTTCATAGTCATAATATACACTGAAAATGGTATTTAATTTCATTGTACGAGGTCCAATGACAATAAACTAAACTAAACTAATGTAAACAGCCTCAGTTAGTGGTAAATCACTGGTTTCATGTATTACATTAAGCCACGATGGGATTACTTTTTATTGTGATTTAGCTTGTAGTTAAACAATTTTAGTTTACAGTAAATCACTATCACAAAATTGGCTTATACTCTGAAAACCCAGCCAGTTTCTGTTGGGCTGCTAGACAGTTTACTTGGGCTTGTTTGGAATGTCGAGAGTAAGATGTGTTCTCACCAAATAGCAACCAGTGGAACTTGCTTATTCATAAAATGACTGTCATTATGACTGGCCCAGTTAGAAGCAACCTATTTACCATGGTATGGTTGCACTGTATCTTTACTCTTGTAGCTAGTTTAGGCTAGTTTACCCATCTCTTTTTAATTGGCTACATGTACGCATATACAAGCAAATTAGCAGAATAACAGAATTGGAAGGGAGTTGTAGGTCTTCTACTCCAACCCCCTGCTTAAGTAGGAAATCTTATACCATTTCAGACAAAGGGATGTCCAATCTTTCTTAAAAACTTCCAGTGTTGGAGCATTCACAACTTCTGGAATCAAGTTGTTCCACTTATTAATTGTTCCATCAGGAAATTTCTCTTTAGTTCCAGGTTGGTTCTTGTCTTGATTAGTTTCCATCAATTGCTTCTTGTCCTACCTTCAGGTGCTTTGGAAAGTAGATTGACACACATACCCTTTCTTTGTGGCAGATCCTTAGATATTGGAGCATTGCTATCACACCCCTAATTCTTCTTTTCATTAAACTAAGTACCAAGAGTGCCCCCATTTGTTTAATTAATTTATTAAGAATGTATATAAACCAGAAGTATTATGAAAAATGAAAATGGTGTTAGATATTGGCACTTTCCATTTCAACATGTTAGCTCTTCATTTTGTTATTTTTCTTTTTCAAATTAAAATCCTTTAGAAAAAGCAACAAGGAAGGTATATATGGGCACGTGGCACTTATGCTTATCTTACCACTTTCCTTTTTATTGTGTGAGTTAGGATGATACTTTTTCAACAAATGACTGTACTAAATCCTGAAACAATTTTGGTATAAACTATAACTTGATATCATGTTTTAGGCTTGCAACATCGTGAATTTGTAGTGTGACTATGGGCGAAAAGAAACCAGAACCTTTGGATTTTGTAAAAGATTTTCAAGAATACCTAACTCAACAGACTCACCATGTGAATATGATTTCAGGCTCTGTTAGTGGGGACAAAGATGCAGAAACACTTCAAGGAGGTAGGTTAACGTGATGCAGCTGAGCTTTCAAACATCTGTATAAATTAAAAGAGGCTCAATGTTTAATACTCCTTTTTTCTCTTTCACTGTAACCTCTACAATGTTTCCCAATAAGAAGCTTGATGTGCCTTTCTGTTGTTAATTACAGCAGGGACAGAAGGTGATCAAAATGGATTAGATCATCCTTCAGTAGAAGTTCCACTGGATGAAAACTCAGGAGTGTTAGTAGATGGTTTTGAAAGAACTTTCGATGGGAAATTAAAATGCCGATATTGTAACTATGCCAGCAAAGGAACAGCACGACTCATAGAACATATCAGAATCCACACAGGTATCATTCTATCTACATATTTTATATCTTTGTAGTGGTATTACGCACTTTAATAAATTGCATGTGAGCTATGTGTTTTCCTTTTATATTTTCTAATAAATGCTTAAAATTTAAATAGAGTTAAGCCAAGAAAAACAAGCCACATTATATTTTTCATGTGGCAGACTTCCTAATTTTATTTATTTTTTGTTATTTTAGAAATAAAACTGCAGTTTAGATTTTGGATCTAATTGGTTCTTGTAATTGTTAAGTATCTTAACTGCTTACTGGTAGAACTTGCTAAAAGTAGAATCCTGACTTTAGAATTCATCTCAATGCAATGCCTACTTTCAGCCACTGATTTATTTGTAGTTACTTTGCTTTATTAGGGTGCAATTGCCATAAAAAAGTGATCAAAATAAAGCTTTCTTTGTGTTTCTCCAGGTGAAAAACCACATAGATGTCACCTATGTCCCTTTGCATCAGCCTATGAACGTCACCTGGAAGCTCATATGCGGTCTCATACTGGTGAAAAACCTTACAAATGTGAATTGTGTTCCTTCCGCTGTAGTGACAGAAGCAATTTGTCTCACCACCGGAGACGCAAACATAAAATGGTGCCAATAAAGGGTACAAGGCCTTCCCTTAGTAGCAAGAAGATGTGGGGTGTTTTGCAAAAGAAGACCAGTAACTTGGGGTATAGCCGAAGAGCACTCATTAACTTAAGCCCACCTTCCATGGTGGTTCAGAAGCCAGACTATCTTAATGATTTCACTCATGAAATTCCAAATATTCAGGCTGAAGCATACGAAAGTATAACAAAGCCAACAGAGACTAGTGGATTGCCGCGAGATTCACAAGACCTTATGATAGATAACCCTTTAAACCAGCTATCTACTTTAGCAGGACAGTTGTCTAGTCTCCCCCCTGAAAACCAAAACCCACCATCTCCTGATGTTGTACCATGTCAAGATGAAAAGCCTTTTATGATGCAGCAACCTGCTGCAGCAACTTCTGTTCCAGCTGTCACAACCAGTATTCCCCAGAACTCATCCCCTACAAGTCCAGATCCTCGTCCTGTACATTCACAAAGAAATTACAGTCCGGTGGCTGGTCCAAGTAGTGACCACAGTGCCCAGGCCAGCACCCCAAGTATCAGTAACAGTCAACCAAGTACTCCAACACCAACTCTTCCAGTTCAAGATCCTCAGCTTCTTCATCACTGCCAGCACTGTGATATGTATTTTGCTGACAATATCCTGTACACTATTCATATGGGATGCCATGGCTTTGAGAACCCTTTCCAATGCAACATCTGTGGTTGCAAATGTAAAAACAAGTATGACTTTGCTTGCCATTTTGCCAGAGGCCAACATAGCCAGCATTGACTGATTTTTTATTAATGTAGACCGTGCTTTTATTTATTTGTTTAAACACATTTCTGTTTCTTACGTAATTGGAAAGTTGCCTTTGGAGGAATCCAAATAACAATTTAATGTTGGATGCAGACAATTTATATTGTCATAATTTGCTGAGGATATGTTTGCTAGTCATAGTGGTATTCTTTTATACTGAACTCCTCAAGCAAAAGTGAGGCTTATAGTGCAATTGTATCTTCTAAACAGGTTTGTTAGAACAACAAAATGTGGATTTACTTCATATAATAGGAAATCTTGGATCAATTCTAGCACAGCTACAATTACTTAGGTTAGCCTGTGCCACAAAATAGCCTATAATTCTGCTTTTCTCAAATTAGCCTAATACAATCAGTTTGGGGGCTGCAAGATTGTATGTGTAAGCCACCTGCTAAACTTCTAGAAAATTCTGTAAGCATTATTAGCAAACATATCTACAAGAAAATCTAGAATTCCCTACGTCCAAAACCCTGTAATTGCAGTCAGGTGTTTAATAATGGTCCTTTTGTAATAGTACATTGTGGAAGTAATAACGTGAAATGAGTACAAAAATACCCATTTTCCAGTACTACTATCCTGTTCTTGGGTGGGTGCGGGGGGAATACAACCAAACAATGCCTGATGTTAAAACTTCTGCAACTTTTCAAAACTGGAAAAAGAAAACTTTAGAACAAAATGGATAATGTGTTAAAAGAATGTACCATAAGCTTTTTGACTAGCTTTGCAGCACATTACAAATACTTTCATTGCCTTTAAGTGCAGATGTCTGTGCTAATTTGCCTTTGCCTTCTAAGCAGTAATGTTTTTCAATGGAAATGAAACAGCAAGAAAGTTATGTGATTCTGATGACCCATTCAGATTTTGCGGGTCATTTTAACTATGAACCATTTCGTTTTTGAAAACAGCATTGTAGTCATAGAGGCAACAAGGGACAAATAATAGTCTAGACTCTTGGTTTTCTTTAAAGATTCTGGACATGGTAAGGCAAGATGCAAATATGCAGAATTGCATTAATGAACTGCAGTGGATATAAAATGTATGATACTTCTGTCTTAAAAATACTTAGGAAAAAAATAGGCACTTTAAACAAATTATGCTAGCGGAGACTACAGAATATTAGTTCATAGCACATAATTCTTTAATAGCATACAAGAAGACAAACACTGAAATGCACTTTTATTGTATATTTTTTTATTTCACAGGAAACAGAAATATACTTTATATTGCTATCCATTGCATAACAAGTAAATATGCACATACAAACCCATTTCAAACATGATAGAGTGCATTTATTGAACTGTTCAAAAACCCTGCTTCTTTTCCTGTTTGGGAATGTCTTGATTACAAGCTTCATCTTCAGAACGTTTGATCCTTCTGAAAAACAGGCCTTTCCAGACCTTTGGAAGGAGGAGTACAGGGTGGTAATGGGGGGGGGGAAATGTCGTTTACTTAGAGACACTCTTACATGCTATCTCTGGTCAGAGCATTTTTGGAATTTCCTTTTTTTATTTGAAGTTTTGCTGGTTAGCACTGGTTATCATCAGTGGTAGTTTTTAAAATCCCTTGCAAAAGGATCTCACAAAATGCCCTAGCGCTTAAATTCCCATCACTGCTGAATGTATCTATTGGTGGAAGTTGGGCTTAGATGTTGTCCACCTGCAGTAAACCATGAAAGGTAGAAGCATCTGGTAAGTAGCTACTAGTTTTGCAAGATAGCTGTTGATGACCTCATATGCCTAAAGCAAATCAGTGGATTCATGCATTTCTTCAGAGGGGGGAATGTTTCTTTTTGGGGAGAAAAAAAAAATCTCCCAAGTATATTTCAAGTCTTATTTGCATTGCTGGTCTATGATGGTAATAAAGATTTGAGTGATTGATACTTTCATTTGCAAAAGTGCTGTAAATGGTCTCATGATGAGTAATATTCAGTAGCTTACCAGTTGAGTAAAATATTAAATATTTGCAGGACTTTTTTAAAACAGCACATAATTATCTATTTACCTGATGTTCCTTTCTAGCAGATTTCCATTGTACCAGTTTCTAATGAGGTGTGTGCGTGTGTTCAGATGTCAGCTGTAACCTAGTCAATGATTTTGGTCTTTGTATAGCCACACTGGTCCATGCAGAAATCTAGGAAGCTTCAAAATATGTAGTGCTGGTATAGGAATCCAAGACCTTCTGCAGGTCTTGCATTTGAAAGAGATAATGGTGTGGTTTAGCTCTAAATTAAAAGTACAAATGGTATAGTCTACCATTTTAATTAGGTTTAAAAGTGCATGTGGTTGTGTGCATAGGTATTTATGAGAAAGTATTTATCAGTGATCTCTTGGGAAAGCTGATCTGCAGATATTTTGAGTCCCTATAACAGCAATACATAGTTTTGCAGTTTCTACTTGGACCAATCTGGTCATACAAAGACCAAACATACTGACTAGGTTACACTGGACTCCACTAGCCTGAAGTACCAATTCTTGTGATCTGTTGATTGTCTGTACAACTTCCAAATAGGGTCATTACACGAAATAACTTCATTAATAGGTCCTTTGGAAATGTAGAAATTTAAAGATTTGGGTTCAACATCAATAACATTGCAGCAAAAGCTCAATAAATGCTAATATTTTTAATGTTCATTTTTTGTTTTATGCAAATGAGTCTAGATTTTGGCATTAAAGTGGCAGTGCTGCCCAAGGAACACTTCCACTTATTTTAGAATTTCCCTGATGCCTTTTGCAGTACTATTGATTGTGAACTGCTACCTGTAACACAAAGACTGATAAGTAGGATAAGAGCACTGGTGGCACAGTGGTTAGAATGCAGTATTGCAGGCAAACTCTGCCCACAGCCCAGAGTTTGATCGTGACGGGCCTGAAGATGGACTCAGCCTCTCACATATTGTTGGGGGCAATATGCAAAACAGTGTAAACCACCAGAGTGGTTTATAAAGTCCCGTGGGATTGTATACTGTGTACCCCATAATGCTATTTCTAGGACAAACAAAAAAATTCATGAAATTAGATATTTAATTTAAAGGTGGATGGGGTGCAACTGACAAAAATAGTGAGAAATCAGTAAATTTATTTAAAGTCCCCTATTTCAATGACAAAAGCCATATTTGAGACGTCAAAGCACTCGGCCTGGATGGAACAATCAGTGTGTCTATGCTTTTGTGATAGGAACTAAAATGCTGTGCTATTTTTAATTAACCCAATTATAGTATTGGACAGGATGCACATAGCCTTGTTCTATTTTGTTATAGTCTTGAGTTTTTCAATAGTTTTTCAAGAATACAATTTTTTAAAATATGTGCTATCCAGGTTTTCCATCTGTGTAAATACAAAACTTCAGCAAACTCCTTGCAGGAAACTCAGTTCCAAAAGTGTTTTTCTAATCACAATTATATTTTGCCTTTGTTTCTAAAAAAAAATATATATATTCCAAAGAAAGAAGCCTTTTTCTATGACCACCACCAGCCTTGTATTTTGGAAAATGTTTTTTAATAATCTTCCTACAACAGATCACTTTGAATAATTCATACTGTTGGATATTCACTGCTTCGTTCCCATCCATCTCAGATAACATCTTTGATCTATACAATTTCCAGTGCTCGCAATAATGGGTAAATACAGAATACAGTTTGTCAGGCAGATTACTGTAGTCTACTAACCAATAACCAGTTCATTTGTCCTGTTTTGCTAAGTGATAAGGAGAGCAGGTTTAACAGGAAAATACCAATACTAGTTGGTGCCAATTATATCAAGCAAGTGACAAGATCATTGGTAGTCCTGTCCCATTCTAGCACTTCACTCGTGAACAATTTGGGCATGTTCTGCCTTACTGCACATATGAATTTTGTATTTTAAAATACTGAAATCCGTGAAATGAAAATGGGGTTTTACCTATTTCTTTTCTCTTTAATTCATTAAGAATTGAAATAACTTAGAAGCAGGGATGGATGGGCAGAATAAAATAACAGATTCAGATATGCTAACTGGAAAACAAGGCAGAGTGCAACAATTAGGTTTCAGCAAGAAATGGCCACGTAGCAATGAAGTGGGAAACAGTATTGAACAGGTGAGGGCTTCTTTTTGAAAAACAGGTAAACTTAATTTTGGAGGAAATTAAGACTGTTGGCAGATTGTTTGCTTTTAAGTCATGCCAGTACTTTTGTAGAATAGAAGCATGGATAATGACCAAGTTATGATCAAGAGAACAGAAGCCATTATTATAAAGGATCAAACATATATAAGAAAGACAGAATGCATAGAGATATGGACGTATTTAGGGCAAATCAGCAAATGTCAGTAACAAGGAATACTGCAGATCATGCACACTCAGGCTTAAAAATGATATAGTTAAAAACAACCATCCTTGTTATGTGTAGGTAGTCCTCAATTTATGACCATAATTGAGCCCAAAATTTTATGTTGCCAAGTGAGACAATTGTTACATGAATAACTGTAGTTGTTAAAGTAGTAACACAGTTGCTAAATGAATCTGGCTTCCCCATTGACTTCTTGTCAGGTTGCAAAAGGGGATCACATGATCGCATGACACTGAAACCATCTAAAGTGTCTGAATTCTGATCATGTGACTGGGGATGCTGCAGCGATCGTAAATGTGTAAACCGTCTTAACTCACTTTTCTCAGTGCTGTCATAACTTTGAAGTTGCTGAATGACAAGGACTCATTCAGTCAATGAATGTCAGGGTTGCGGTGGCTCTGGTTAAGACGCTGAGCTTGTGGGTCAGAAAGGTTGGCAGTTTGGCAATTCGAATCCCTAGCACCGCATAATGGAGTGAGCTCCCATTACTTCATTCTACCATTCAGAACTAAATTTAGCTGCTTTTAAAATTACACAGGGAAGTTATATTTATTATAGCTTTATTCTTGTTAAATTTCCACCACACCGTTGATACCACATCATGAAGCAAAATAAAATGCTAATGTTTATTTAAATACTTTTTAACAATATCATCTGTCTCTTGGGAAAATACAGAAGTTATATTAAATGGGCTATTTTCTACATAAAACTTATTTTCTTTATTAGTCTTTTGTTTTATTTTTTCTAAGAATTCCACTTTCTGCTTGTTGAGCTCCTCAGACAAAATCTTCATTTCACTGGGGGTAAGGCCTTTGGCTGGAAAACAAAACAATGAAATGCTGTACTTTAAACATGGTATTATCTTAACATTTCAGAAGGATAGCTATTATATAAAAAGAACATGGCTACAGCTATAAAACAGATCTATAAACAAGTCTAGGGTATACTGTAGTTTGTTTCCTTTGGCTTAGCAGGTATAATCAGCCTCTGTAGTATAAAAGACATGTTTCATGTGTTGTATAAACCCAGCCAGTTGTGGCTTAGTCTATAAATCAGCTTATCAACTCCATAGGGTATATCACAATATATACTAAACTTTTGAGACTTAATTTTATACCTTTAATACTCAACCTCACAATAAAAAAACAGCCAACCTTTCAACTGTAAGATTACTATCCTTCTCAGATATATTACAGCCAGCCCAGCTCTCTGTTCCATAGGCATCATTTGTTAGCACCGTCTTCAGTGCAATAGTTAACATTTCCTATAATGAAAGCTAGTTTGGTCCAGTGGCTAAGGTACCAGGCTAGAAACCAGAAGCCTATAAGTTCTAGTTTACTCATGAAAGCTGGCTGGCTGACTTTGGGGCACTCTCCCTCAGCCCATGAAATTAGGCTCAGGAGACAAGCCAGTCAAGTCAATTCCTGTTGCAAACAATGGATCAACATTTAGTTGATCTGAAAAAAAGCAGACCTGCACCCTCCTTGCAGTAAAATTCTCAGAAAAGTTGCATTCCCACTAGTGAAGTCATCCCTTGCTAAGCATACCTTTAGCCTTCCGCATTGTTTCAGAGATTGTTCGCCTGAGAGCTTGATCAGCTTGATGTAGAACATTGCTTGCACATATAGCCCGATCCATCTCCTAGTCAAGATCAACCAACATTGTTTTAATAAGAGTTACTGATACCTTGGTCCACCAGAATTCTGGATAGTAAGATGGATGGTGTCTAACTTTGATAAATTAGCAAGAATTAACAATACAGATTACTTTGTATCAGAACAATTCTAGGTTACTTTCTGAAAGTTATTCACCTTCCCTGCCAAGTTTTGGCATAGCCCCAAAATGTCTGCTTTTCTTCCAACTCTGCAGCAAGTTCCCTCCACAATCTAATTTTATACACAAGGGCTGAATGAACAGTATTGCCTCCACCTGCATAACTATAGCTTAAATAGGGGTATTTTACTGTAAATGAGAAATTATACTTGAAATGGGCTATTTTGTTACCTGTATTCCTTCTCCACATAATCAGTACACATTTTTGTCAGTGATGAACAAGCTTCTTAAACATTAAAGATTCTGTAAATCTTTTCCACCTCATTTGATGTCCAAAAATGTATTTATTCAAATTTTGGGAAAAAGTAAAAACTTCCTGGCATCAAAGACTATAGGGGAAAAGGAGGCGGGGAAATACCCAAGATCCATCTTTGGGGTGTTTTTTTCTGGCCAGAACTAGGGAGAGGCACTTCTGAGACATTTTCACCAATCTTCCTCCTTCAGATTAAAGTTCCGTTTATCAGATCATTGCCTGGGCTACAGGTCTTCCTTTGCTCTCCCAAGGTTATTCCCACATACAATTACATAATGCAACCTTTTCTCACAGCAACTTTCCATCAATTGAATTGAAAGAACAAGATACTAAAGAATGTATCTGAACTTCTAGTGCATCATTACTGCCACCTGTTTGCAGTTGCTTTTATATTTTCAGAAGACAGTGTCTTTAAGTCAAAGATCAAAAGATTTAAGATTTTGAAACTGGTGATGCATTTGTATAAAAAGCCCAGGAGACAATTTGGAAAATTTAAATTTTGTTTTAGGAACTTTAAAAATAGAAAACAATCATAAGCAATAAGGTTAACCCTAACCCTTCTGAGTAGTAATTTTTTTTATTCTACCCAGCTTTTGGGAAGCAGAAATTGAACAATAAATAATATTTATATTTTAATATGAATAAAGTTTGGCTTCCATAGTGTGTGCAGTCCCTGCCCTCCAAAGTGTATGGCTCTAAAGCCTCTCCATTAGTTGAACAAACATGTTGTGCGCGCGCGCGCGCACACACACACCATTGATTAGATATAATTAAAATGAATCTGAGTTTTGCATCTATCCCATTTGATCTGCTTCTGAACTGTCAAAGGCCAATTGTGCGCTGATCCCTTTTATCCAGTCTTTTGATTATTTTAATATCTTGATTTTAATGCTGAATGCTTTTAATGTGTTTAATGTTCTCATTGTTTTATATTGTCCTTTTATGATGTTGCAAGCTGCCCAGGGTTACTTGATAGTGAGATGGGTAGCATATAAATTAAAAATAAATAAAAATTGCACTCCTCCATTTTAGGCAGGGGGAGGTCATTCCTGGTATAGAACACTGGATAGCTGTCCAGCTCTCTTGTTTATTTTTATCCACAATGTCAGGGGCAAAATATATTATTCCTATCAAGGGCATCCATAGCACATTTCTTGAACTTGTTACCCACAGAATCCAAGGTACCTTTTCTTCTGCATTCTCTTCCATAGATTTTACTGGATTTTCCAAAGCAGAAGATAACAAATTAAATACCTGAAGACTGAAAAAATATATAACATTAAGTTGCAAATGCACACACATATAGACGTCTAGCAGTTTGTTCAAGGATAATATCTGAGATCAATGGGACCAATAACATCCATTTAATTAGTTAAACCTGAAGCTCAATGTACAAACTGCAATTCAGTACAAATGAATGAGTTTCTCTACAAGTAGGAGCCCTTCCCCTCCCCCATATCTTCCAAAAGCAACTTTTACTAGACTATGTAAGTTTTCCCTGTTCTCAAAAGTTCCTTTTCTCTGAAGTAAGAATCCTACACACAGAGACTGCCCATAGACCATTATAAAAAGAATATAAATAATTGTTGCAATGAGATAACATACTTATCTTCAAATGAAAATTCAGCACTTTTCAGAGTAAGGCTATTTTCCTCCCACGTGTATTTTTTTGGATTTGGACATTCTAGCTTTTGTGCCATTGCAAATATGGTTTCCTCAGGTAATGGCTCCTTTCTCTGAGAATTTCTCTCTAAACAAACTTCAACCTGGCTGTCTAGGAACAATTGACAGAAGCCCAATGAATCTAAAACATAAAAAATATGTATTATCAAAAACGGTCATTTAAAACTCAAACTGCGTAAGATGCAAAAAAACTTTACTGAAATTAAAAATTAAACAGTGGGTGAATTAAATATTTATTAAATGTAATCACACACACACACAAATCTGCATAGCTACTTAAACAAGTTTTTCAGGTTAAATCTTGTTGATATGCAAGCAAAATGCATATATGCATTACATAAAATACATTGCATGAAAAATAGTTTTGGAAAACTGAAGACATCAAATAGGATTATGGGGTGATCAATTTTCCCCTTTTGAGGTTTATTATGTCAATGGATTACATTATCCTTTACACGAAAAAAGCTTGTCTCTCTGGTGTCGGCCTTTAAGGAAGAATTTGTTTCAATACAAGAGAAAAATTATGATATTTGCAGCCCAGGGAATTTGCTCAGCGGGTTATAAAACCATCCAAACTCTTGGACATACTTCAACCCAGCACTTTATCTACAGCAGTCCCAGAGCTGGCTATATACTTTCCACTGGCTTCAATGAGAGGAAAGTCTTTTTTAATGCTGTCAGAATGAACCCCGCAGGATACAAAATATCTTAGAAGTCTCCTACCCCCACCCTAAATAAGTAGCAATTGCCTAAATTCAGTACCAAGAGAAACAGAACAATTAGATCATGCAAAGTAAAAAAAAGAGGAAACACCTGAATAGACATGTATGTTGAAGGAGTTACCTTTAACAAGCATCAGTATTTGTATTAAATTTGGAAAAATAAGGTCATCCGAATGCTAGTAAAATATAATCCCATTCTCCTACAGACAGTTCTTTGGTGTACTATGTATGTTTTATTGTTCTTTACTTTTTTAAAATGTAGGCTGTCCTGATAGAGTTGGATGGCCTCTAAATTTAATAAATAATGAATAATCAATCTTTCAAAATGTGAATTTTTGAGGTCAAAATATTTCTGTCCAGAAGAAGCTGCAGCTGGCATGCCAGCTTTAACTGCTATAACAGTTTTCACAATGTCCTTCCAGGAACAGCTGAACACCACAGACTGACCACCTCAGATTCAAGAACAGCACCAATTTGTCTGGAACAGCTGGAGTAGCCCCTCCTTACACAGAGGAACTCCTAACCAATAGCCTCTTTGTTGCATACTAATCCACCAATGAATAGATGCCAATTTATCAGAATCGCTATCGAACTGGAAAGAAAGGCAAGAAAAGAAATACTCCTATTGGTGATTGAAGTAATTTGACTCTCCATCTCACAGAGATTTATGGTCCTCTTCCAGCCAAGGCCATTCATCAGGTTGAGAAAAGTCATTTCTATACTCATGCCCCAAGATTTATAAGTATATCAAAAACAACAATTCACAAAAATCAGGCAAAAAATAGTGGCATCCTGTACCATGGATGACTGCCCACTAAAGATGTTTTGGTATGCAACACTTTACTGATTTGTAAGACAGCACAAAAGATGTCATTGAGAAGTTCAACCCCGCTCACCAAGAAAAATCTCTTTTAACTACAACGACTCAACATTATGGTTTGCATTGCTAAATTGTGAGGTTGAATCACTGGTGTAAAATATAACATCCAACTTACACTGGCGAGCTAACTGGTACACTTCATATCTCATACTCCGATAATAAAAGTTGTCATCTAAAATAAAATATATTGGCCTGAGTGGAATGAAATCTATTAAATATTGACAAAATGCAGAGTCTTCTGTTCCTGCAGATATTAATCCTTGTTCTATCAAACAGGAGGAAAAACTTTTCCACATTGTTTCAGTTCTGTTTGAAGGAGGAACATAATGCTGCCCTTTAATAAGAGCCTGAAGGAAGTGTTCAAGGTACAATAATAATTCATGCCGGTATGATCTCCAATGAGAAATCTATAATGTAAGAAGACAATTATTCATGTTAGATTACAAATTGGCTGCAATCTGGAGCAGCTATCAATGTCAACAAATGCACTGTTATTTACCTCAATATAAAATGGAGATTTGGTCTCCATAGATTTTGATATGGTGGTCATCATATTTTAGATTACTGGTAATTTTTTTCTGTTTAGCCATGTCATTCTATTTAATTTAAATCCTTCCCCTCCCCACATATTTTGCTAGAAAACTCAATTTCACTATAAAGGTACTGCTGGAGTCTTTCCAGAAAAACTACTTAACTCCAGTTCCTGTTGGAACAATTTAGCAGCAGACCCTCTCAAAATTAACAGCACAATTGGACAAAGGATTCAGTGCAAAGCTTTTTATTCTTTTTATTCTTCTCAAGTAATTATATATAAAAATACTATCAAAATTTAACACTATGTTGGTAATTAATATAAATATTACAACTAAAGAACAAAATAGTAAAATTTGGATATAGAACTATTTCCAGTAGCTTATTTCTGCATGTTTTAAAAATGCAGGCTAGTATTGATGTTAATGTTATCCAGCATTCATAAGTATTTAAAAGATTGATATACTTTTATTTTTTTACTGAGAATGTTAATATATTCTATTAAAAGAAACAAATTGCTATGAAAATAAAGTCAAAACTAACATGACATTTTATTAGTCAAGGATTTAATGAATTTGTGATAAACCAGTATGCTCCCTTTATATACAAATTATACTCGTACTAGAAAATTTAAGACTACGTATACACAAGATAAGATTGTTAATTTTAAAAATAAAATATTGAACTAATTAAACTATAAAGTTAATATGAAATCTGAAAATGCCACAGTGCAATGACTACCACCAAAATACCACAGTGCAATGACAACCATCAATGTGTGTGCCTGTATGTAACACACATATACACACCCTTAATGGTTCTAAACATCAAGCTGGGATTTAACTCTATAAATCTCTTTATTCTCATAATTTGCTATTTGTTGTTGATTAACTTACTAAATTTGCATTAAAAAAACTTTAGTGAGAAAATCTTCCAACTGCCCAGAGTCTTCTGAAGTAAGTGATGATAATACATTTGATGAAAGTCTACTACCTGACTTACCCTAATCTTACCTCTGTTTCACCAAATGCTTCCAAAGGAATGAGATCGTCATAACTGAGAAGAATGCAGGACCAACCTTTGCACTTCCTCAAGGAGGAACTCAGAGCTTGTGCTGTCCTAGTTTTACCTGCTGCTGGTAAACCACAAAGCACACACAGACCCAGCTGATGGCCTCCAACTCTCTCTTGCTCCATGGTTTCCCCTTGATGAAACTTCTGTGAGACCAAGGAACTGACGGTTTGACGTTCTGTGTTAAGATAACATTGCGTGTGTTTGCTGTTTCACACAAAGAATGATCAGAAATGCCAGTACTGAAGGAACCACTGCTTTGTCTGAATACTTTGTTTTCTGGTAGCTTTTGATGCCACGCTTTTCCTAGTTAGAACAACAATTGCTCATAATAAATGACAGAGAAATTTGAGTTGTTAGTGTTGCAGATAATTGACAGAACATAAAAAACGCATGCATTCACTAGGGCAACTGTTATATTGAAAATGGATACACTGAGATCTATTTAAAAAAATAATAACCTTTTGCTGTTTATTATTAGAATTTTATTCTGCCTTTATTGCTTTATAAGTAACAAGGCGGTGAACAAGCTAGACACCTTCTTCCTACTTTCCCACATTTATCATTTTTCATAAGTACTAAAAAATCAGTATCAAAGTATGATTTATGTTTATCGTGCGGTTTGTTCAATAACCCACAGCATTTTTTAAAAATTAAAGTAATTTAAAGAAATTAAAGAAAGCTAAAATAAGATGGGCATTACTGCCACCTACTGAAGTTATCTATAAATTAAAGCAAATTCTCAGTAATACTAATCACAATTATTGTGATTTTAAATCAGCACTCAATGAAAAATAGAAATTTGGGGAAAAATATTTCACAACCGTATAACTCTAAGTCCACAGCATTTCATTTTGTTTTAAGTTGGTGCTAAAGATGAATCTTGAAAGATTTATGAATGAATTGGATGAATATTTACCCTTGCTTTATGTTCCTATTAGGGAATTCAGATGTAACAATTTCATAACTTTTCAGTAAAATATAAATATAGACCAGGAGTATCTTACCATCTTTATCTATCTTGTTCGCATGTATAACAGAATAGCCACTATTTTTTTTTAAAAAAAAACACCTACTAAGATGTTTGAATTTATGGGGTGGAAATAAATAAATAAATGCTGGATTATTTTGCGGGGTTGTGCATCTCTCCGTGCTTTGATCTTTTTATTTATTGATTGATTTATTGATTTATTGATTTGATTTGATTTGATTTGTCAATTGCTTACAAGATAATAGGTATAAGTAAAAACATAGTTATGAATACATGGATACATATAAGAAAAATAAAAGAAACAATAGGACAGGGATGGTAGGCACGTTGGTGCGCTTATGCACTCCCCCTACAGACCTCCTAGGAAAGGGGTGAGTGAGGTCAATAGTAGAAAGTCCAAGGTTAAAGTTTTTGGGGTTTGGGGAAGAAACCACAGAGTCAGGTGGAGTATTCCAGACATTGACCACTCTGTTGCTGAAGTAGTATTTCCGCCCCGGATTTCCAGAGTCCCCTGTTCAAATAATTCGCTGAACTAAGCAAGTGAAAAATGGCTGTCACAGCCAGGTCACGTTTGTTAAATGTTAAACCTGGTTCCGAGGTCGTGCCTGATTTAGCCCATTTGGTTATTTTAAGTAATGCACTGGGCAAATTCAGTATCCAGATTAAGTGGATCACCTAGACCCAGCCAGTGTTTTAAAAGGCTTCCCTTTGCCACTTACCGTCTCTCCCAGATTTGTTTATCGGGTCAATTCTTTCTATTCTATTCTATCCATTCACCTGCCCTCGACAGCAGTCACCCCTTTTCCCAGCCAAGTGGGGGGGACAGCTGTTCCTACCACCGTCCCTACCTTATAAGCCTCTGCCAGCGACACTCTATCTTCGGGAAGGGGGGACTCTATCATCCGCTTACTAAAGTCCAGCCGAGTGTACGCGTTGAATTCTGGGAGTTGAAGTCCACGCATATCAAAGTTCCCAAGGATGAGACAGCCCGCTTTCGGGTTTGAAATCAAGAGCCAAGAGTGGCTTCCTCCTTCTCAACAAGCCTCGCCGGCTGAATTTACCCAGCAAGCTAAGCCGCAAACGAGCAAATCGCTGTTTAGTTTTAATGTGTGGATCTATATTAAAACTACACAGTCAGTGGATATAATTGGATTTAAAAAAGAAACTTACACATGTTATGTTAACTTGGACTCAGATAAAAAAAAATTAAAGGAAACAACTGCAGTGGGAATAAGAACAAGAGTAATATAAAACTTTCGGCTCCGTATAACCAATGGAACCCAGCCGGTCTTCCATTTCGAGTTTTAGCGCCTGCTTTGGCTTCTCCCTGGCGAAGGCTTGGAAGTGGCAACTAGCTCAAAGGTTGCCTTGCCTCCACGTTCACACAACCTGACCTGCGATCGGCTGAGGATGCGACTGGAACGGCATTAAGATGAAAACCAAAACAAAACCCCAAAGGTTTTGCTCATTTTCGAGGAAGCACGGGCATTAGGCAAAAGAATAGCCCATAGGAAGACGAGTTTGTTGGCCAACAGCTATTGTACCCGCTTGCTTCTGATTGGGTCAAAACAAATAAAAAATAAGGGCTGTCCTGAGAGAGAATACTCTTCCCCACCCACCAACCTCTTTCTAAGGAAGATCTTGGAGTTTGCTAGGTCAGGGGTCTCCAACCTTAGCAACTAGAGGACTTGTGGACTACAACTTCCAGAATTCCTCAGCCAGCTTTGCTTTCCTAGCTGAATATACACTAAAGCAGCGGTCTCAAACCTTGGCAACTTTAAGCCTGGTGGACTTCAACTCCCAGAATTCCCCAGCCAGCTTTAAGTCCACCAGACTTAAAAGTTGCCAAGGTTGAAGACCCCTGCACTTCAAACAACTTTTTTCAAACTTGGCAATTTGAAGATATGTGGACTTCAACTTCCAGGATTCCCCAGCCAGCATGCTGGCTGGAGCATCCTGGGAACTGAAATCCACACATTTTTATAAGTTGCCAAATTTGGAAAAACAGTGCATAAAGCATAATGTGGTTTGCTTTGGGCGACTCCGCTGCTTTGGAATGATTTAGGAATGATAAAATGCAGAAACAAAATGGGACCAGTATTTAGAAACTGTGTGCCTGGGATACAATTCCTGCAGCATAGATTGCCTCTCTGTGGAACATTTTCTTGTGATAAGAATTGGTGGTATAAAGCTCAGCAAATGTTCAGAATATTCTGCTTTCTGACCCTGCTGAATATGGCTCCATTCTGAAGAGATATGCAGAGAGTCACTATGAATTGACAATTAGAATCTAAGTTCTATGATGGAAAGAAACAACTTGGGGAAAAATAAATTGGGGTACTTTAGATAGACAATTTCTAGCATTTCTGATTTTTAAAAATGTGGAACAAGAGAAAACCTACAAGATAAGGAAAAACAGCAACCTAAGAATAACAATTGTACACAAAGAGATAAATATACACATGTTAATGTGTATGATATTAAATGAATGAGTGGAACTTGCCATAGTGCGGGTATGATGCTAGAAAAAAGATATTAAATGAATAAGATCATTAAAAGGAAGCATTTAAACTTTTTTTTAAAAAAAAGTATACATAATTTGTACTGAATTAGGAAACACACTATTAATATAATTACTGAATTCGCATTAATTTATTTTGCAGTCTAGACCACTTCAAAACTTTTTCAAACTCTTATTGTACATTATTATTTTTTAGCCAGAGCAATATACTGCTCATTTAAATAATTGAGAAACACTGGAAAATGTAGCAATAATAAACCTATCTCACAAGCCAGAAATAGATTACTGCCATATCTCAGATAGACTACTACAACCACATGAAATCAGCATAGCAGGACAAACAGGCAGAATGCATCCATGGTCACCAACTGGTAGTCAGAAGGCATGATGAAAATTCTTTAATTTCACAAAATATAGACAGATTTTACCATAGTTTCAATTGGGAAACTGTGACCATTCCAGACCAAGCTAAGTCCAAAAATGTCAGGGAAATCCTAGAAGCCTGGCACTCTGACAAATCAACCATCAATAGACATGTAGATATTAACAACATCTGTAGACTGTGCAAAAGAGACAATCAACCAGCCCCAAAGAGAAAAGGACTCCAGCACCTCTTCACCAGTAATCAGAACTCAGATCAGCATACATTAACTTCGAGGTCAACTTCAGACTAACAATCAAGTAAACAATACTTGTGATCACCTTTTGTGACCTTCTGACACGCAATCAATGGGGAATCCAGATTAGCAACTGTGTTGCTAACTTAACTTGTGCAACAATTCACTTAATAACTGTAGCAAGAAAGGTAGTAAAATGGGGCAAACTCAACACGTTTCACTTAGCAACATAAATGTTGGGCTCAATTCTGGTCGTAACTCAAGGATTACCTGTAGTTCTTTTACAGGTAGCTAGTAGATGGCACTAAATGTTTCTATATTGTATACTTTTTTCCTAAAATGTTTTAATAACATTTATACTCTAACATGAATTATTAGAAGTATTGTTCCTTTTTCATTGTCAAAAAATAGCAAAGTGGTTTATAGATGCAGTAATAATCAGAATCAAAATACTTAAGTTGGCAAAAGAAGTTAATGGCTGTAGACCAAATCAAAAAGGAAATTCTTTAAAATTCTTCAACTATAGGTAGTTCTTGGTTAATGGGGCTAGAATTACTGTCAATAAGCCACACAGTTGGAAAGCGTGATATCATGTGACTATGCCACTTACCAATGGAAATTCCGGCACTTCTAGTCGTTAAGTGAATCACCCTGGGTCATTAAGCAAGGAAATTGTATGGTCATCATTTGAAACGCCCTGCCAGTTTCCCTGTTGACTTCATTTGTAGGAAGCCAGAAGAAAGGTTACAAATGATATCATGTGACTTTGAGGACCTTACAAAACTGGCAACAAATTCAACGTACAGTGATGAGCACCATTTGGTCAGAAAATTTGAAAGGACTATGATTCATATTTTAATACAGAAAATCCTGAAAATGGAGATATGAAAACAGAACATTTTCCTCTTGGGCTTAATGGAAAAAGAATTGGAGAAAAAGTTTGGAACTTTGTTACTATACATGTTGACAGCAGCAAGATTATTAGTATGCACAAAATGGACTTTTGTATACACAAAAAAGGACACTTCGATTCCTACCAGTGATGGGATTCAATTTTTTTTACTACCGGTTCTGTGGGCATGGCTTGGTGGGCATGGCAGGGGAAGGATACTGTAAAATCTCCAGTCAGAAGTGGTATTTGCCAGTTCTCCGAACTACTCAAAATTTCTGCTACCGGTTCTCCAGAACTGGTCAGAACCTGCTGAATACCACCCCTGCATAGAAGAATGGTTGCAGAAGTTGATGGAGTTGGCTGAAATGGCAAAATTGACTACTTTGCTTAAAGAAAAGAACATAAGTACTTTTGTTTCCACAGGGAAATTGCTTCTGAACTTCATGCCTGATGTGGAAAAGAATGAAACTTTGATTCTGGGTTTTACAGATTAGACTGATAGATTCTTGCAGAAGTGACTGGTTTATACAATTATGGTAAAATAAAAAGTTGTGATTATTGTTAATGCCCTATTCTACTGTAATAGGTAGAGTCAGAAGTGCTTCTTTTTCTTTCCTTACCCTTACTCGCTTTTCTCTGCCTTTCTCTCTCCCTATCCGTGCCCTTTTATTTGCTTTTCTATTTTGTATTTTATAACACTTTATAACCTAATAAAAAGTGACTTATAAAAAAAGTTTGAAAGGTTGCTGAATAAATGGTCACTAAATGAGAATCACCTATACACCCTATACTATTTATCTGCAATCATGTTGAAAGTAATATTGTAAAAGCATTAAATTTGTTATTGATTTTTCACATCAATGAAATATCAGATTTTTTAAAAATATGCCATTTGTATGTCATTTTATTTTATTTATTTTTTTACAAAATGGTTCACAACATTTTAACAGAAATTGTGCAACTGATTTTTCTACCACTAAATTACAAAAGTGATTTGTGCAAAACTGCAAATAACTTTATATAGGTACAAAGCTTAGAGGTGAAAGAACCATTAATTTGATTGATTACAAGAAAATTCAATTTTGAAGTATTCTATAGTCTCTAAAATACATATTAATATAAATTTTCAGACAATGTAAACATTAAAAATATGTTAATATCTAAATTTTGACATTTGTATCCAGCGTACGGTATTTGTTCATCAACACAATTACATTGCCAAAAATGAGATATTAAAAACTTTTCAAAAACATTTTGTAATCAATTCTGCATAGAATTTCATATATGGCTGATAGTGGAAAGAGGTTGTCATATAAATCATTCATTAAATTTGGTGGACCATATGTCTTAGTCTTGATTTACAGGTCTGAACTGGTTATTGTGCCTCCTAAGCCATATATTAGGAAGCATAATTATTCAACACTTTGCCCAATTTTCAAATACATTATCTTTTTCAAAATTTATGCAAACTACAATTATGTGTGACTTTAAACAAAGGCTGTCACACTGTAAGGATGCAAGGATACAACACTGTAAGGATACTCTTTAATCAAATCTTTGGTTTAATGAATCCATACTGAAATGTCATATAATGTTTTTACCAAAATTACTAACAGGGCTGGTATTGCAGAAATGTGGCATCGCTGCACTTTAATGAAAAATGGTACAAATTACTATTATGAATCTGAAATGGTTTGACATGCTTAATGAGGCCAGTCAATTGTGTTTTTTTCATTAAAGCATAGTTAAAAAAACATGTCTTATTATGTTACAGCATGTAGTTGACCTTTTGTCTCATGTTGATAAAATATCAACATGACTATCAAAATGATCAGATAAAGCTATAAATAAAAAATGTATAACTTTCACAGATTTATGATATGAAAACAGAAGTATCATCTATTTCAGTGTTAGAATAAAACATTTAAAATATATTCACTTTTTACTTGGAAAGTTGAAAGAATATTGAGAAATATCTTACAATAACATGATCGTTTAAACACTTAAGAATAAGTGTTTAAAATCTTCCTGTGTGGGAAGTTTCAGCAGTAAACATGCAGATCAACAATACAGTGCTGTCAAGTCACATTTGTTGATTTTAAGGCAATACAAATTGCTTTCTGATCTTTGCTCAAATAGATAATACTACACTATATAGCCCTTTCTTCACTGATTGACTGATTTTTGAAACCCATCTTGTGCTTCACTTCATTATATTCCATTCACATTGTTTCTTAATGTAATAAACCAACTGACTACAAAGAACCAATTGCACACTTTAAAAAAAATCAGAGCAACTACATAATTAGAAAATCTGTCATTGATCTAAGAGCAGCAGTCTCCCCCAATTTTTATTGGGCTCAACAACAAGGTAATTTTTATGACAGATTTAACTACTCTTTCCCCAATCATGACAAGTAACTTCAATAGGTGTTTTCTTGTAATGTTAATAATTAATATGTGTTAGGAGTGAAGAGAGAAAGGGAGGAATCTCATTGAGCCCACAACTAGAGAAGAACCTCACCACCGCTTCTTCTCATAAAAATTGCACAAGCATGTCCTACATTTTATAAGTCTGGTAGGGTTTCTCATCACATTTTCTACAATATCTAGTTTGGCCCTATGTTAGGGTAAAAGATTTTTACTGGTATGAGTATTATTTGTAAAAGCAATATCCTGTGGTCTAATAATTAAGGCAACACTTTATTTCCTAAATAATGATTTGGTAGAGCAGCAGACCCTAAAGTAAATTAAGTTTAATGTCATTCTGTTTTAGAAATTAAACTGAGGTCTTCCTTTGTATATTTCTAAAAAAAAAACACTTTTAATTCATTTCATTAATATAATATTTTCCCTAGTGGCATACATGTCTTTATAATTCTTCAAGATGGAGGAGAGAAAACGGGTTTTTGTGGGATTGGTGGTCTTAAAGGTGAGTTTCGTGGAATTGGTGGTCTTAAAGGTGAGTTTCGTGGAATTGGTGGTCTTAAAGGTGAGTTTCGTGGAATTGGTGGTCTTAAAGGATTTTGTTGAATTGGTGGTCTTAAAGGAGGATTTTGTGGAATTGGTGGTCGTACGGGAGGTCTTTGTGACATTGGTGGTTGTACGAGAGGTTGTTGTTGAGGTGGAACAAATTGATTTTGTACTGGTGGCCTAAAAAAAAGAAGAGGAAAACAGTCTGTAGATAAGGATTTCAGGTTTTGGTGGGTACAAAGAGTCCTGATAAAGAACTACTTATTTTATTTTTATTCACTTCTATTTCACATTTCTGAACTGTCCATCTCCTCAAAGAGACTTACTGTAGCATCAAAGTACAAGTAAGTTGATCTGAAGTAACCATATGCACATAGTAATCCTTTATCTGAACTGGAAAACAGTATGAATTTGTTCTACTAGTTGAGCTAAGCCTTCATCTTCAAATTATCTCAAACAATTTTTTACTTTAGTTATTGACATAAAAGCCACCTAAACAATTGTGCCAGACATGAATGAAGTGCATTCAAATGACTACAACATATTAATGTATGAAATGAATATATGAACTATTATTTATTCACTGAGATTCTAGTTTCCTTTAGGCATCAAGGCCTTCTGATTCCTACAATATAAATAAACACTGTTGGGTTGAAAGAAAGTAACTGACCCAAAATCACCCAGTGAACTCTGTGGTTGAGAAGAGACATTGGCTTCCCACTCTTTAATCACCACACATCATTATACGAGAAAAGTGTGCTTATCACTGGAGACAGTTGCAATTTAATGGTGAAAACCAGCTTCCATTTCTAGCCATTACTCTCATGTGGCTGCAATAAATTGCTATAGAGCATGCAGTCCCAACCCTCTACTGAAAAAAAAGTTATCCACCTCTAGTTTTTAACATGTTTTGCCTGTACTTAAAACCATATACCATATGTGATTCTGCTGAAAAGTTGTATCAAAAAGTACAAACCTTGGAGTTGGAAAGTGAGATATTGTAAAGATTCCTGAATTTGAAGTAGTAGGCTGAAAAAGATAAATTAATTAAATAAATAAAAGGTCATGCTTATGTTTAAAAAGATAATGGTAAAGGTTTCCCCTGTCCAGTCATGTGTGATTCTAGTGGGTGGTGCTCACCTGTTTCTTAGCTCAGTAATCCCCAACCTTTGGGGCACCAGGGTCTGATTCCATGGACCAGAGGAGGCATGGTTTCTCCCTCCTGCATCCCATGGATGGGGCGTCGGTTGTTTGCGTGGCCCAGTTTCTGGCATGCTGTGGGCTGGTGCTAGTCCACAAACCAGGAGTTGCGGACTCCTGTCTTATCCAAGGGAACCAGCATTGTCCAAATCCACTTCTGCAGCCATGTGACCAGCATGACTATACACCGAAGCGCACAGAACTCTGTTACCTTACCACCAAATTGGTATCTATTTGTCTAGTCGCATTTGCATGCTTTCAAACTGCTAGTTGGGCAGAAGCTGCAGCAAGGAATGGAAGCTTACCACATTGCGTGGCACTTTGATCTCGAACGTGGACTGCCAGTTTTCCAGTTGACAAGATCAGTGTTTTTAACTGCTGACCCACTGCTCCCTATGCTTATGTTTACAATCCAGCAAAATACTGTTCTAAATTCTGCAAACTGAATTTCTGAATAAAAAATAATTAACTGAAAGAAAAAAGTGCTCAGCTGATATTTTGTACTAAAAGACTCTTATTAATGGAAATTACTTAAAAGTAGACATTATAATTGAAAGTACTTACCCGCCTTCTATTTTTTTCCTCTTGTGGATTTGGTTCACTTGGAGTATTATTCTGGTGTGCAGGTAGCGGTCTTCTTTGCTGTGCATTTTCAGTCCTTAATGAACAATTTAAGCAAACAGTTAAAAATTATATAAACATAAAAGCCCATCTTGCAGTATCCCCAGATCAACAGACATAGCTAAAAACCAAAAAGAAAAAAAAAGTTTTGTTAAAAGCCACTGTGGATGCAGAGAGAGTGTATAACAATATTGAAAGGAGGACAATCACTGCTAAGACACATAGAGGTGTCTTTATTCACAATAACAGGGAAATAGGTTTTTGCTAATCATTCCTGCTTGAAAAATACTACATAGTCGAATAGAGGATGTATATGACCTATCAAACAAAAAAAAGTATTTGCTTGCGTGTAAATGTTATTTTTCCCTGGGAAAAAAAAAAAAATCTGGGATGACAGAAATGAAGCAATTCAAAGCATTTTTCCGCTGTTGGCTGGTTTCAGTTTAATTGGCAATAATGGATTAAGTTCATTCCACAACCATCTACCAGGCTTGAGTTTGATTCTGGCACGGTTTTAGAACATTATAATTTTTAAGTTCCTATGTTCAGTGTTGGCTTCAGGTTTTTTAAAATTATGAAGTCAGGAATTTCCCAGCTAGTAAATGTGGAAGTAGATAACTAGATAATACTCTTTTACAGTGATTCAGACAAACAGATTAAGAAAAGAACAATAATGATGATGATAAATTAGAAACAAAACCTCGAAAGATCAAAGAAGCTGGAATGTTGAGTTTTTGGAAAAGGTAACTGAGGAAAGCTATGATAACACTCTTCCAATCTTGAAAGCTGTAATGTAGAAGAAGGGCTGCTTTTTTTCTATTGCCCCAGAGTGAACATCATTGATTACAGTAAAGCAAATCCCAACTGAATGTCAGAAAAAAACAACTTGAACTACTTGAATATGGAAAGTACTAAGAGGGTTGGTAGGCCCCTTTTCAGTGGCTAGACAGCCATTGAATTGGAAATTGAAAAATGTTTAGACTGAGTTTCCTTCACCGACTAGGCTAGTAGTGGGAGTAGATTTAGTGCCCTAAATGACTTTTCCCAAAATGATGATTCTACCTCAGGAGTACCTTACTTAGTTGATTTTCATATAAAGTAAGGGGTGTAGCCTAGCTAGTCTAGGATTGAAAAATCAAAATGGATGAAGGAAAAGCAAAGCAAAGAGCTACTTTAGTAGGAAGCACTGCCAATACTTAAAACAGTGGCTCTCAACCTTTTCTTCACCATAGACAACACCCCCTTTAAAAAAAACTCTTCTGTGGCCATAAACCATGCCCCTGGACCCCCAAGACTTAACTCTAAATTTAAATCATAACATTTCTTCAAGCTTTTGTGGATCGCCTGTGATGACAGCGGCCCATCCCAGGGGTCCGTGGACCACAGGTTAAGAGCCAACTGGCCTAAAATATTATCTGATTTTTAAAAAATCAGCAAATATATTTTTCTACTGAAATGATCATAGTTTGTATTAGAGGAATCATAATTTGTAGAATCAGTAACAAAACCAGGATCTGAGAAATACTAACCATTCTTAGAGAATTACCCAATCTAGGCAGTATCTTTCTTCTATCGATGCTGGCTCTATGACTAGCATTATGAGGAATAACTTCCTAATATTTTCTAAGGCATTTTTCTTAAAAAAATGAAAAGCCAAAATATTACATTGTAAGTTACAGATGGGTAATGAATTGTCTGAATATCACAGAGTTAAGGTTTAGGAAAATAATATCCTTTCCTTGTCTCTTATATAGACGAAGTGTAATTTAAAACCTTAAACAGAACTTGCTTCTTCAAGCTTGCCAATAAAACCTAGATAAAAATAATGAAAGGATATTATTTTTCTAGATTTCCGTCTGCTTTTTCAAGCTTCATTCCAAACATTCCTAAAAACCTCTATAAATCTTGTCCCATTGTCATATATAGCTAATCATATAAGGGTATCATTTCAAAAGGCTTCAACCTTTTTATATTTTATTTAATATTTATTTCATATGTTCATAGAATTCAATAAAGCTTGCTTCTGAATGGCTTGCACCACAACATTTAGTTTGTCTTTTAAGATCACTAGGCCAACAAATTATGTTTCTAATTTGAATTTTTGACTTAACCTTGCATAGATGTGTTCCGTTCTCAATATCCTCAATTGCATAAATGTTGTACCTGTGTTGTCTTCTACGTTCTCTGAAGAGACGCCTTTTAATTTCTTTTCTCTTGACAAATGCAATTGCAAGTAGAATTAATATAGGCAACACAAGTAAAAAGAATATCAGAAGACCATCTCGAAGGGACGTATCTAAGAAAGAAAATAAGCATTGTACGCTGATTTAAATGTAGAATTTGGACAATGGGGCTATAAGAAGGAAGGGTTGATTTCTCACCAAGATAAAATATGCATTTTTTGATAATTTTCTTCAATAAATAGATGAAAAAGTATAATATTTTGACCCCTTTGTTTAACTGGAATCTCTTTTTCTAGTTTTAGGACTTATGCAATAGAACAGATCGTGTTTTAGGTCATATTTAAGCAGCAATATCCCAAAGGTGCTTTTTCAAGAGGTAACTGGACTTTTTCTTTGAATTCAAAGAAAAACCAGAAAGTCCAGTTGCCTCTTGAAAAAGCACCTTTGGGACAACTATGACCTGGATGACTGAAAATCTCCATAGACATTGAGCAGTAATATTGAAAATTCAAAACTGTTGGCAAACATTTAAGCACCACTATATATATAAAAAATTTCCAAGAAAGAAGAAGCTCATCTTCCAAAAATAAAAGACCCAAACTTTTAAAATGGACATATGCTAATTTACAGCTATAGATTCAGATTTAAAGATAATTATTTTCAGCAGAAATAAAATCCACTAAACTAGAGTAGCAAAGGCTATGGTGACTTTTGTTCTTAGTTTTCATTTTTAAAGTAGAATATTTTTTTTGGACAGTTATTCAATTAAGTGACAGTTATTCACTTTAAGATGAAAGTGACTTTTGCCAAATAAGACATAAAGCTACCTTAACAGGTAGCAAAATTAACCAGTGTTCTAAAGTGAGTAACATCAGTTGAAAGGTAAGAAAGAGGAATGGTTCTTGATACCTATATGTGTTGGGCCACTATCTATGCTGCCCCCATAGCCAGCCACATCACAAAAAGGAGGTGCCCACCCAGGATTGCAGTGGCAATTGCCTTTGTTGTTACACACCTACAGGAACAAAAAAAAGAAACAAAATGATGAAATCACAATTTTTAAATAGGTTATAGAAATTTTTAATATCGTAATATTAGGGTGAGGGTGTTATGTTTCTCCCCCGAACAAGTGTGCAAGAATCCATGCACATCTCTTAAGGAATTTAATTGTAGAAGAATTCAAATGCCATTATAAAAGAATTCTATTAAAAGCTGAATATCAAAAGTGAGTAATAATGAACATGGTTCCATGGTTTCTCCTGCCTGTGCTATGCAATGTATCATATTGACCTCTCTTTTGGATGGGAAGTAGTGGTGTGGTGTACAGATCAATATTTAACAACCAGCTCTGTTGGCTCTGTTAGTACATATTGATTTTACAGAAGACATTTTTGAAAAAGCACTGCACAATCTAAAACCATCTCTATCTATTGGGCCAGACAGAATATGTGCCTACTTCTTAAAAAAGCTACCCACTGACAGCAGAATCTCTAAGCATAATCTTTGAAAAATCTTTCAGGACCAGCTCCTTGCCAAAACTATGGTCACAAGCCACAGTCATCCCCATCTTCAAAAAGGGAGACCCCAGCCTCCTTGAAATTATGACCAATCACTTTATGCTGCATCATGGAATCAATTATTAACCAATCCATCATGCTCCACTTAGAAACAAACAACCTACTCTCTAATAAACAATTTGGTTTCAGGAAAAAACTATCCTGTAATCTGCAACTCTTACACTGCAAAAACATATGGACTACACAACTCGATCACGGAAAAGCAATAGACGCAATCTACATAGACTTCTGTAAAGTCTTTGATTCAGTGGTACACGGCAAACTACTCCTAAAATTAAAATCTTACGGTATCTCTGGACAACTGCATAACTGGATAGAAGCATTCCTGTCAAACAGACAACAAATGGTCAAAATTGGGAGCGTCCTATGAAATTCTGTATCTGTCAACAGTGGTGTCCCCCAAGGCAGTGTTCTAGGACCAACTCTTTTCATACTCTACATAAATGACTTCTGTGATCATATTAAGAGCAACTGCGTTCTCTTTGCTGATAATGTAAAGCTATTCAACACCACAGACAATACTGCTACCCTTCAAAAAGACCTTGACTATGTATCAGAATGGTCAAACAAATGGCAACTTCAAATCTCAACAAATAAATGCTCTGTCCTACATATTGGCAAAAAAAATCAGAAAATAAAATACAGGCTGAACAGTCAAGACCTTGTTGATGATCCAAACTCTGTCAAGGATCTTGGAGTACTCATCTCAAATGACCTAAGTGCTAGAGCCCACTGTAACTACATAGCCAAAAAGGCGTTAAGAGTTGTTAACCTAATCTTATGTAGCTTTTTCTCTGGTAATATTACACCAATAACTAGAGCATACAAAACATTTGCTAGACCACTACTCGAATACAGCTCATCAGTCTGGAACCCACATTACATATCTGCTATTAACACAGTTGAGAAAGTCCAGAAATATTTCACAGGAAAAGTTCTCCACTCCTCTACTCATTGCAGAATACCTTATGCCACCAGACTCGAAATTCTAGACCTAGAAAACCTAGAACTACGCCGCCTTCGGGCCAATCTAAGTATAGTTTATAAAAACATACATTGCAATGTCCTACCTGTCAATGAATACTTCAGCTTCAACCATAACAACACTAGAGCAAGCAATAGATACAAACTCAAGGTTAATCGCACCAAACTTGATTGCAGGAAATACGACTTCAGCAACAGAGTGGTCAATGTCTGGAATACTCTACCTGACTCTGTGGTTTTTTCCCCAAACCCCCAAAACTTTAATCTTAGACTGTCTACTATTGACCTCACCCCTTTCCTAAGAGGTCTGTAGGGGGCGTGCATAAGTGCACCAATGTGCCTACCATCTCTGTCCTATTGTTTCTTTTATATATTTTTTTAATTTTTCTTATATGTATCCACGTATTCATAACTATGTTTTTACTTATACCTATTATCTTGTAAGCAATTGACAAATAAAAATAAATAAATAAAATAAATAAATAAAACAGTTGGTGTTGGCAGTGCTATACCAATGGCTTCCAAAGAGGTGATTGGGCAGGCATTGGAGATATCCTTTTCTCTCAACTAGTTTGCAGAATTCTGGGAAATGTAATGATCATCTGTAATGAGTCAATATGAACCACCTCCAGCAAACCACTGATGGGACCTACTGTTTTCCATCCATTATTTTGTTAGACACTAAAGAACATATCAATAATTCCCATAATGTTACAGGAAAACAAAAACAATTGTTTTCCTATGACAATCTGGTAATTAATTTTCTGACCCGCCTACCAAACATGACCAGCATGCTGTTAACTAAACGTTCCCTTTATTAGGAGTGCCAGTGACCCAAGCAAAGAGTCTTTCTCTCTCTCTCTCTCTCACACACACACACAGCAGGCTAACAAAATCTCTAAGTGCCTTTGGAAAGAAGCTTGCTCCCTTTCCCCCTGAAATGGTTCCAACACACCAAGAGAGTCTCTCTCTCTCTGACTGACAGGAAGACAAATAGTTGTCTGCCACACCTATTTATCTCCGCCCCCTGCCTTTTATCCCCAGAGCTAGGGTGGGGCTTAGCTAGCACGGTGGCTCTTCCATAGATTCCTGGTGCTCTCCTCTCCCCTGCCTTCTGCGCATCTATGTTTCAGGCAAGGAACCCAGCTGTTCCTCCTCTTCCTCATCATCTACCTCTGGACCTGGGAGCTGTTGACTCCACATTTGGGGGCTGATGGACAGCCCAGGCTCCGCTTCGGTCTCTGACAGCTCCCTTCCCTCTTCCCCCTCAAAGCTCTCAGATTGCCTTGATGCCCAACTCCCACTCTACCTTCTCATCTTATTTGGCTGCCAGAGGGGCCGGCGGCCGACAGGCCACAACATGAGGTTCATTTCTTGTATGATTAGCTTTCCTATTATTTCTGAACTTGGCAAATTTAACTTGATGGAAAATAAGTATTTATTTCTTTGAGGAGGGGGAAAAAAACCAGAATGTCCACATTTTAACTTGCCTTGGGCATCCAAAGGGAGGGAAAGGGAAACAAATGGTAAATCATGTATTGAACATTTTCATGCATACTCATCCCGTTTGTACTTGTACTATGTTTGCATATTGCATGCAAACCCGTAAGAAGTGGGGCTTGAGTTATGATGACACAACATAGTTTTTTTCATTTGACAAAACCTCTAGGTGTTATATATGCCTATGTTTCTTGAAATGCAAAATGTTTTCTTAAATAAGATGCTGGCAAAAAAAAAAAAAAACACCCACCTGTGATCTACATATATGTTCTCTAGATGAGGTAATACTTGGGTTGTGGTATAATGTCCCATAAATAAATGGGTAGAAATGCTACAAAGAACTACCATAACACTGCTGTATTCAACCCTATTTGACCCTAATACAGGTAATCGTCGACTTACAACAGTTTATTTAATGACCATTCAAAGTTACAACAGCACTGAAAAAAGTGATTGATGGTAGTTTTTTTTACAGTTTGTGACCACTGCAACATGCCCATAGTCAAGTGATCAAAATTTAGACCCTTCACATCTGGTTCATATTTATGACCATTGCTGTGTCCCAAGGTCACGTGATTCCCTTTTGCAACCTTTCGACAAGCAAAATCAATGGGGAAGCCAGATTTACTTAACAGTTGTGTGACTAACTTAACAACTGCAGTGATTCACTAACAACTATGGCAAGAAAGGTTGTAAAATGGAGCAAAACGTATTTAAAAACTGCCTTACTTCACATAAATTTTGGGCTCAATTGTGGTCATAATTCGAGGACTATCTGTACTATATGCCAAGATACTTATTTATTATAATTTTGTCTCATCCTGAACAATATCATCATCATAATATTTTAACTTACCGCACGGCCATTACATTTTTTCTTTATGTCACAGTTGTAACCCAGCAAGCTTGCATTTACGCACTTGTAATCAACACAAGCCTAAAAAGGAGGGGAAAATAGTTGTTTTTTTAGTATGGTCTTTGAAAGCATGTTTTATCTGCAAATGCACAAAGCTATCAAGAAGAGACTGTCATCGGGTTCAAGAGTAACTCTAAACCAAATTTAGCATGATGGTCTTCCCCAAGATGGATAGTGACCTAATCCTGAATTGTAGCCTCTTAAAGAACACGGCCAAAAAAGATGGACAAATCTAAGCCTAAAATGATGATGCTGGAAATGGGAGCAAAGTGAATTTTGTGTCTCTGTTTCATGCAACAATACAATTTGTCTGGGTTCAACTTGATACAAGTATGAATCTAGACCTGTGATGGCGAACCTATGGCACGTATGCCACAAGTGGCATGCAGAGCCATTTGTGCTGGCACGCGAGCTGCAGGCAAACTTACCTCACTGCGCGTGTGCGTGCCACACAACTGATTTTTTTTTCGGTTGGTTTGAGGCCTTTTTCAGTCTCCCAGAGGCTGGGAAATGCCTCTGCAAGGATTTTCAGGATGATGGCCTGTTTCATCACTTCCTATAATACTGGAAGTGATAAAACGGGCCTATAATTCGGCCTGAAAAGCCTTGCAGGGGCTTTTCCAAGCATCTGGGAGGCCAAAAAAGGCCTCAAACCAGCCGAAAAAATCAGCCGTGAGTCACAGTGCAAGTAAGGGGGTGGGGGGGACTGTGCGCACATGCACAGGGAGTGTGGGGATGGGGTGCGCATCACATTCTGGGTGCTGGCACGCAAGTGGTGCGTGCTGATGCATGTGCAGTTTTTTGCACAGGAGCCCAAAAAGGTTAGCCACCACTGATCTAGACACTATGATTTGGAACTTACAGCTTACAGTTTAAAATTAAGCATGGATCAAGTCCCAAATGATGTAATATAGGTTCTTTTAAGCTTCATCTGTTGAAACAAGATAAGTGTAATTGGCAGTATTCCCAACACAACACAGTGATGACAAATGATGCCCCATGCACAATGTCAGCATGCAAATACAGTTATGTACTTGTGTCAATCTACAAGTAAACTTGCAATGTTTCCATGATTACATCATTATGCACATGTCATTTACATGCGTCTTTTGTCCTATCTATTAGTGTAATATTATGCTATAGAGATAGTTTACAAACAACACTGGATAGTTTTGCACAACATACTGAACAGGAAACCTACAATGAATAAGATGTAAACAGTCCCTCAGCCTCCAAAATCATATGGGCAGGATTACAAATTCCAGAGGTAATTCTTTGTTCATCTTTTTGTGAGACATTAAAATATGGGTCTAAGTCTTCCAGAGGTTGAATGCTAATGTGTCATTAAAAACTGATTGATTGATTTAATTAATTAATGAAATCTCCCCAATTTCCAATAATTGGGCTTATTAAAATCATTAATATACTTTTGCCTGAAATCCAAATATTTTAGCCCCAACCTTTTTGAAAGTGTAACTATGTTGCTAATGTGCTTATTACATCTCCCAGCTGGGAAGGAAGAAATAATATGACTCTTCAACTGGAAAAGTTTCCTGAACTCTGTTATCTATTATTTTATATTAAATAATAATGCGGCTTTCTGATTTTGGCTTAGCATATAGAAAATACTCAACCGCTATTGCATATAATCATGATTTATGCTTAGGAGTAACAAATTAACATAACAAACCATGACTTGGTGCCGAGTGCAAACTCAGCCAGTGATTTGTTCAATAAGCAAGTGAGATCCACATAGATGCAGAAAACTCTTACTTTTCCTTCAGCACAAGAAGTGCCTTTATGAACCAGTGCTGGATCAGGAATATCTGATCCTAGATCAAATTCAGTAGTCACACATTTAATTCCATCTTGATTCTGGAAATACAACTGGGGCGGGAGATTCTCTTCTTTGAAAGATGTACAATGAATCTTGCCACATAAACTGTTGCTGCAAATAATAATGATATGAATTATTATAATACATATACATAGTAAGGAATAGTGAAGCAGTATGATAAATAAAAAATGTTATCCTTCTCTGGAGTTTTTTCCCCGCTCTTTGCTGGTACTTTGCTTGTGTGGAGTGACCATTCAAAGTTACAATAGCACTGAAAAAAGTGACTTATGACCATTTTTCACACTTACAACTGTTGCAGTATCCTCACAGTCCTGAGAGGCTAGGCGAGGAAATGCGTGCCTCGATGTGAGTGATGTTGAGTTGGCCACACCCAGCCAGTCACATGACCACCAAGCCACACCCACCAACTAAGCCATGCCCACAGAACTGGTTGTTAAAAAATTTGAATCCCACCCTGGGTTTGAATGATCTAAACAACTTTGAAGGGTCACTAAATGAACTGTTGTAAATCAAGGACTATCTCTAATAGGAAATTTTGTCTTAGTGAAGTAGGCTGTTGGTATGCTTCTTTAGAAGGAAAAGGAAAAAAAGAGTGCAGAGCTGTGACTCTGAATCATGTTGCCTATTATCCAAATAAGAATAGTCAGTTCAATGGGACTTAATCCCTAACTGAGTCTGCATAGAGTCATATAGTCTGAATGTGCGTTCAGAATATAAAATATTTTTTCTGATTACTTACGCTTGGGAACATTTTACAAAATTTGGCCCATTCATTCCACAATTGCCAAATCTGTCTCCTTTGCTATTGGCTCTTTCAAAGCAAACATTTGGTCCTTTTTTTGCTCCTACAAAATAAATGAAAGTTCATTATTCTACGTTGAGGATAATTCTGACACAAACAATGGATCACTACATCCTCTTGGCATCCCCGTAGCACATAAACCAACAAAATCCCCACAAAAATCTCTTAAGCAAACCGAAAGACGGCACAAACAACAAAAGTTGACTGAATAATCAACAACGTGCAATGTGAAGATGGGAACACACATTATTTAAGATAGACAGGTAGAAAATAGGCAGAATGCTTCCAGGAATATAAACTGGCAGGTGGAAGGCATGACAAAAATTCTTTAATCTCTCCACACGGAAAAACTCAACCACAGTTTCAACCATGAATTGGAGTCATTTTAGATCAAGCCAAATGCAAAAATTCCTGGAATTGGCATTTTGAGAAACCATCCACCAGCACACGTAGAAATAACTCATCTATGAACCACAGTGTCGGACTCTACAGTTCTCGGCAGAGTGCAACACACAGCTAGTTCTTGACTTAGGACCACAATGGAGCCCACGTTTTTTTGTTGCTAAGGGAGACAGTTGTTAAGTGAATTTTGCCCTATTTTATGACCTTCCTTGTCACTGTTGTTAAGTGTTAAGTTGTTATGTTATTAACATAGTTGTTAAGTGAATCTGGCTTTCCCATAAAGTCAATGGGGAGAAAGTCCGCAAAAGGTGATCACATGACCCCGGTAACCTGCAACCATCATAAATATGAACAAGTTGCCAACCATACAAATTTTGATCACATGACCAGGGTGACACTGCAAAGTCTGAAAATCGGTCTTAAGTCACTTTTCTCAGTGCTGTTGTAACTCTGACTGTCACTAAATCAATGGTTGTAAGTTGAGGAATACCTGTGTTTAAAGGACTTAACTAAAAGTTAAGGAAGGAAGGAAACATCCTATCTAGCAACCAATACCCCAAAAAGCAGGAAACAACACCAGATAAACAATGGGGGAAGAACGATATCCTAACTAAAAGCTATCAAGAAAGTAACCACACCCCAACCAAGACTGACAGTATATATAAACAACTACCAAAGCCCACCCTCCCACATACCGATGATATTACTTAGTCTGATGGCAAAACATCTATAGGAAAGCAACCAAGCTTGTAGAACACCAAGAATTCAAATAGATCAACCCCAAGTTACATACATTCTTTACTATTGGAATAAAAAAAAACATTTCAAAATAATAAACATTTACATTCCAATATATGAATATTTTCTATATAACACCTGCCAGTTTAATTATCGGTTGTATCAATCACAAATGATTGAAACCATACCTTTTCCAAAGAAGGATTCACACTGAGAATCGTAACTCTCACAAATTCCACTGTAACAGTAATCTTTCATATTATTACATGGGTAGCCATCCATAACATACACATCTTCTGGACAGTCATAATAGGTCCCATTGCAATATTCAGGGAGATCACAGGTATTTGATTTGGGTCGACACTCCACTCCTGCTACCTTGAACTTGAAAACAGAGTTTTATTGGTTTTATTGGTTTCTAATTGTAACACCTTGACAGCATTCATATCTCTTTAATGATATGGGAGGAGGAGAAAGAGACTTGTGAAAAGGAAAGAGAGATTGGAATGGTTCCTGGGCCAAACTGCTGGAACGGTATGTCACTGATCACATTATTAATTGTATAGACAACAAAACAAAACCCAAAGCAAAGCCACAAGACATGTTTCAGTCATATGCTATCATCCTGCACCTAACAGCCAATATTTATTGCCTGTATGAGTACAGCCTCATAGCTGCACTGAAATGCAAATGTATCAGTCCTTCAACTAGCAAAATTACACTATTCCCATTGCTGATCTGTACAGTACCTCAGTACCAAAGTCAGCTGGTGCAAATGTCCTTATTTGAACATGGAACAGCAACTGGTGGATTTCTGCAGCTTAGTTTTCTCTCTCACCAAATATATTTGCCAGCTTAGTCTCCCCAGATGATGCTAGATAAATCATTGGCATAATAGGACTACTGTAAAGGAGTCTTCCTTTGGGAGAAAGGAAGGAAAGGAAGGAAGGAAGGAAGGAAGGAAGGAAGGAAGGAAGGAAGGAAGGAAGGAAGGAAGGAAGGAAGGAAGGAAGGAAGGAAGGAAGGAAGGAATTAATTCAGACCACACAATTGCAGCTAAGGTATAGGATCTGGGAGAGAAGGTTGCAGTCCGAGAAGCTAGCGCTAGAGGTGTACACACAATCATTCCTTTTCTCCATTCTCTCCCTCCCTCCTCCTTTCACCTTCTGAGAATGTAAATAATTTACTGGAAAACTAGAATGTATACATGTAGGCATTCAAAGTGAACTTTTCATTAAAATAAACCCAAAGCAGCCAGCTAATTTTTATATACTTAATTTATACTGCTGCCCAACTCAACTAAGTAATTCTGGGCGGCAACTAATCCTTGTTATGTGACATACACACATACACAGTTCTAAGAAAATACATTTGTGTTCTCCAGAATTGTCTACTTTTTTGCATTCTTTTGTCACCAAATATGATCCGAGCTTTAGGTAGACCTTGGTGATATATACAGTATAAGGAATTTGAATGAACAAACATCAAAGTTTGGTGGCCGTTTCATCTGTTTTATTTAAAAGGTCATCCCATATGTGATATGCCACACAATAGAAGACCCATCCTTTTTGCATCAAAGCATTAAGGCTTTGATGGTGTAATCACAGATGCCATCCTGAATTTTTTAAATGTTCATGTAGAGTAATAAAATGTTACTGTGTACACAAACACATGCATACAATATTGACAAATGATAATGAATTTAAAACACACCTTAAGAAGAATATGTTAACTCTGCAATTTTATGTATATATAAATGTTGGGGTACACCTACTGAACATAATGGGGCTTAATACAAAACATGCAAGAACGGGAATGTACTCCACATCTACACAAAGGACAATCTATTTTACCTGGCACTTTTCACAGCACAATCCTTCAGCACATGCTGATCCACTTGTTAGCTTGCAGCTGGCAGCATCACAGCAAGGATTGGTGCATTCCTGTTAAGAAAATGACCTTGGTTGGATATTCCATGGTCAACTGTCCATGAAAACTTCCATTGGACTCAATAAGATCAATATTCTCACTACTGGGATGTGACTAAAAGAGTTTTAAGAAACAGTTTGCAGTACTTTGCTTTTTAATTGAATTTTTTTTAAAGCACCAATTTATACATGATGAAATCAATGTTTTATAAACACCTGAACAAAAGGTGCTTGATGGCAAGGAACTTTCTTTTTCTAATGTGATTACTACAAAATTTTATTTCATTTATCATTAAGGAATGATTTTATAGAAAACAGAAAACATCATGGACATGGGGCAGAAATCAGTGACATTCTCCATGTTCTTCACCAGCAAAGCTAAACAGAACAGAAACTTTTTATCGATTTACAGTACTCTTATTTTCAAAAATTGCACTACTGTTGCATTAGGCCAGTATCAAGGTAGCACTGAGGAACAAAATATAGCAATGCGCGTTATATTACTTCACTTTCTATTTCAAAAAGCTGTGATGGGACACAAATGCAACATCTATCTACATGTCTTTAAAGCAATTGTATCTTTTCCTGGTTTCTAAAAATGGATGAGCATGTGGATCCAGAAAAAGACACAGCTGTGCTAAGGTGTTATAGAAAAATCTGTGTAGGGTTAGCCCTAACCCTAACCCTCACTTAGCATTTTAAAACAGAATCTGGAACATTGCATTGCACTAGTATTGGTGTATGTGTATGTGTATAATTCTAGCATATCAATATTTTAAAATATAAATACAAATTACCTACTTTTGGAGTGCCACAATCACATTCTTCATTCCTATCCACAATGTTATTGCCACACATGGGTTCTGTAAATATATCACTCGGCTTGGGAGAATTTCTGAGACAGCTTCCTCCACCTCTCAAGATAAGTTGCTCAAAATCAGTAGCGCTGCAGCTGCTGAAGTTCCTGGACCCACTAGAAAGAACGATTTTTCCAGGGTATGGAGTAATAAATTTCCCATTTTGCGCCTACATTTTAATGAGTTACATTTCTACAATTATACTATACTTCATCATAACATTAAAGCAGTGTTCCCCACCCCCCTCAAAATAAGCCTGTTTCTGACTCTGAGAATTACATGATATTGTGAGGCAGAAACTTGGCCAATTGTTGAAATGGGGAAATATACAAAAACTGCACTGTAATTCCTTTAATAGGCTTGTCATAATTGAAAAAAGAAAACTTCCAAATCGGCACCCCAGCCAATTTTGAAAAGCCTAACTATCTCCACCCAGATGATCCCTTGATTTTCCTTTAAAATGTTAGGCCAGCTTCATAACTTGCAAAATGTGTCTCAGATCGATGAATCACAATGAAAGCTATGACTTCATTTTTTCCACTGGCAGCATTTCTTTTACATGACTTGGCACCACGAATGTGTAAACTAAATTCAGCATCCATGAACAGTCTTCAAGGGTGGGGAATCTCCATCCATTAGTTCTCTGACATCTATCTCTAGGGTAAAGATTCCGACTACGATTGTTTTCTGTCATTCAGAAGCTTTCTCTCAGTTCAAGACTTTTAGGTGAACTGTTCCATATGGAATTTGTTTCTTAAGTCTATCCTAATTTGTCCACTTCTACCCAATTCATTCTCCAGAGAAACAACAGCTCATTGTTTCCTCTTGAACCATTCAAGAAAAGTTTAGGGAGTGCTGAAATTGTTTTGTTTTCTTTTGATCGATGCAACTGGCTGGGGTCCATGGGATTTGACAAGTATTTTGGATGCTTAAAGTCCTTGTCAAAGTCTTTACCTTCTTCAGGAATGAAAATAGCTTATAAACAGAATGATTATTAGCATGTACATGTAGTCCTCAACTTATTTGTTTGTTTGGTGACTGTTCAAAGTTACAACAGCACTGAAAAAGCGACTTATGACCATTTTTCATGGTTACGACTGTTGGAGCATCCTCATGTGATCAAAATTCAGATACTTGGCAACTGACTCATATTTATGACGGTTGCAGTATTCCTGGAGTCATTTGATTACCTTTTGTAACCTTCCAACAAACAAAGTCAAAAGGAAAGTCAGATTCAATTAATAAGAGAGTTACTAACTTAACAATTGTGGCAAGGTTGTAAAATGAGGCAAAAGTCACTTAACAACTGTCTTGCTTAACCACAGAAATTTTGGGTTCAATTGTGATCATAAGTTGAGGACTACCTATGATGCTAATCTACATGCATGCAACCTGACAAATGCCTGGATTGCTGTGAACTCTTTGGACTGCACTCCTTTTGCAGTCTTTGTTAGATTAATATTCCAGCTTTACTCCAAGAGCTTAAAGCATAGGTGTCAAATTCGTGGCATCATGTTGCTGTCATGTGACATTTCACGATGTTTTTTTCCCTTTCGTGGAGCTGGGGTGGGCGTGGCCTATGCATAACGCATTCAGACCGCAGACCGCCAGTCATACGTATTTCCCTTCTCCAGTTTTATCCCACAACAACTGCTCTGTGAAGATACTGGACTGAGAGAAACCAGATCAAATCATTAAGGGGATTGTATGAATATGCTTTGACTTGACCCTGAGACTCTTCAATTATAGTCCAAGACCTTAACCTTATACCATATCAGATCTAGGATAGGTAATTATCTGTGTTTTTTTAATTTTCCTTTTTATTTAAATGAAATGATTTCTGTATTCTACTCCAAACATTGTTCAGGCCTATTACACTTCTATTTTAAGGTATTCCTTGTATCTTTTCCTTGTCCTCTAGTCAACACCTGACTTTTCCTTGCCTCTTCACTTCTCTACTAATGTAGCTAAGTGTCGATCACCTACATTTAATTAACCAACTTTTCCATTAAAGGAAAGCTGTATATAAATAGATAAAACATATAATTTTAGCCTCCATCGGTTTCTGTTCATTAAATTTAGCATAACTGAAAACATAAACACCCTGTGTATAATGTGACTCTAGATTCAAAAGCTGTTTCATAGAACAAAGATTTTGTGTTCTCATCAACTATACGTGCCTACTTTTAAATGCATAAGTATCAGTGTTTGAAAATATATAGTAATAAAATATTACTGAAAATAGCCTACTAATACAGAATACTGTTCAGCATATAACTCATCAGTCTTTGATTTTCAAGGAATATTGAAATGCTTGAAATTATAATAGTTTGCAATGACCAATATTTTTATTAAAGCTAGTATCTATAACATGTTTGTTTCTGACATCACTGAGCTAAATGCTCTAACATTGTATCTCCATTAGACTGCAATGCTTGATCCTAAACTCTCTAATTCAGGAGTTCTCAAACTTTTCTATACCCCACACTCTTAGAACACTTCTGATATATCTCGCACCCCTTACAAAAGTAAATCATTATATGCACATAATTATGCATATACACTATAATTTTAAAACTTCTAAACCTAATTTTTCATACCCCATGGTCTTGCACCCCCACAGGGCGCGAGCACCACTGGTTGGTAACCCCTGCTTGATCAAACACCAAGAAAGATTTGGCATGTTAACTTGATACACAGCATAAATATAATTTTTTAAAAAGCATATATATATATATATATATATATATATATATATATATATATATATATATATATATATATATATATATATATATATATAAATAAATTTATTTATATAAAATATATATAAAAATAAATAAATATAAAAATAATGTTAAGCAAATGTGCTTACTTATCTGAACTGTGCATTATATAGTTATTTGAACATCTTCCATCATCATGATTCATACCGAGATTATGTCCCAACTCATGTGCAACCACTGTAGCGTGACTTATGGGAGACTCCTGACCGAACTGGCAGAAATATCAGCATTATTAGCACAGGAAGCGGTGGGGAACAATTCTTTTTTTAAACAAGAAAAGCAGCAACAGAATAGAAGAACAGGAAAAAAACAGCTGAGCTAGGCAAGTTAAATCAAAATGACATCAGTCATTCTATTTTCCACGATGAACTCCAAGTTCTGATGAGAAGAAGCTCACAAGTAGGAGATGGTGTTAGTTGCAGAATTCCATTCCTGCTCAGTTTTGGCACAGAATCACTAAGACTCTCTTTTCAGAACATCTTAGCAGGTAGCAATTATGACAGTTCATGGTAATGAATTGCATAGTTACAAACATTTTGAAAATTTTTCTCTTTTCCTGCTCTTAATTAGACCACCAATTTTTTTTTAAAAAAAATCTGTTTTAATTTTCTCCCTATTGTATACAATTTTATAAAGCTCAGTCATGTTGCCTCTTATCAGCCTTTTGTTTATCATAAAAAGCCTTAGTATTTTAAGCTTTCACTGTAGGACAACTGCCTTTGCTCTAACTTTTCTACGTTCCTGGTTGCTGGTATTATACTTTGTAGCTGTTTAGCATGACTTTGTCAATAGGTTTGCAGTCAACACCAGCATAGGCATCTGCTAAGCGCTTCTGCTTTCCACATATATCTAAACTCAATGTTGAATGTTCACAATCCTGACACAATGTAATATAACAGATGAAAATGTTCTCTATATAAAAGACTCTAAGTTTACAACTGAAATGGGATATATTTACCGTAGTGATAGACCCTGCGTGATCTGCAGTACAGACTGTGCCAACGTAAGCCATTCCAACTGTTGAACCAAATGGCCTTCTCCCTCTGAAATGCAGGAATAGATTAACGGGAGAGATGGGTTGAGATCCATCTCCAGGTTGAACAATATACACATATTCTTTATTTATAGATATTTTGGTACACACACACACACACACACACACACACACACATACACACACACACACACAGTGTATCCATTGCTTCCCAGATCTTTTCAGATGCTATAGTACAAGGGTGTCAAACTCAAGACCATGGGCCGGATCCAGGCCATGATGCAGTCAGATCCGGCTGCGGGGCCAATCCTAGAAAATGTAAGGGGGCGGCCTATGTCACTTCGATCTAGTCTACCCACATTACTTCAACCCAGACTACCTGCATTGCTTCAGCCCCATCTACTTGCGTTGCTTTGGCCCATCTACCCAATGTGAAGAGGAAACATCAGGCCAACATGGCTTTGGCCCTATATCTACCCAGTGCATGGTAGAAAGAAGAAACATGCCAGTAGTTTGGGGAATGGAATCAAGCTGGCCACAACCCAATGAGGGGCATCAAACTGGCCATGCCCCTTCAAGGTCAACCACAGCCTTGATGCGGCCCTCAATGAAATTGAGATTGACACCCCTGCTATAGTATTTAAACATCCTGAAAAAAAGTTATTTAATTGGATGTGAGATATGTTGGACCCTTGGCCCATTATTTTAATTTCATTTGATTTTAAGATATAATGTCTTTGGCAGACTGAATATCTTGTCTTTTATGTTAATAGCAGATAGATGCAGTATAATTACCCATATTGTATCTTTCCCCATGTCAGATTAATTCTATGCCATGTTAATGATAATTTAATTAATCTGTTGCATGAGAATTTTAAACTTCTTTGTCCTTTATTTATAATATACTATAATGGTGTAAAATATACTATGTTCAAAAATTTAAAAATAAAGTTGAAACATATTTTGATTTATGTTCTAAGAAAAATATATTTTCTTAGGCAATTAGCAGCAAAAAAATATTTTTAAATCCTTGCCAATCCCCACAAACATCCACAACCATATCCACAAAAATCCTTCACTAAATGATACTGGGATATAAACTCCTAAAATTACTAGAATATTACAACTGTAGAATTTTCACTGTTCTCAACATTCCAATATATCTGTATATATAATATAAAGAAAAATCCTTACATGATCAGATGAGCAATATCATTTCTTGATCTCGTAATAAGATTTGTTTTCCTCCAAGCCACAAATTTGTTCAACACATCTCCAGCTGAATCACCACCCACCTCTATCTGGTTTCCACTTGTCCATATTTCCAATCCAATTAGGACAACTTGTATGTTTAAGGGTCTGAACATCTGTAAATATACAATTGATTGCCATTATGTAGGTTTCAGTAAATTTAGATAATTTCTTCCAAACTGTTCCATCTCTGCAAACCCTCTTTGCAATATGCCATGCAAATAAGTATTTATAGTTAGCCAATAAATGTGAATCAACACACTATGTTTACATGTTGAACTCATAGTCCACTTTACCTATGAGTTAAAAAGCAAACTATAATTGACATAATACACCACAAAAAGGCATGGTTTACAAGTTCCAAGGTTGTGATTTGCAAACCTGGTTACTTAAGAATATTGAGTTTGTTTGAACAGATTCCACAACATGCACAAATATGCCCCCACTGAGGCTTTGTTGTAGGTAATTCCTGCTAACGCATACAAACACTTCTCCAAAATTATTACTCTTAGTATCAATTATGCTGTTTATGAGTTGAACAGCTATATTCATTTCAAGGACAAGCAAAACAACTAATGCAATAAACAAACATTTTAATCCAAAAGTTCCTGTCTCCTAAAGTTTACTAGTTATCTTCTCCCAAACTATTTGAGATAAAGGGGTAAGGTTCATAGCATGAGGAATCTTTGTGCAATCATGTAAGGCAAGCTAGAAAATTTTTCCTACAGCAGACTGATTTGTATAAGATTTGTATGACTTCAAGAAAAAGGATTGAATAAAGATAGCAAGTTCTGATCTCTGGAATGGGATAGTAATACTTACAGAAAAGGTCCCATGTATCCATCATTATCCAATTATGCAAGGAAGGTGACATTTTATAGGCTGTTGAGGTAAACTTCTCTTGATAAGCTGCTACTCTCCATATATTAAAAAGTATAATCACTATTTCCCTAATTGTCCAAATAATTACATTGTTTAACATGCAGTGTTTTTCTAATACCAGGGAAAATGGCAGTCACACAGACTAGAAAAGATTTAGGTTGTAAATCCTAATCAGTTCAGGAAATATAAAATCATTTGAGCCTTAGTGGCACAGTGGTTAGAATGCAGTACTGCAGGCTACTTCTGCTGACTATTGGCTGCCTGCAATTTGGCAGTTCAAATGCCACCAGGCTCAAGGTTGACTCAGCCTTCCATCCTTCTGAGGTGAGTAAAATGAGGATTCACATTGTTGGGGGCAATATGCTGACTCTGTAAACCACTTAGAGAGCACTGTAAAGCAGTATATAAGTCTAAGTGCTATTGCAATTTACTCTTAAACTTGTTCCCCTTGTTAGTAAGATGAAATGATAATGAAAAAAAATACTTGCCTACTGCAACAACTCTTAACACTTAATTACATATATTTGACATATAATTTTTACATAAACACAATTTAAAATTCTACAAGTATTAAATATAAATATTAAAATTCTAAAGACAGCAGTAAGTTTTAAGTTCTGTTCTAAAGAATAACAAGGCCACAATTTATATATATGTAGATTCCTTTAATAGAGCACAATCTCATTCTTACAAATATATTTGCTTTTGTCTGGTGTGTGTGTGTGTGTGTGTGTGTGTGTGTATGTGTGTATGTATGTATGTATGTGTATATATATATATATATATATATATATATATATACACATACATGCTGTTGATTTCCATACACACACACACACACACACACACACACACACACACACGTGTGTCTGTGTATATGTGTATATGTGTATATGTGTACATATATATATATATGTGTGTGTATAATGTAAGTATGCATGTTTTCTTAAGTTTTCGCGGGTATTTATATGTGATTAAGAGTATCCTGGTGATGGTTTGGCGAGGTCCCACTTGCCATCCCTCAGGCTGGTGCTTTTGGCTTCGTTCCAGTGCAAGCAGTGTGTGATTGGAGCTGCCGTCTCTCTGTAAATACTAGTGGTGTGGGCTGGTGTGCTGGGCTGGTTGGCTGCGCTGTTGCCTCTTGATTGGTTGATGGAGTTGATGTTGGTATAATGGACTGTGTGATGGCCTTGTGAGTTTTGTTGTGGAGATATCCTGGATCTTGTGCTGTAATCTCCTGGGTCTGTTTTGTAGTGATCTTTTTTCCATTAGCCTCTTATGTTTTAATGAGGGGGATTGGCGGTGGTGTCCCATGTTGTTTCGGGTCTGGTGTTGGTTTTCGTGGCTGGGACTCATTTGTTGGTAAGGGCTAGCTTCCAGATGTCTGGTAGGCCAATTCCCCTCATCAGACCCAGGCCCAAGCCCATCCTATAAATGAAGGACAACCACGATCCAGAAACTAGACCACGGCTGCTTCGCCAGCTGTCACACACCCCGACCCCAAAACCAAACAAGCTGACACACGCCAAGAACACAGACTCAGACCCCAAACTCGAAGCCAGACTAAAACCCAGAATGCTACATCACGGCCGCCCACTCAGGATATCACATCAGAAAACTCAGGAAATTACACCACAAGAACTCAAGAAGTTGCAACACAGCAAATGACCCAGGATATTACAGCACAAGACCAAGGATACCACAGCAATAAATCTCACAAGGTCATCACACAACCCATTACCCAAGCCATTACAACACAGGAGACTAATGGAAAAGAGATCAAAACACAAACGACCCAGGAGATTACAACGCAGGACCCAGGATACCACAACAAAAGAATCTGCAAGCCCATCACACAACCCATTACCCAAGCTGTTAAAACACAAGAGGCTAATGGAAAAAAGATCACTACAAAACAAACGACCCAGGAGATTACAGCACAAGATCCAGGATATCTCCACAACAAAACTCACAAGGCCATCACACAGTCCATTATAACAACATCAACTCCATCAACCAATCAAGAGGCAACAGCGCAGCCAACCAGCCCAGCACACCAGCTCCCACCACCAGTATTTATAGAGACGGCAGCTCCAATCACACACTGCTTGCACTGGCACGAAGCCGAAAGCACCAGCCTGAGGATGGCAAGTGGGACCTCGCTGAAACATCACCAAGATACTCTTAATCTTACATGGGAAAAGACCCGAAAGACCCGAACACACCTAGACCTACATACCTGTACCCGTGAAAATCTACGAATATATATACATATACATACATACATACATATATATATATATGGAAATCAACAGCAAACAAAGCCTAACTATAAACTAAATTATGTAACATAAATAGAATGTAATTTTATACATTCCGCAGAAGGTTAAACTAACTTCTGTATCTTGGGCTTGGTTTTTTTTTAAATCGATGTTGTGACCAGCTTCAATTATAGAAATTATATTATTGTCCTTTTTCATTTTCTCTTATAAAAAGATGACCTAAAAAATGAATAACAAAATATTCTGACTTACCCCATCTACATAATTAATCAATTCAACTGTTTCTTTCTGTACAGCTTCAATAGTTCTTTTGAATAAATACTAAAACAATTAAAGAAAGAAGAATCAGGAAACGCAATTAGGAAATTTAAAAAAAATCCCATAGCAATGTTGGCCCACCAAAAATATCCAAAATCTAAAATTAGGTAATATGTACCTTCATATGGACCAATCAACTTAACACAACTTAAATATCATTAAATTAAAGTGATTAGTCATCTATTTATCTTTTGCTTAGGGAGAAACTGAACCTTTTGTCCTGGCAGAAATAAAAACTTACTACTGTGTTCATATCAGCAATGGAGCGACAGAGAAATTCCAGATATAATACTAGGAAGCTAAAGATATTTGAGAGAAATTACCCTGTTGTTATCAACAACCATATAGAGTTCGATGTATCGTTTCTCTGGCAACACAGTTCTTCTTTTCTGTAAAATTGAAAACAGATCCCCATTACATAGCTGTTTTATTTGGAATTAGTTCAAAAATTAAGTAAAAGTTAACACCAGGCATTTGAAGCCAATTCATTATGTGAACTACTGTTGTTTGAAAATAATCTCATTTAGGCAGGTCAAACAATTACTTTCAAAATGAAGTCAAGTCAAACTTCCTTGTTTGCTTCTAGTATTTCAATTCAAACTGGATTTGGAATCAAACTGTGAGGAAGCAGTACATTTTCAACTTTTTTTCAGTGAAATTACCTGAATTTGACTTCAGGTGTAGCAACTCAAGATACAGAATTTTAAATTATTATTTTATCTTTGTTCCCCACCCACATTCCAAGCATTATTTAATTTCAGAAAGAAATAACACGAGGAAAAATTTCCTTGGTGTGAAGTAAATAATTTATTAAAACTAAAAGAGCTGTGGCTAAAATCTAGAATACACAGATTAAAGCATGCAATATTTGAAAAATAAGATAAAAATATATTCACCCTTCGAAGTGTATCCTTACTGAAAGGATAATGTGATATATTAGTATATTTTAAAATATATTCATGATACTGGTCATCAGTTTGTACACCACAGGAAAAAGATTCATGAGATTTATCTAATACATAGAAAAAGTGTTCAAATTTATTTGATCCCTTTACTGGCTCCATGCCATATTGCTTGTCACCAATATAGAGGATTCCCCTAAAAAGGACAAGAAAAGTTATTTAATCGAAGGCCAGCTATGTAAACAAAAATAACCCTAAATAAGTACCACAATGTAATACGTAGCAATATGACAGTACAAATGTACTAGCTTCTCAATAAGGAAATATAATGACATGTCTTTAGTCCTTGATTTACAACAATTGAGCTCAGAATTTATGTTGCTGTGAGAAATTTGTTAAATGAGTTTTGTCCCATTTCACAACTTTTCTTGCCACATTTGTTAAGTGAATCACTGCAGTTGTTAAACTAGTAACATGGTTGTTAAGTGAATCTAGCTTGTCACATGATCCCAGGATACTGCAACGGTCATAAATATGAATCAGTTGTCAAACATCTGAATGTAAATCACATGACCATGAGGATATTGCAATGATTATAAGCAGGAAAAATGGTCATAAGTCACTTTTACAGTATGGTAGTAACTTCAACTGGTCACTAAGTGAACTGTTGTACGATGAGGAATACCGGTATAGGGTGAATAAATGTCAGATTCAGTTCTGGCACAAATGTCTAGAAGTATACACATTTTGAAAGACCAAATAACTTTCCAAAATTCCAATAATGTAAACTGGGCACAGGAACATCTCACTCTCCAAATCTTTCTGCAATACACTCTCTCGTTCTCCTTCATCATTGGCCTTATTGGCTGTGACTACTGGGAGTTATTCTTCAGAAAATACTGGAAGGCAATAGATGTAAACCATACTTTTAATCTACACCAACAGCAACACACTCTCTCTCTTATCAGCCTTTTTTAATTTGTCCTTGTCGTCCTTGCTAGAACTCTGTCAGTATAGCTAAAACCAGAGAATCTTAAGAATTACAATCCTAACACATTTGGACCCTTCAAACTTTCAAAAGTAACATGAAGATGATCCATGATTATTTTCACCATTGCTGAACTGAAATACTGGGAAGGGAAAAAAATCACTAGCCTGCTCAAAGCTACTGCTACGATCAGAGGTGGTATTCAGCAGGTTCTGACCAGTTCTGAAGAACTGGTAGCCGAAATTTTGAGTAGTTCAGGGAACCGGTGATTACAGGGGTGGGATTGACATTTTTTAACAACCGGTTCTGTGGGCGTGGCCTAGGTGGTAGGCATGGCTTGGTGGTCATGTGACTGGGTAGACATGGCTTGGTGGTCATGTTATTGGCTGGATGTGGCCAACTCAATATCACTTACATCGAGGTACTCATCTCCTCGCCCGGGCTCTCAAGACTGTGGGGATGTTGCAACAGTCGTAAGTGTGAAAAATGGTCATAAGTCACTTTTTTCAGTGCCATTGTAACTTTGAATGGTCACTTCACACAAGCAAAGTACCAGCAAAGGAAGGGAAAAATACTCCAGAGAAGTTCCTGAGACAGGAAGTCTAGTCCTGCCAAGAATGTAATAAGGGTTAACGGAGAGGCAGTTTCTGTAAACAACACCAAAATGTTTCCTTCCTGCCTTCCTTACAGGATTAGGCCAGTAATTTCTTCTAACAACCGGTTCTCCGAACTGTTTAGAATGTTAACAACCAGTTCTAGCGAATAGGTGCGAACTGGTAGAATCCCACTCCTGGGTGATTACCACCTCTGACTGGAGATTTTACAGTATCCTTCCCCTGCCACGCCCACCAAACCACACCCACAGAACCAGTAGTAAAAAAAAATGGAATCTCACCACTGGCTATGATTCACTATAACAGCAGCATCAGACTAGATTTCAATGAGGGCTGCATCAGGGTTGTGCTTGACCTTGGAGAGGCTGAGAGGGGCACGTCCAGGGAAGGCATGGCCTGCTCGATGTCACTTGTGTCAGGGGCACCTATGGTGGCCTGTGTGCTCTGTCAGCAAAAGCGGGCTCCTGAGTTCCATTTCTGGCTGTGACAGCCTCCTGCAACCCTCTGCCAGTGAAAATGGAGCTTGTGAGGGCTGCTGGTACTCCTCCCAAGCTGTTTTTTCTGGCAGAGGCACCACAGGCCAGTCCTTCACTGTTTCCAGGGCAGCCTCAAGGGCTGGATCCAGCCCGCAGGCCTTGAGTTTGACACCCCTGCACTATCATAACAATTCCTTATTCTAAAACAGTCTATGATAGCAAAATGAAGATGTTGTATCTGCTATGGTTGTGGAATGGGACAATCCTGAGCTTTTCCAACCCTTTTATTCTATGATTAAATAAAAGAATAAAAAGAATAGAGGAGAGTGGGGATCTTAGTTATTTGGTTATCTCATTTTGCATTCCAGTGTTAAAGAAAGAATGAAGACAGGCAAAACATTTTATTTTGGGTACTACTAGAGGAATTAAAATAAGTTCTCCTTATTTGACTGAAAACTCAGAAGCAAAGACTGGATGAGACAAGACACAAAACAACACAGTAGGTTCAACTATATCCCAGCTGAGTCAGAAATGGCTCAGAAAAACTCTTGAAAACAACTTATATTTGTGGGAATCTCAACAACAGGGGTGATTTCAAATTTCCTCTGTTGTATTCAAAACTATCCATTTGCAAGTACCGACAAAAGGAAAAGAAGGATTATACCTAAGGCCATCACAGGTACTGAGGGCAAGCAGAGAATCTGAAACTCCTTCAATATTTCCATGGTAGTAACAGTGTGTCTGAAATCAGATAATTAACAGCATTTTCATAAGGAAAAAAGCAGATGCAATTTATTTTCTGATGTAAAGAAGGATGGCATATAGATAGCTCTCAACCTATGAACACTATTGGCACTGTAATTTGTGTTATTAAACAAGGCAATCGTTAAGTGAGTCTTGTCCGATTCTACAACTTTGTTTTGCCATTTTTAAGTAAATCACTGCAATTGTTAAGGGAATCATGCAGTTGTTAAAGCAAATTTGCTTCCGCCATTCAGTTTGCTTGTTGGACCTAGCTGGGAAGGTCACAAACGGAGGTCACGTGACCCCCCAGGACACCAAAATCTTCATAAATACATGCTGGTTGTCAAGTGCCCAAAATTTAATCACGTTGCCATGGTTATAAGAGCAAGGATTACTTATAAAGCACTCCCCCCCCCCCCCGGTCACTGTAACTTCAAACAGTTGCTACATGAACCATTGCAAGCCAAGGACTATCTGTATTTACTCAGTTCCTAAGACGTTTGTTGTACAATTTTGTGGATTGTAGTGCAAGTAATGTTTATCCTGCTACCTTAAGATGATCAAAGCCAACAGAACCACAACAGTAATAGAGCATGTTTCTCTTCCTGCCAAGCATCACTTGAAAAGAGAGATCCTGTGCAAGTACTTAACCCCAGCCATTTTATTTTCCTATGAATGGCACAGGCGAAGGGAAAGATGTAAAAGGAACATGCTTACCATGGAGGTTTCATTTTCTTTCCTTCATGTCTCACAGAAAAAGTGAGATAAACTTTTTGTATTATAACATATGGATCATTATAATGTCTTGCTCAAGTTTGAAACCATTACGATATAATTCTCTGGATCATTTTTAGATAAAGGATATAGTGACAGGGCTTTTATAGTATGTTGCAATGTATGATGTGGTTTGTTGGGTTTTGCTCAGTGTAATGTACAAACACTAAATTGCTGCTATTTTAGTTAGATAAACCTGAAGGCATAGGACTATTTTATGTAATACAAAACAGTGTGATTTTGATTTTCACAGGACTTTCCCATTGAATTAGGGAACTTCAGCCGCTTTCTAGATATAGTTTCTTACCCCCATTTTATTTAAATAAAACTTTTTTGCATTGGAAGAGAAGCAGTATCAAAGAGCTAGGTTAGCTAACTATCTCTGCAGAAAAATATACATCAAATTTAATTTAATAGTCAAAACCTCCAGGTCTTGGGGGTTCCAGGACTGTCAAACTTAATACAAGTGTGTAGTCTTTGATACTATGTTTTGCATAAAATTCAGTCAAGACAATCATAATATTTAAATTGGCCCAAACAGTGAGAAGCTACACTCTAGCAAGATTTGTTGGAAGTCTAGTGTTAATCCTGCACTCCTTTTTGGAATGGAATTTTCTAAGCTTTGAATTGACTCCTCTCTGAGCCACTAATGCCTTAGAATGGCAGCCTTTTAAGTTTTCAAAAAATACTTTTATTAGCAGATAAAGTTATTGGCAAAAAGGTCAACTTAGATAACAAATTATCAAGTTAATTACTCATCTCTCATTTGGCACTAATAGCAATGAGTTGATCTGGGGCTCAAAGGAAGTGAATTGTACATTTTTTAGATTCATGGTGTCTATTCCCCCCACACACAATAGAAAGAATATTCTGGGGGTGCTATTTTCTGTGGGAGTCCTAGAACATCAGTCAGAAATATTTGGAACTCAAATTCACAGGCAAGTTCAGGCTGTGTAATAAAGTTTCTTATAAAACCAGCTGTTAGTTGTATGCTAAAAATGCTGCTAGTAAAAGAATATAGATTCTTAAGATATATTGTTTAACTTCCCAGACTATTAATCATCATGGCAAAGGAGAAAATACAGTGTATTCCAAGAACCAAATATGACAAAGCTTGGCACAGAAAAGTGGTTTTCTGGAATGGAATATTATTTTTTTCTCGTGTTTCACACATGCTAGATTACAACTCACACCACATCCAGCTAGCAGGGCCATTCAAAAAGGTTTTGTTCAACTTAAAGCCTTATTTATTCATTTATTTTTTACCTTTCCTTTAGGAACTCAAGAAGGTGTATTTGTCACTGTTTATGCACCATATTTACCAAAATAGATGGCACAGCAATTAAAAATACTGAGCTTGTGACAACCTGGGTTCAAGACCCAAGCGCTGTGTGGGACAGTGTGCTCTTGTACTTGATCCAGTTCCTGCCAACCTAGCAGTTTGAAAGCACGTCAATCAGAAGTGGTATTCAGCAGGTTCTGACCAGTTGTGGAGAACCAATAGCGGAAATTTTGAGTAGTTCAGAGAACCAGCAAATCCCACCTCTGACTGGAGATTTTACAGTATTCTTCCCCTGCCATGCCCACCAAGCCACACCCACAGAAGCTGTAGTTAAGAAATTTGAATCCCACCACTGATGTAAATGCGAGTAGATAAATAGGTAAAACTTCAGTGGGAAGGTAACAGCGTTCTGTGTGCTTTGACGTACAGTATATTCATTCTGATCACATGATCACAGAAGTGTCTTTGCACAATGCTATCTCCCTCTGTTAAGAAATGGAGATAAGCACTGCCCCCCTAGAGTTGGACACATCTGGACAGGGGAAACCTTCACCTTTACCTTTAATAATAAAAACTGGAATAGAAAGTTGGCTTCTTCACAGATACAACATACCTGAGTTTCCACAGGAGTACTCTCCAGCTTGCCCTCTTGGTTATAAATATATATTGTAAACTTTTCCCCAAGAAGGTTTCTACAACAAATTTAAAATTAATAGTATTTTAAGATGCAGGCTATTCATCAATGAATGATAACACTACAGCACTTCAATATACTGGTTAAAGTTCATAATAAAATTTATCCACATACCAATATTTTAATGAAATATAAGCTGAGTTTGATTTTTTTAAAAAAATTATTAAGTAAACATTCAAGCAATTTTAAATACAGAAATCTAATCATTTTAAGCAATGCTAGTGCCATATCCTTTTAATCTACTATGTAGTGTAATGTTAAAGTGTAATATTAAGCAATGATTTAATAATACCGTAATAATACTGTAATTATTAATAAATCATTAATAGTTAATTATTAATAGTTATTTTTTTCTATTAACACAAGAAATAGAAGCATCCCATGTAGTTTAGCAAAGATCTCAGTTGTCATCATTCCAACTAACAACCTCCAAAGAAAAAGACTCAGAGAATATCATCTTTCCAAAGATCCATTTTATTAGAAATGTCATATTGGCACATCTGGGGAAAACCCCAATCTGAGAGTTCCGGGTCTGAATGTAATTCTATACTGGGATATCCTTCCATCATCTAAAGTCTTTCCCTAGTCAATAGGAGTGATAAGCAACACCTTCATTACCTAAATCACAGACACCAGGAGTTCTCACTTTTATTGTGCAATTACCCTGCTTTATTCAACATTTAAAAGCCTGCCAAATATTATCCTGCATTTATAATATTTTGATATTTTTCTATGACTATTTTCATAATTTATGTTTCAAGAGAAACAGAAGAAGAAATAACTATGCACTGCCTTGGAGCTTAGTGTTAGATTAGACTTGCAATATCTTTGTGCCAAAATTAATTCTACAATAGTTATTGTGTAATAATCTTAAAATGCCACGTATTTTGAGCAAGCAGAATTCCAGTAGGTATTGCCAAGATATTATATATACTGAGTTACTCTCACAAGCTATTCCTATAGCATGCTTATTCAAGCCAGTCACTAATTATGTAAGATTTCCTTATTGAAAGGAAACTAACCCAATTCAATTAACCCATTTTGCTGTTTCTAAGTCACATTTAATCATCTCATTGATCCAGTTATGCATCTCATGTAAATAGGGTGATGGAGACCTTCCAATAGATATCTATGATTCAAGGTAAGATTTTATGATTTAAATATAGATTTCTTTGTCTTTTGCTTTTCACACATATTACTTATGGGGGAATGCTAGTTGTATTGCCGTTACCAGATCCTAACTGACAATATACTGTATTTATCAAGATACTATTAGCAAGTAATGCTTTAACTTGTCCCTCCTATTTTTTGTTCGTTATGCTTTGCCCTTAAATGTTCTCAAATGACAAGGAAGACTTGTATCATTTTTACTGTATGACCTAATGCTCCACTTAACTAAATCCAGTTTAGCTAGAGTGTGGATTCCAGAAATCTCATCTGTTTCTCATCTGCAAAAGCCATCTGCGTTTTGCAAAACTTTTCATTCTGATAACATACGCTCATAAAACATAGGATCCACACCCAAAATATTTTCTTTCCTCAGGCATCTACAGTAAAGTTATTTCAGCCCACAATCTAGCATAACTTCTCAGTTCTTGTGAGATAAAGAATATTCTGGTTTTTTTATTTCAATGTCTCATGCCCAATAGAATGTTTTATCTGATCTCTATGCTAGCAAATGCCATTCTTTAAAGGATTCCTTCTATTGTGTTTTACTTTTCAAACTGCTTATTTTAGTGAAATTCTCATATCCCTCAAAAAAAAAGTTAAAATAAAATAGAAAAAAGATTCAGAACTGCATCCAACATACCTATTTTTCTTTAATTTCAGAATGTGTGTTCCATTTCCAGTTTGGATCAAGTAAGATAGCTGATCATCTACATGTTCCTGAAATATAATCAATCATTTATTTATATATATATGGATCTTTGGTTATTCGGATTTTCTCCCACGTAAGATTGGCAGTATCTAGGCAACGTTTCGATGAAGTCTCATTCATCATCTTCAGGCATGTAGTACACATGCATACACATACATATTCATATACACACATAATTTATTTATTTAGGTATTTGGGTATTGAAAAGCCTGAAGATGATGAATGAGACTTCATCGAAACGTTGCCTAGATACTGCCAATCTTACGCGGGAGAAAACCCGAATAACCAAAGATCCACATACAAATACCCGTGAGAACCTCAGAAAACACACACACACACACACACACACACACACACACAAAGAACATTTGACATGTACTTCACCAATTCTTTGAAATGGTGCTGTTGCTTACAAAAAAAAGTACGCTGGTACAGTTATGCTTACTTTTTAACCAAAAAACAAATCAAACAGCTCACTCCAGCTTGACATGTAACATACTGTATGTTTTACCACATCTTCTGCAACTTAGATGCATCTAAAAACAAAATGTGTGTGTGTGTATGTAGTACACATGCATACACATACATATTCATATACACACATAATTTATTTATTTAGGTATTTGGGTATTGAAAAGAGCCGTGGTGGTGCAATCAGAATGCATCACTGCAGGCTACTTCTACTGGCTGTCGGCTGCCGGCAGTTCAATTCTCACCAGCTCAAGGTTGACTCAGCCTTCCATCCTTCTGGGGTCAGTAAAAAAGGACCCAGATTGCAAACAGCTTAGAGAGACTGTAAAGCACTGTAAAGTGGTATATAAGTCTTATTGCTATTGCTATTTAGGTATGGCACAGACTTACAACATGTATTAACATTTCACCTAGATTAAAAACACAGTAAAATATGAAGTTTAAAAAGAACTGTATTCAGGTACCAATGTCTAGGCCATCTAACTATTGAAGCACAGCATCATTTATCTGAAAAAAAAAGATACTGGACCGAAATATGCCCTCTGCTTACAGCCGATCACGATGTGATCTACAGTTTGATGTGAGACCCCACAGTCACACTGAAGGGAGGATGCTATGCCCCATTTATACAGTGAATCCCTGAAGATGCCAGGTGAGGTGCAAATCCTATTCTGGTTACATATATGTATATATAGAGTTAGAAAGCCCCAATATAAATCTGCAATGCACATACAAACGTATTACTCCAAGGTTGCAGATCTACCTATAAATTATATTCTGACAATGTAGCTAAATTCACTGGATTTCTTGATGGACTAACATGGTGAATAGAATATGCTGCTACCTTTTCCCAGCATGTTTTGCAATTGCAATAGTGCTTTACAGCCCTCTCTAAGCAATTTACAGAGTCAGCATATTGTCCCCAACAATCTGGGACTTCCTTCCATTGACCTCGGAAAATGGAAGACTGAGTCAACCTTGAGCGGGTCAGGACTGAACTCCTGACAGTTGAATGTAGAGTTAGCCTGCAATATTGCATTCTAACCACTGTGCCACCACGGTTCTTGATTCAATTGCAACAATGATGTTATTGTGCAGTTGACATGCTCCATCGACTCTTGGCTTGTTCAGAATCCTTCCATTTCCTCCTGGGTATAAGGCTAGTTTTCTTTGACATCTGACAGGTCCAAAGGATCTGCTGAATCCAATGTTTTCCAACTCCTAATCTCAAGGAGATTAATTTATATGCATTCTAGACCTGCCATGAAGACATTTGTTCCAAAAAGGTGGTTGGATGGATGGATGGATGGATGGTAGGATGGAAGGAAGGGAGGGAGGGTTTTTTCTTCTTCTAATGGCAGTGTCCAACCTTTCTATATGTTGGAATATCCAGCACTGGAGTCCTCTTAACTGAATGATAGGATTGCTGTGTCTGGCTACCAACCATGTTGATAGAAAAATGATAAAATATGTGATAAAACATTTTTTTATTAATACTATGGCTCCATAGTACCCAAAATTGTCTTGCAATAGCAACTAAATCAATATAGTGCTATTATTCCCCCTGATTCTGTTTAATTAGGACATAGATTGACCAACATTACTTGTCTTGTCTACTTATATACATTGTTAAATACTGTAGCATATTATCTGAGGAGCATCACAGGAATGAAAATAACTTAAATAGAAACAAACCTCATTAAAATATGTCCAGCGCTTCTCCCTGTCTGTTAATCTTCTAGGAATTATAATCTCATATGTGGAATGCCTAGAGATCTGTTGAGTATGTCCACCTACAAATAATTAAATTAGTATAGATTTTCCAATAACTTCTTAGTTTTATTAAATACAATTATAAAGAATGCAGAATTTTACTTTACAGCAACTACAGCAACATATTTATAATAAGAGAATCCCAAATCAGAAACAAGGTAGTGACACCTTCTCAGACCAACAAATTTTATTAAAAAGCATATCAGATGTGGAAAGTGGCTAAACTGATGTAGGACTGAAAACCCCAGAAATATCTATGATTTCTTTGCAGTATGGGGAGACAATTCTTGCCTGGACAGCAGAAGCTTCTAGATCTGGGCCTAAAAGGTCAGCTCCATCTTCTACACTTCAATTTATTTCACCTCTATACTTTGTGCATAAGCATGAAAAGTTCAAAGAAACCAATTCAGCAAAACCACGGACAGTTTCTTGGATAGCTAAGAGTTGCAGACAACTTGAGAAGGAAAAAATGGGCTTAAAGTGAACAAATGAATAATCCAGTGTGTAATTAAATCTCTCTCTCCCTCCCTCCCTCTCTCCAAACGAGTACACCGATAAATAGCCTTTCACAGGGGCACCAGGGCTCAACTTTTTCTGTCATGCTCAGCATCATTAACCCAGGACAGCAATGGACATTTTAAAGAGGAAGAGTGCTCTCTCTCCCTTAACCCCTTAGTAAACCTTTTCCCTCCACGGAGGTCTATATAGCCGGTCGATTCTGAAAGATCATCGACAAACGAGAACTGGTGTGTTTCACAGCTGCCCTTGAGCAAACAATGTTAACTGCCAGTCAACTTTCTCCGAAAACGCCTTTGCTGGGAAGCGGACCCACTGACAGCATTTCCTTCCATATAAGGAACCTCCAGATCATTTCCCAAGAACTCGGGCTTGAACGTTTTGGGTTTTTTTTTTTTTTGTTAAGCTACCACTCTCCGCTGCTCTTTTCTTTTAAAAGCCGCCCGAAAGCCAACCAAGACCATTACTTGCCCAGGGCTACGACTGGTTTTCCCACGGCGCTGAGTCCCAAGACGAGGAAGTTCAAGTAACAGGCTGCTAACATGATCCGCTCTGCCAGCTTCGACGACCGAGGCGGGGACTGCCCTGGAGGAGTTCATCCGAAGACTGCTGGTAAACAAGCGCGCTTAAAACCTTAGGCGCCCAGCGGGAGGAGTTCAACAAACCCCTCCCCACCGACGGGGGAGCGCCGGTCCTGAGATTTGAGGAACTCGTTCCGCCGCATTTGGAGCATTGACCACGTGCGCGCTCGGCGACTGATAGAGCAGCGAGCGAAGCCGGGGAAGTCAGCCCGTCCCCAGTTTTTAAGCAAAGGGAGGTGGGGGAGTTTTCGCAAAAAAGGAAGTTGAAGACAAGTGATTTCTTTTTTTTAGACAGTCTCAAGCCCGGGTTGCTTCTGAGGGGGACTATGAGGCTTGCACAGATTCTCAATCATCCAGGTCACGATTGGATGAGAAGCAAAAGGTCTTTAAAGAAAAAAAAAGGAGGGGGAGGAACCAAGAAAGTCCAGTTGCCTCCTGAAAAAGCACCTTTGGCACATTCTGAGGGTAATGATGGCCAGCTAACAAACCATGATGGCGTCTTATATAGATATTTTAAAATCTCATTTACACTCTAATAAAGAGAGCGCGTCCCCCTCCAGCGTTTAGATTCGAAGAAGCTGAAAACTTCGAGCCAGGTGGGGGTGGGGGAGGGCTTTCCTTGAAAGGAAAAAGACCAAATTCCAGACCCAGAAAAAAACGAAAGTAAGTAGCTTGATCATACTGTGGTTCAAATCAGGGTTTCTCCCATTCAGAAACATTAAGCTGTGTGGATTTCAGGGAAGTCCACACAGCTTAAAGTGACTGAGGTTTTTTGTTTTTTTTTACAGTTGTAGAAACCTTGTAGGTCATCTAGTCCAACTCCCTGCCCAAGCAGGGGACCCGTTTCTGACAGATAGCAGTCCAGTCTCTTCTTTTAAAGCTTCCGGTGATGAAGCACCTACAACTTCTGAGGCAAGCTGGTGGATTGTTCTCACTGTCAGAAAATTCCTCCTTATTTCTAGGTCGAATCTCTCCTTGATCAAACACTAGTTTAAATCACTTGTTAAGATGAGATCTGTGGCACTTCCTCCTTTTCTCCACATATTTTTTATCCTTATCCTTCCTGTTGTATATAGACATTTGCATACTCGTAATACTATGTTCCGATTGGACAATCACTACTGCCTAGTGATTGGTGGTTAACAGATTATGATTGGCTGCCTAAACGGCGGGAGGTTTAAAATAATGCCATTGTTTACGAGCCGCAAACAGCCGCTATAGAAGAGGCTGCCGCGGCTCGAGTTTAGTTGAAGTTACAGTTGAATAAAGAGCTGAACTCAACTCTGGTCTCGAGTCTACTTTGTTCTGGCGATAGAACACTGGCGACGAAGGTGGGATTGAGGGGACAAAGACCGTAAGCACGTGGCAACGAAGGCCGAGAAATCAACGAGATGGCCGGCAACAACTCGCCACCTGCACTGTTCAACCCAGCTGAAGAAGACTGGGAATCATATATTGACAGGTTCCTGATGTTCCTGGAAAGCAACGAACTATAAGGAATCACTGACCAGAGGAAGAGAGCCGTATTCCTGACACATTGCGGACCGGCCATTTTTAAAAAGGCGAAAGCATTGGCGAGACCGCACGATGTCAGACAGATGGCATGGCCAGACCTGAACCGGATGCTGAGAGCCCATTACGCACCTGTTGTGTCCAACCTCATTCGAAGACATGAATTTTATAAACGGTATCAACGAGAAGGCGAGAGTATTGGGGATTTGGTAGCAGCACTAAGGTACATTGGAGGAGCACTGTTAGGAATCCTGGCGGGAGACAGAGCCACCCCAAACATCCTGTCTCCAAGGATGACAAGATGGTCGGAATTTCTGACAGCCTACAACTACAAGCTCATCTATCGACCAGGCAAAGCCATACCCCACGCCGATGCACTGAGCCGCTCACCTCTACTAGACCACGACCCAGCTCCCACCACACGCAACCTGCAAATTGAAACAATATTGAACCTGCCCACCACCGCATCGGACATCGCAAGGGAAACCACAAAAGACGCACTAATGGCCCGACTCCTGAACTGGGTGGGGAGGGGCTGGCCAGAAAACGACAAAAACAAGATGTTTAAACCGTTCAGAACCCGGCAAACTGAGCTGTCAATTGAAAAAGGATGTGTATTGTGGGGGGATAGGGTTGTGGTTCCAAGGAAATTACAGGAAGACGTATTGAACATGTTACATGAGGGACACCCAGGCATGGTAAAAATGAAGTCCCTGGCCAGAAGCTACGTCTGGTGGCCAGGAATAGACAAAGACATTGAAACATGGGTAAAAACATGTCATAAATGCCAGACATCCAGACCTATCCCCCCTTTAGCACTGGTCCTTGACTGGGAGACACCCAGAGGCCCCTGGTCAAGGATCCACATAGATTTCGCCGGACCCACAAAGGGATATACATTTTTAATCATCGTCGATGCCTACCCAAACTGGTTGGAGGTCAGCATCATGAGTTCAACAACGACTGAAACTGTCACTTGCCCCACTCACACTATGCACCTGGCCTGGCCACCAGGCTGCTTCTTTCCGCTTTTCTTCTTCTGCCTTTGGCTACACACAAGGAAAGCAGCAAAAGTCTTTCTCTCTACCAAACTCCGCCAGAAATGAGTCTTTGGGATCCTGCAAGTCTTCCTGCTCCAAGAGGCTGTGCCAGTATGACAAGTCTCACAAAGACTCATTTCTGGGGAAGTTTGGGGGAAAGAAAGACTTCTGCTGCTTCTGCTGCTTTCCTTGCATAAAGCCAAAAGTCTCTGTCCCTCTCTCCCCCTGAGAACAGAGCTGGAGACGATATCCTGTGATCCCAAATAAAAATGTGGTGGGGAAGACTTTTTTGCAGATTTTCCCAGGGTCTCTGGTCCGCAGGATTTAAAATTATGAGTTTGGTGGTCCCTGAGGTCCAAAAGGTTGGCAACCCCTACTCTAGCAGATAAACTTACTTTAACTTTGCTTCCTATTTCTATTGAGTTGGCTTTATCTTTGACATTTCTTTTTTGTTTTTTGTTTTATGTAATGTTGCACAGCAGCCCAGCTTTTGTTCGCTTTTCTTTTACCTTCAACATGGTATTTCTTAAATTTTTTCTCACTGGCACATCAACAATGTTAAGATTGCTTAAATTTCTCGAAGGAAATTTCCTAGTGTCTCCATTAAAGCAGAATATTTGTAGCTCAGAATTGAAATGAGGAGTCCTTGGTGCTCTCTGAGCTTAATTGTTTTCCTGCAGACATTTCATTACCCAAACTAAATGAATACTGATGAAGTTACCTAGTTTGGTAAAGTTTGAAAGAAAACAAGCCAGCTCAGAGAGCACCAAGGACTCTCATTCCCAGTGTCTGTTTCTTCAAGTCCAGCATTGCTCATAATGTATTAAGCATATAAATTAAATAAATAAGGGAATAGTGGACAGCAGTAGACTCATTTGTTTGCTTCATATTCCATTCTAACTGTTGCTTCCTGGACGTTTATTCTTCAGTATGAAGATCAGATGCCTGATATACCCATGACTTTATTTATTTATTACATTTATAAGGCTGCCTGACACCATCATGATTTTCTGGGTGGTGTACAACATTAAACCCATTTAAAACAATACAAAATAACAAGGTGAAAAGGAGAAAAATGAACAGTTTCCAACTAACCATTCATCACAGAAAAGGCTTTGTGTCTGTTGCCTTTAGCTTTCCAACTTTCTTCCATTACTTCCAACGTTTTAACAGTCAGCTGGTTCTCCTTTTGTTTTCTGCATTTGGGGATAGTTCTATTTGTTTTTATTTAATGTCACAAATTTCAGTTCATATTTCTTCAGGCATTCTGTCAAATCTAACCCATGTAGGCGGGAAATAAATGTGTAGATTGTACTATGAACTATTTCACGTAAGTCAACAGTTGGCCAAGAATTTGATAGATATCCCCGTCACCATTATGAAATGTTATAAAATCGTGGGCAGGTTATGTCAAGGTTTCCTCTGGGTGTGGAAACCTGAATATACTTGACACATTAACTACAGAATTATACTAAGTGATAAGAAGGCAAAAGTGCTTTGGGAGTGGAAGTAGTCATGAATTATGAGTCAATGAAATCTTTGATTAATTTCAGTATTTTTCTGAATGCAGAAAGTATCTATGCATGATGGTCTTTCAATACCATCAATTTTTTTTAACTAAGTGGTTTCACAGAGAGATATTTTATGCTACTTCATTCCTTGGATAATTGATTCCAGAAGGTAAGCATGGAAATTCTTGCTGTGTCAGTATAGGTTACATAGTCTCTACGTCTTGGATGTATTGTATTTCCTTGAGACCTTCAAGATTGAGAGATCTGCATGGAAGAGCTGTTTTTTTTTTTTTCATTAAAGGCAAGGAAGATGTCTCTGCACCAATGTTTGTGGTGTAATGGCTTGATTGGGGGTCAAGGAACTGAAAACTCAGATGTGAATGATTGCAGATGACTTTCACTTGCCAGCTAAGCAACATTCATCCTATTTTTGAGATAGTGGAACTTCCCTTGAAAGGTAAAACTCATACTTTGGGGGGAGGGGATATTCCTAGATCTAGCCCAAAGTTCCTGTTATAAGTTAAGATGATATACCAACCACAATTTTGTTGAGACAAAAGTAATCTTCCGGCAATTATTTAAGCAATTAAATATTTCCCATTTGAAATATGAGAAAAAGTTCTTGGATGACACCCCTCAGTTGTTTTTTCTATTATTTATATTTATCATTTATTTCAGCCTTGAATCAATTATGAAATGCCTAGACCTCTAATCGAGGGTAACTATACAACTATAATAAAATACTTTTTATCTGTTTGCAAATTTGCTGAAGGACTCTGGGTACCATCCCCAATCAGCTGAGGATGGCAAACTTATAGACCAGTTAATCTAGAAGATATTGAATTTGAGATAAGAGTAATTAATTAATTAATTGTCAGGGCATTGCATAGAGAACTGGTCGGTTTCCCAATCAAATTTAAGGAGGCTTTTAAAAAGGATTTGTAAAAAATGCATTTGCCTAAGGCCAGGATACCTGTGGTCTATCACTAGCCGTATTCACGGATTTGAATCCAAAGTACAGTACTTCTGAAGCTGTCCTCTAGGGCAGTAGTTGCCAACCAGTGGGCCGGGGACCATTGGTGGTGCACGAGAAAATTTTGTTGGTCCGCAGAGAAATGTCACCCCCAAAGCAATTAATCCTGGCTGTGCAGGAAGACAAGGCTTGTATTGCGAACAATATGAGGTAGTCGAGGTAGGGGGGAAAGAGTGGAGGGGGAGAACTTTCCCCATTTACTCCATGTGCCTGGCCTGACCACCGGCCTGCTTCTTTTCACTTCTTTCTTCTTCTGCTTTTGGCTGCATGCAAGGAAAGCAGCAAAAGACTTTATCTCCCCCAAACTCTGCCAGAAATGAGTCTTTGGGACTCTGCAAGGCATCCTGTTCTAAGAGGCTGTGCCGGTGTGACAAGTCTCACAAATACTCATTTCTGGCAAAGTTTGGGGGAGAGAAAGACTTCTGCTGCTTCTGCTACTTTCCTTGCATGAAGCCAAAAGTCTCTGTCCCTCTCTCCCCCTGAGAACAGAGCCGGAGATGGTATCCTGTGATCCCAAATAAACAATGGTCGATCGGTAGAAAAACAGGGTAGGGAATTTTCCTGCATACTTTTTTTTTGAATTTTTCCAGGATCTCTGGTCCGCGGGATTTAAAATTATGAATTTGGTGGTCCCTGAGGTCCAAAAGTTTGGGAAGCCCTGCTCTAGGGTTTGCAATCAGATAAGGAAACAAAAATGGCATATACCTTTTGAATAGCTAGTCAAAAAGACTTTTCATATGGCATCAGATAGATATCCTTTTATTTTCTGGTCATTGAAAAATGGGGTGCTTTAGATCTGTGTTTTATTTATTCCCCATTGCTAGTTTGACCTATGTATTTGTTATTGTATGAATCAACTTACCCCCATAAGTGTGTGTGTATGTGTATGTATGCACACATACATATATACTATGCTCGCTAGTTTGCAAAAAAAAAGCAGAAACAAAAAACATGACACTAAACTGTTTCTTTTTTTGTTCACAAGGGGAAATAGATGTTCAGAATAAACTTTTGCCTTTTTCCAATTTTCCATAGAAGAGCCCAAATTAGCTTCCCTTCATTTTTTTTTAAAAAGTCTAATGACTCATGTAATGTCTTCTATAGAAAATATTGACAAACTACAAAAGATGACAGTCTATAAAAGCAATTCCAAGCATATTATTTATTTAAGAGTATATAGGTAGTCCTTGACTTACTACCACAATTGGGACTGGAAGTAGGAAACAGACTGAACAGATATTCTAATTTGGGGGAATGAAAGATATTATAAGGGAGGTAGAAAAGGGAAGATTTTTCTGCCTTCTTTTTCAAGTTCACCTGAAGGAATCCTTCCTGTTTTAGATTGGTCACTCAGCTTGAGTTTCTTGAGCTGTGCAGTTTTCTGCTATTTAGACTGACAGCATTAAGTTTGATGAACTCGTATGCATTTGCATATTTTCTCCCCCTTCCACAATTGCCATTAAGCAGATTTAAATAACCAATGGTATTCCTGCAGTGCCAGAAATAATCAACTGATCTGAAGTACTGATATTTGCCCATGAATCAAAAAACTTACCAGTGGATTTCTAAAATACTCTTTCATTTCTTCCTGTTAGATTATCCCAGATAATTCAGCCCTTTATTTTTTATTCCATCCATTCTTTTGGCAACTCCTTGTTTAGCTCTTTATTATCTCCATTTTTCTAACTTTTAACCATATCATCTGATGAAAATTGTGTTTACAAGACATGCTTATTCATTGTTAACAATGGTTTACACAAACCAGTTTTATGAGTTTGCCTTGACTAATCAATGTTTGGTTTGTGCAACATACTAACATGAAAATGTCATGCAAACTCTTAAGAATTCCTGAAAAACTATTTTATAAAACTTCATTGGCCTAAGCATGACTTTCAATCAAAGTATTTCTACTTTCCGTGTGTTTGTTCTATAGCACTGCAGTTTCAGTGATCAAAATGTTGTGAGGGTTTTTAAAGCCTGAATGGCCTCTACTCCAGCCTCTTTGAAAGCCATTGCAAACAGTGTTGCATATCTGCACTATACATATAGTACAGATTTCATTCAATTTCCAAGGTCCCAATGGTGTTTTTTCAAGAGGCAACTGGACTTTCTTTGGAACAACCATGACCTGGATGACTGAGAATCTCCATAGCCATTCATTTTCAAGGGTTATGCAAATAAATTTCTGTTAAGTTTTCCCATCAACCCAAGCCATAAAACAGTCTATAATCCATGATTGCCTAAACTGGGCAAACCCTGACAATTCTTTTTAAGCAAATCATGGCTTTGTGCCTAACGTGAATCCATTTCCTTATATTCCATCTCTCTCTGTCCTTCCCTCACACACACACACGCACACACAAGCAAGCAAACATGGAGCAGGACAGACCGCGCGTTGCAAGCTTTTGATTACAAGGAAGACCCAGCTTTATAATCACTACCTGCAGGCAAGGGATGCTGCAATCTTGGATTGCCTGAGAGGAGTATGGGCATTTTTTCATTTTTAGTCATGCCGGGCAGTTTAATTTTACTCTCGAATACAGGAAACATCAGGAAAACATTTCTTTAAAAACATGTTACATTATTTGCTCTGCACCCAGAACCTTAAAATAACCACGAGTTTCCTTCTTGGCTTCTATTGCCGAAGAGGGACTGGATGCAAAGACACTGTGGCTACGTTACAGCAATCAGCAAATGCCGGTCTTCTATTATCTCGACAGACAGTTGCAGGAAGCACAACGCTCCGGAGAGCCACAGCACCAAAAACAGGCAGGTCGCTCTACTGACAAAGGAGCCGCGGCGCTATCACGTGCTTGAACAACTCACTTCCTACCTATACCGACGACAGGGGTCTCCTTGTCTATGGTTAAATTTGTGAGAAGGCGGAAGTTCCAATAAACCTACGTCCGGTGAGCAACGCGTCCCTTGGATATTCAGTTCCGCCTTAAAATTACTCCGCCAGGGTTTCACCCCGGCCGGGGATGCTGTGTTACAAAGGCCCTTGGGTCTCTTACTTGGCCATGGCGAGTAACAGGAGCAGCCTGACGGAGAAGCCCCAGTCTGGCTGGGACGACTCTGCCGGCGGCTCCCGCGTCTCGGTCGCCTGTTCCTGGGTGTGTCCGAGCGATCTGGCGAGTGTTCTCTGCGTCGTCCCGACGGGTGAATTCGATACGGAGGAGCTTTCGGAACCCGCCCCGAACGGGTGAGAAGGGCCTTTTGAGGCGGGGAGGGAAAAGGGGACCGCTGAAGTGTAGCTAACGGCCGAGGAGTGGCCTGGTGATGCCAAGGCTTCCTCAGCAGGGTGGTTGAGTAGTTCTATCCAGGCTGAGTTCAGAATAGAATAGAATAGAATTATTTATTGGCCAAATGTGATTGGACACACAAGGAATTTGTCCTGATGCAAATGCTCTCAGTGTACATAAAACGAAAAGATACGTTCAAGAGTCAAGAATCATAAAGTACAACACTTAATAATAGTCATAGGGTACAATGAGCAATCAAATCATACTAGGAAACAGTCAATATAAATCGTAAGGATACAAGCAACAAAAGTTACAGTCGTGCAGTCACAAGTGGGAAGGGATGGGTGATAAGGAGCGATGAGAAGGTTAATATGAGGATAATGCAGACTTAGTAAATAGTTTGACTGTTGAGGGAATTATTTGTTTAGCAGAGTGGTGGTGTTTGAGGAAAAAACTGTTCTTGTGTCTAGTTTTTCTGGTGTGCAGTGAGGAGCCCGTCATTTGTTTAATTCGGGCATGGGCTGTGGCATGCATTCTGTACATCGCGGCATATGGTTTACCTGGATGTGTGAATCCAATCTGTTGGGATTTGCTGGCTAGTCAGGCTTCAAAAAAATAAAAAATAAAACTTAAAACCATTGTAATAGAAGGACTGGGTTTATTAATGGCACCAAATCTGCGGTTAGCAAGTGGGAACTGGAGGAGGAGAAACAATTGATGGGGTTTTCTGCGGCTCCCTCCCCAACATCTTGGAGCAGAACTGCTGACAATTAACTGTATGTTTTTCTTGCCCCCCTCCCCCCTTCCCATTTGCTCAGATTTAGTGCCATGAGTGAATCAAATGTCCAAAAGTGAATTAATCCATTTTGAATTAAGCCTTATTGTGTGAAGGGTAAGGAGAAAATAGTAAGAAATAGCAAAATAAATGAAAGGCAAAAGATAGAAAGAAAATAAATTGAATCAAATCTAGTTTACATTTAATGTTTCACTCCAAACAATTCTGTGCAATCCATCTATCCATTTATTGCACCCATTCCTTTCATCGGCTTTTGGTTTTTTAAACTTCTCTACCTCCCTCTTTCTGAGTTCTCCCCACCTGCATCCAGTCACAACTTTTGAGGGCTTACTTTTCTTCTGGACCTGTTTTATCTTCCTTTATTGATTTGTTTCATGTTTGGTTCTCATTCATTCTCTAAACAAGTAGTTTTCATTTAATGACCACACGTTCAGATATTATGACATTGAATAAGGTGACTGTCACTGGCCCTCATTGTTGCAGCATTCCTACGGTTGTATGATTGCAGTTTGGGCTTTTGGCAGCTGACGGTTAAAATGGTTGCAGCATCCTCTGTTGCATTACAATTTGAACCTTCACTCCTGGCTTCTGACTAACAATGTCAATGGGGAATCTGGCAGGAGGTCGCAAATGACAATCGTGATGTCACACCGAACAATATGGAGGATTTGCAACAATAACTGCCATTGTAAATCAGTACAGTCATGTGACATTGCTTTTTATGACTATGTTGCTTAGCATGGAGTTGCCAGCCCCAGTTACTGTTTGTTAAGGAAGGCCTTTGTAATCAAACAGTCTCAACATACTTGTTTAATATTGATAACTCCTTTTTGTGTTCGGTTCATACTTATTTCATTAGTCATTCATTCTTGGTTGTGTAAAAGCTCCAGTGCAGATCCTAAAATAAGCTAGACAGATTTAAACATACACAAGATAAATAATAATCCACACTTATTTTAGCAAAGCAAAAATCCACCCCCCCACTTATGATACATATAAGGTATCCACAGTGATTTTCTCCACTATCACCCAGTGCAATCCCTGGCTGTCAATAAGTTGATTTTAGTCTTTATCTTTTGTATCAGCCCAACACAAAAATGTTTAGACGTACACTCAAATCTATGTAACTTGTTTTAGCTTCCCTGATTTGTTAACCTAGGGTTGCCAGCTCAGTTAAAAGTAGTCTTGATGATTATTCTTTTATACATATACTCATTTGCCAGAATCCATATTCTAAAAAATTGATTCCTTCGTCACACATACACATCCTCTAACCATTTTCCTTCACCACAGACTACTGCCTCATTCACTTATACACATTCAGATACATAAATATCTTCCTTTATTTTACCAAGTAAAACAAGTGGAAAACATGAGATGGAAATAGGATGAGAAAGGATGGCTACGCAGGAAGAGAAAGAAAGAGAAAACAAAAGAGGAGATGAGCAGGAGAGGTAATTGACAGGGTAGAAAATGTAGAAAGTCAATGTTTTCAATGAAACAGAAATAAAGAAAAGCTGATGCTGTCCCTAGAGATTGAGGACTGTAGAAAAAATGTTTGGAATCCTTGGATAATAGCAGTTTTCAGTTCTTTTATGTATGGACGCCATACAGTTTTTGCTCTCAAGATTCATTTTCTTCTTTTCAGTAGTCCATGCTTCAGTTTTCTGAATCTAAATTTAGCCTCTCTTTTCAAAGGGTAGGAAAAACCACTTCTTCATGTATCTACAATAACACTTTGAAGAGAGAGCCGTTTGAAGACCTGTGTCAGATTTTAGCCATGGGATAAATATTTGGATTTTTGTCATGTATATTTGAAACATTTGTTTCCCGGATGTACTGATTATTTAAATGAGTAATTAAATTACTCATTTACTTAAATTACTTAAAATAACCTTTCTCTCTTATTTAGTCAGAATGTTGTTCTTGAAGAACAAATAAATGATGACGGTGTAGTTCCCTGTTTACTGTCCTTGCACTGTGATCCATGTGGATCTGAAGAAATTGTCAGTCTAAGTATTATAAGTGAAGCAAGGAACATGGAAGTCTACTTAGGAGATGAATACTATGGAACTGGAAGGGGAGAGCGAGTGTGTACTGTCAAACATGGCAGGTCAGTTGTTTGTCTTTTTTCACATTGATTCAGTCAATAATATAGTAACATTATATTTAGTCTCGCAGGTAAGACTTCCAGAAATTATATATCAAATATTTTATTATTTATATGTCAGTAATGTGGCTTGATTGTTTTTTTTCATTCTGCATTCTTACTGGTATGTAGATTGCATTTTGCTAATGTAGTCAAACTAAAAGCAACATTTTGATGATTGGTTAGAAAATTTTTGAAAGGTCTTTCTCCTAAAGAATCATGCTGGGATAGCAGGAATATAATAGATACAATATTAATAATTTGACATACTAATAGAGATCTTAATAATATTTCATTACATGAAAGAAAAAAAAAGATTATTTAAACATGCTCAAATTATATAAGGAGAGAGAACTCTTATAGCTAGGTTGCTTCCAAGAGGTTTATTTAAAAATAATCCTGGAGCAGACTTTTAATCATATATGGATGACTAACTTTTTAAATTTATTTTTGATATTTTTCTCCAAAATAGCTAAAATAAACTATAAAGTTCATTGTTAGAGCTCCTGCTGAGCATTAAGCATTGCAATTTTCTTATTCATCTCACTATAGCTCTTAATATCTATTTTCCTGACCTTGTGATTTTTTTTTGGGGGGGGGGGAACCTTCAGTGGAATTCAGTGAGTACCACATTTGATAGAGGTACTCATTTGATAGAGGTACCTTCAGTGTTAACACTGAAGTGCTTGCCATGTACATAGAATTTATGGATTGTGAGTGGGGTTTTTAGTTTTTTTTGCTATATATAAGTAACTGCTTATATTATGCAGATTACTAAGAAAATGTAAGAGCTATTGAAAATTTCTAATATTTGAAAATGTACTAGTGCTGTCTTGTTTATTTGGATGTTAGAAAAATGTAAGTAGCATCTTGAAAAACATCAGTATTTGTTGTATTGTTCTTTATGAAAAACTATTTCACTGATGCAATATTTATAAAAAAATTACAATTCCTTTATTTTGCTTTTTTCTAGCAAAGGTGACCAGGTTTCATTATACAAAAAATATCTTAAAATGGAATGTCCCACGGTTTCTTGTAAGATTAAGGTAGGTTATTACAAAAAAAAAACCCTCTTAAATTTTGGCTCATTTTTTTAAAGATAGTTTCAGGAGTTTTGCAGATTATTTTAAAGAGGGCCTTTGCAAAGCATGATAGTGTGCGAAGCACTCCTCCTGAAAGCATTGAAACAACTGTCTTGCAGGTTCTCTGAAAACTTTCTCCAGCTGAATGTACGTACTGTATGTGTATCGGTATACACAGGCAATACTTCTGAAACTGCAAATAAAGCAGCTGGACATGCACACCTGCAAACTTCTTGAGACAATATTTGAAGTAGTTGTACAGGCCTTCCAGTGATAGAGCTGATTTGAGAAGAGATGTGCTTTATAAAGAGCCTCTGTTGACTGCCTTGTACTACCCTAATGATGATAAATAAAATTATTGTGTTCCCTCTTACATTTCAGAAGTTGTAAAAAGAAGACCATTTCCTTTAATCTGTGATATTTTTCTTTCAGACATTTTGATTATAAGTAGTTTTTAATTATCTCTTTCTCTCTGTTTGTAAAGAGGATATTTAGAAATGGAAAAAAAGCAATATAGCACAAGTAAACTATGATAGGGAGACAGATTGATAACTTTTAGAAGCACCAAGGGTTTGTTCTGAAAAACTATTCCTTCCCAGTTTCAAATGTGCAATAAGCATATCTATCCCAGAACTTTTCTTCATTCTTTAACCTCCATCCCTGGCCTGACTCAGTATGCCTAACTAATATAAAACTGATCAGAGGAAAATAGAAAAGAGGTTCTCGATTTTTCAGAAAATAAAAGATTAGAAACTCATGTTTACTGACATAATGGACATTTTGCTTTCAAAAGTTCCATAAGATGTAAGCTTGAAGTCACATGAGTGCAGAATCAAGAAACTAATCCTTGAAATTGTGGATTTAATGGTATCTAATAACAAATTTTAATACAACTACTGTTTTGCTTCAACCTAGTATTATTAGCCTATTCTTATGTTTAGTTATATCAGACCTATTATTAGCACCTGCATAAGGCTTACCATGAGAGTTAAGAGGAGAAAATTGGAGGTTATTTTTAAAGAGGTATCTTAAATTAATTGAATTGTTTCCTCAATTCACCAGAATTCTCTTTTCACTAGCTATTATCCATCAGTGGAAAACAAAGAGTACTCATCAATAAAATCATAGTACAAGTCCAGTCAGCCTGTGCAAAAACTGTGCCAAATGTTACATTAGGATCAGGAATAGACCTAGATAAAGTACAAACTATAATGGAATCAATGGGATCCAAATTATCACCTGGGGCACAACAACTCCTAGATATGGTTCGTTTTCAACAGAAGGTAAGTTACCATTTGCAAAACACGGTTCATAAAACGTCCTTTTTATGTGCAAGATATAGAAGAGACTGTATAATATGGGATATTTGTATTCTTCACTTGTATATTATTTGTGTGCTCTTAAGTAACAGAAATAAAGGCAGGTTTTGCCTTCCTAATGTCTCATACAAAATTTAATTGTGTAGTAGAATTTCTGTTTATATATAGTGTTCCTTTACAGATTAATTATGTGGTCTTTTTGCATAGTGAAGATAGATAATTAGACATGTAACACAAAGTTGCATAATTGGTCTGGAAAGGTAGGGGATATATAAGTTGAAGTTAAAGTAACACGTGAATCTTCCAATTAGACTCCAAACATAGATAAGCTCAGTTTTGCATAGTACTTGGGAGGCTACCAGAGTCCAGAATTGTAGGATAGTCTAGAAGGAAAAAATGAACTAGGGGATGGCAAACAATTCCTATATTATTGCCAAGACAATTGCACTGGTGTTTCAGGTAGTCATACTATTCAACTGTGAATGTGGGTGTCATTTGATTGGAAGCTATGTAATTCATTAATTATCATGCTTCTAAGGTCTGGATCAATCCAGTAATTAAGAAAATAACTGTGAAAATGCAATTATATTCTGCTCTACCACTGTTACTCTCCTTTTCATTTGTCCTGCTCATTCCATATTTAGCAGAGTGTGAATTTAAGATAACAATGAAAAGAGCTATTTATACTTTATTCTTGAAAGCTCCAAATTATTTATGTCCTATCAAAAATTATAGTAAAATAAAGCCAAGTTCAGTACAATATTATCAAACAACCTGTTAGGCATGGACAATCAGATCTATACAACTCAATGAAGAATTCCATTAGTTACTTTCTTGCTCGTGCCTATTTCACAGGTCAGTGGCAGTTTGCATCTGGGCCAAACTAGGTTCAAGAACATTCAGGGGGGATTGGACCTTGCCCTGTTATGCCCACATAACAGTTCCAGACTAATTCCTGCTTGGTTCTTGCCCCTTGCTCAGTGAGTTTCTCTCCAACATAGCCAGGGTTAGCAGGAGCCAATGGGTTAAATATAGAAAATTATTAGAAAAACAACACATTGAGCAAATGGTTTTCCAATAAGGGCATTATTCATCAGTTCAATATGAATCTGCAATATACAAAGAAATACTATTGAGATTAGAAATTGTACAATTGTTTTTTTGGATTATATATCTAATTAATGAGACCATGTATTTTATTTCCATTAGAATGGGATTTCTTTTGGAGGCAAGTTACAAACCATCTTAGGAGGAAATGGATTTGTGTATGGAAAAAATCATCCCATTGATGGATTGAAAAAGACCTCTGACTTTGAACAGTTAGACCACTTGTCCAATGGACCTTCTCTTTTAAAAGCTAATTTGGTAGCTAAAACAGTTGCAGAGGATTTGAATGCACACTCCAAGATAACCAGACAGATTACAGGTAATTTATTTGAGCTCCCTGGACTTCAGCCTTGTACTGTACATTCTGAAAGTGACTGTAAAGGATTGCTAGCATCGTTTTTTCAAGAACAAAGAAATGAAAATTCAAATATACCTAATTCCTCATTGCTGCTTCCACTTCTTCAAACAGCCTGTGGTCAAGTAGATCGTCTGCCCACAGATGAAAAGGATAAATGTTGTGAAAACAAGTTTGCTTCTCAGAAAGATGGAATTCAAACTGTTGGGTGAGTTTGTATTGAAAAAAAATATCCATTTTTAAAATTGGGCTCAAAATGCCTCTTTGAAAAAACGTAGACTTTACCCAGGCAGTTGAACTAGGTAACTGTTAACAAAACCTGAGTTTGAATTTACCTGGGTTTTGAGGGCACTCAAATTACTAACTTCTGAATGGTTCACTTTCCATAAATATTTGCACTCTGATGGTAGGAACTATACAAAAGATTAATCAGTTGAGTTTGAAAGATAGTTCACTATGCAGATATTTTCTGAATATTTACTGTTTTAAGATGCTGGCATGAAATCACGGAAAAGAAAGATATTTATTTACTTATTCAGTTGATATGGGTGCCCACTTATCAAATGATTTTGAGTAACTCACAGTGATAAGAACACGAAATAATACATCAGTAATAAGAATCCAACAAACTTGTAGAAGCACACTATAGCATTGGGTACAATAATTCACAAAATTCATATTGAAACAGTGTCTTCTTCCAATTCCAATGTAATGTAATGGTTACTTTATCTGTACTCAAATGCTGAAGAATTGTATGCCTCTGTATTCATTAAGGGGCTATAACCATATTTTACTTGCTGCCTTACCAGAGGTATTTGATTGACTTAATTTAATAAATCATCTTCTCATTTGGTAGATGATACTGCTTAATATTTAAAAACACACATTAAAGATTTCTAAATTATTAGTATGTGTACTATTAAGTAATGTTAGCTTTGAAAGATTTTCAGATTTTAATTGTTCATTGTCAGATATTCTACTAGAGTATTTGTAAAATTCATGCTACTTTGGGTACATAATTTATACTTTTGGATGGCATGGATCAGTTTTTGGTTGTTTGCATTTTTTTGCAGTTTAGAACAGAAGCATATTTGTCTGTATTTGGAAAAGTTCATGTCCAAAAAGATCGACGTGACAGAGAAGAGATTAATGGATTATATTGACCTACGTATGCAAAAACTTCAAGAACATGTTGATAATAAACTTGCTTTAATCATGGATTTGGTTAATAATTTCAATATTGTTTCTCAAGAATGTGATCCTTTGAAAGAAGGAAACACAGATGGGAAGAGGTAGGAAATCCTTATAAAAATCAAAGACCTTAATATGTTTTATAAGAATGGGTCTGTATTTTACAAACTTTCTGCTTATAAGCTTGTAAACATTTACATCTCAAACTTTGTACTTTTTATGTAATTTTGCAAGTATTATGTGCTAATATTAATTGTTATATATCTGTAATGTGCGTAATAAGTATTTTTTACATTTCAGAATATTTTCTACATCTACTTATGACCTATTTATTTGTAACTATTTAAAAATTAGTTTGGGGCATGATAAATGTCTTACTAAATTATTTTGAAACATTCTAAATAAAGTGCTTTGTAGCTTTATCAACATTTAACAATATTTTTATAGTTAAGTGTAGGGTAATTTCACATAAAATAAATTATATCCATTCATTCTGGGTTCTAAATCAATCTTAGAAAAAAGCAGATTAATTAAGGGAAGGGAGTCAGTGTATTTCATTGGCACATTCTGTATCTGGTCTTGTTATCCATGTAGAACTTCTAGATATTTCAAAATGTATTTGCTCTGATCTTATTTTGTATATATTTATCTCTATTTGACAACGATTCATGGGTAAATACACATATGATGAATTTTTGTAGTACAGCAATAGAATCAAATGATTTCTGACATTAAAAACTATTTTTTCTCTATGATTTATTTATGTATACTTTTCTTTAGTACTTTCCTTGAATGATTGTGTATTAATACATAAACAAGGTTAAAGGGTTTGCCTGAAAATAAATTTAACGTGAAGGAGTTCATGGAAGGAGAATATTCCTGGCCGTTTTCTTTCCCACAGCCATCTGTGTTTCTTGAAAAATTCACCAGAAGAAAAAGATGGGGGGAAGAGCAGAATCATATTTATGACCATAGGTTTCCTCAATTTCAATTTCCTTTTTTTGGTATCTGATGTAACTGTGTGTATGTGTGTTTTGTATTTGGCTATTTCCCTTCCAGATGTGTTTAATGCTATAATTCATTGATCTTAAATGAAATTATCCTTTAAGGAAAAATCATGGAAAGACAACAGAACATTCCATTCATATCTCTGTAGGTGAAAAGCGAGTCAGGTGAAGATCCTTGTTAGTTACTCAATTTCTGGTATCTGTATCCAGTTTCTCGAGTAATGAGACGCTTTGCTGCTAGACCAACCAGGAGTACTATGTTAGTAGCCAACACAATAAATGCAAGGATATATAGGGTCTGGGGCTGTGCATTAAGACTTTCTTCTGGATAAACTTCACTGGAAATGGCTGAATATAAAAAAACAGAAGACAAAGAGGTTAAAGGGTCTTCACAAATTCCAAAATCATGGAACAATACAATAAAATGTGTAAAATTGTTGGCTATAACTTTTTTAGCCAGTATTTTATGATTGATTGGGTAGAGATGGAGATACTGGCAGTTCTGCTTGTCTGTAGTTCAGTGGTAGCATGCTTTGATTGCTATTTATAATACTGAAAGTGCTCTTAAACAATTCGCAAAAAAAACCCCTGTTAAATCTACTGATGTAATCAATTTCAAGAAAACATTCTCACCTGAGCGATCTATGGAACTTTCTTCTCTTTTCAGTCTGAGGGGTCCAATCACAGCATCGCCTTTCCATTTGTAGGAGGAAACATCTCTCTTATGCCGAGAAATGCAACCTTTGGTACAGCGAGAATTAGAATCCTTGCTGTCACAAATTATAACTTCACAGCGAAGATAAACGGATGGGTAATGTTTTAGAAATCTGAAGGACCTGAAGCTGAATCTCCCGTAATGCTCAATGATGGGATAGGCCATAAAAGTATCATCCTTGGTGCAGCTGAAATAGAATTTTCAGATTATTTTATCATGATTAATAATATGCATTGATATATTATGCTTATCAGAACTGTAAAATTTCAAGAATGGGTTCTTTTAAGGCAAAAAAAGTTTCAATCCTACATCTGTTTCCTTTGGTACATGAATTCTTTCAGTCTGTAGTTACCCCTCTTATATTCTGTCCAGAAGGTTACTCATGTTAGTCTGTTGCATATGTACAATAAAGCCATGTGAGATGTATTACAATTTATATGCTTGTAGTTATTAATCTATTTTATCAAATGCCTGGAGTCTTTTGAGCAGATTATTAAATATATGTAAAGGTGAATGAATGGCTATAGCCACTCTGTACCACTTTTGTTTACAAACAAAAGTCGTACTTACTGTGTTTCCCCGAAAATAAGACTGAGTCTTTTAAATTTATTTTCATACATATACATACATACACACACAAACCAAAAGACCCATTAGGTCTTGTTTTCAGGAGATATCTTATTTTGCAGGCGCAACGGCTTACAGGGCTTCCCAAGACAGACACAGTTTTCACGTGGACAGAGAAATGCGGAGGCTCTAAGCTTTGTCTGGAGCAGCTAACGGCAGAAATACTGGCTGAATTATTAGGAAAAGACAAAGACGACATACTCAAGGAATTTGATGAAGTCTATAGGGTCAGTACCAACTACACAAGACGCTATAAATGTCCAAGAGAGGTTCACATCCATTTTGCAAGAAGGAGTGTGTGAGATATAATACTCAGAATGTCAAGAGATGGAACAATAATGTACAAGGGCAAAGAGATTATGATCCTCAAGCAAATTCCAAGAAGAATAAGGGAAATAAGACGAGATTACAAATTCCTAGCCAGTTTTCTAAATCAGAAAGGAATTCCATTCAAATGGTTAATCCCAGAGGGGATGTTAGTAACATGGAAAGAAAGAAAAATCAAAATAGAGACTATGGAACGGGCACAAGACTTTTATGAACAGTTAGTAGGTACGGAAGATCAAAATAGTAAGGAGGAATCAAGAAGAAATTCGCAGGAAGACCGAAGTTGCCTTAGAAATAAAAAAGGACCCCCCCGCAAAGCCAAGGGAATGACTACCCACATCAAGAGAGAGAAGAACCAATCCCATAACAACTACAAGGAGAGAGCTGAATTATCATGAGACAAAAAGCGAAACAGATTTAACTAAATGGAGGAAGAAAAGAAACTTCTATCCATCAATATAAATGGTTTAAATTTGACAACTAAAAGGTAAAGGACAATAGCCAAATTAATTAAACAAAACACCGACATAATATGTTTACAAGAAACCCACATAAGGAAAATTGATGAAAGATATTTAATTTGCTCTAAACTAGGGAAGTTATTTACGGCACCAGCAGATAAACAAAAAAAGAAAGGAATTGCAATATATGTGAAAGATGACTTAAAAGCAGATCTAATTTGGTCAGACCCGGAAGGAAGAACTCTGGTTTTACAAATCTCGATTAATACTATTTCATTTCTATTGGTAGCAATTTATGCTCCAAATGAAGAACAGAAATTTTTTAAAAAATATTTACACCAAAAAATAATGTGATTTGAAAAAAGGAACATCTGTATCATAGGCGATTTTAACTCTATTGCTGATTACCAAAAGGACCATAGTAATGCGAGCAAGAACAAAAAAGGAAAAAGAGGGTTTCCCAAGACATGTAAAAAATGATGGAAGAACAAATTTGGTGGATTTATGGAGAAGATTAAACCCAGAAGAAAAACAATTTACATTTTACTCGAACCCACATAAAATATGGACAAGAATAGATATGGTGTGGATGAATGGGGAAATTGCAAATGAAATAAAAGGAATCGAAATTTTACCAAATGAATGGGGTGATCACAACCCAATTCAAATAATTTGGAAAGGCAGGAAAAAACCAAAGAAAAGATGGACATTAAACAATAAGAGAAGAAGAGTATATTAATAAGCTTAAAGAGGAATTAAATTATTTCCTAAAGGAAAATGATAATGATGTAACCTCGAAACAAAATATCTGGGATACATTGAAGGCAGTTATAAGAGGAATAACAATCTCTTATAATGCCATGAGAAATAAAAGAAAATATGCTCAACAAAATAAATTACAACAACAAATTAAGGAATTAGAAATCCAATTACAAAAAAACCCTAAAAACCAAAGAGTACAAAATCAGATAATAACAGTCAAACATAAATTGAACTTAATGGAACAAGAAAAAATGGAAAAATAAATTTGAAAATGACTAAACAAATTTATTTTGAATATGCAAATAAACCAGGAAGATGGCTATCTTATAAACTTAAAAAAAGGAAAGAAAAGAGATTGATATACCAATTAATAGACGAGAAGGGCGATTTACAACAAGAGATAGAAAAGAATGAACGACTTCCGGTTTGCCAGGCTTCGGCGACGGCAGGGATTTGCGATCCTGCGCGATCCCTGCCATGCTAGCCGTCTGGGTGCCTCCGATCCTGACGGGTCTGGAAGATAAGGCTGCCCCGTAGAGGCAGCCGAAGACAGGGGGGATCCAGATAGGGGTTTGGGGGTATCGCAGACCCCCTCCCCAGCCAGCAAAACCCCCTTTTCTCAAGGCGGTGGAGCAGCGGTCTGTAATGGCCGAAACAAAGAAGCCGGCAGCTGGACAAGACTGTGCAGGAGGAAGAAGGAGAAAGTTGTAAAGTGAAAGTTTTTTGGCTGAACCAGGACTTTTAAGATACACTTAATATCCTGAAAACCATGATCTTTTGGATGATACATTGTTTCCAGTGGAGATTTTTAAAGCAGTGAATGGAAGTGCTGAAAGGGAAAGCTTACTCTCCCTCCCTTACGGAGTTAACAAATGGACACTGAAAAACCTGCTTTTTTATAGAAGGTAAAATTTTAAAGCTCTTTGTTACAAGTGGGAAGGGAGAGGACTGGAAAAAAAAACTTATATTAAGATTTTGTTGGAGGAGATGCCTTGAAGATTTAGAGACTAGAAGTTAACTGCAATAAGGCTTTAAAATACAGATTGGTTTTTTTTCTAATTGATATTACCCCAGGAAGAGAAATTGCAAAGGGAAGAACTTTGTGCTCTGTTTGGACTGTTTGATGACTCTGGGACTTTGGGGAACTGTTTTAAGGTTTGAAATATCTTGGTTGGTTTAACAAGAAGAAGAGGAAAAAGAAAAAGAAGAGGAAAAGGTTTATAATGGCTTTACCTCTTGATGAACTAAGAAAGGAATATGGAAAAACAAAGAAGGCAAGTACGCTGTGGGAGAAGCCTTTCTCTTTTTAGAAATGGCGCTTGCTATTTACCAGCAAACTCAACAACAGATGGAGGAAGCAGCAGCAGAAGAAGAAGCCATCTTTAATGAATCAAAAAGTTTGATCAAGAAAGAAAAGAGAAAGAGAGGAAGGAAAATGAAGGACTTAAGACCTAAAAAAACACCCAAGAAAGAGAAAAATAAGATGCAAAATCAATACAATGTTAGAAAGCAAAAGAAAAGAGGAATACAACAGAGAGGGGAAGCTAAAAAGGCAGAGGTTAGGAGAGGAGGGGGTAAAAAGGCTAGGTGGGATAAGAAAGAAAGGGAAAAGGGGGGGAAAAGCCACAAAGGTATGAAACAAGATGGGAAAAAGCAAATTTTTTTTAGGGATAAAGGGTAATGCATAATTTAAAAAAAAAAAAATTCTGCAAAGTACATATGATAGTATTTGTATTAGAAATAGAAAACTAGAATTTTATAAGATCTAATAAAAGATTAAAATATTAAAATGCTAATGATAGATTCTAAGATTTAATAAAATATTAAAGTTTAATATTTAGTTTAATTATAGAGTTTAATGGGCTATTGTGTTGATGTTAATATAGATTTATTGCAGCATCTGTTTTTGAAATAGACAATTGGAATGTTACAAGATTTAATAAATTAAAATATTAAAACGTTTAAGATTTAATGATAGATTTTAATATTTAATTATGTACTTAATTATTTTATAGATTTATTCTTTTCTTTTTCTTAAAATTTAGTAGGTAGAATGTACTAAGCAGAATCAGACTGGGATCTAGGTGTTATTTTAAATGTTAATCTAGGGGAACGATAGAAAGGCATCATACTCCGATTAGTGATTTCAGGAGAAATTTTCTTTTTTTTAATTATAGAGAATGAGATAAATGGTTAATTGGAAAAGAATGGACAAAAGATACAAGTATAATGATTTAAAGTAAGATGAAATAAATAAAATAGAATTAAGAAGATTGAAAAGCGGGGAGGAGTTATATAGAAGATATAGAATGGTAAATAAGATAGGTAATGGTATATAAGATGAGCATGAATTTAATTGAAGTCCGTACAAAGAGAGGTAATCTGGGGCTAAGCCACTTTCTAAAAAGAAGTTTTATGTTTTTGTGTTTTGTGTGTTTATGTTTGATTGAGAATTAATAAAACCTTGGAGGAATGTTAGATGAGAATAATTGTAAACAAGTCAGAGGGAAATATAAATATGATGACTATAAAACAGATAAATATAGAAAAGAAATGTAATTGAATAAGAATAAAGAGAAATGAGAAATTTGTTAAAAGATATTTATGTGTTCATATGGAAATGGGGTAAATTAGAATTATGCGGTATAAAATAATGTTTTATCTGCCTTGTAAAGATTTACAATGGAAAGAGGTTTTATGTTTTTATTGTTTAATGATGTTTTGTTTGTCTCTAAAATTAATAAAATTTGTTTCAAAAAAAAAGATAGAAAAGAAAAAAGACATCATTCACAAATATTTTGAAAAGTTATATAAAAAAGAAGTCAATGAGGATAAAATAAGAAATTAGTTAGAGGAAACAAAAGACAAAGTAATTGGAGATGAATGGATAGAATTATTAAATAAAGATATTACATGGTCCGAATTGAAATCAGCAATAGAGAATCAAGGGAACAATAAAACCCCAGGGCCAGATGGGATCCCGGCAGAATTATATAAGACAATCGCGGAATTAATTGGACCATTGATGATGGAAGTGTTTAATGAGGTATTACTGGCAGCTAAGATGCCAGACTCATGGAGGGTAGCATTGATTTCGCTGATCCCGAAGGAGGAATCTGACCACAGATATATTAACAACTATAGACCAATTTCACTCCTAAACACCGATTATAAAATATTCTCCTCCATTATAGCCAATAGACTAAAACAAGTTTTAAACCCGTACATATATGAAGACCAAAATGGATTCCTCCCGACTAGACAGATAAAGAATAATTTAAGAACAGTAATAGACGTTTTAGAATTTTATGAAGCCTACCCTGAGAAACAATCCACACTTATGTTTTTAGATGCAGAAAAGGCATTCAACAACTTAAATTGGCATTTCTTAATTCAAAAAATTTATAATATGAATTTAGGCACTAAATTTGAAAATATCATCACAATTTACAATACACAGCAGGCCAACATCTTAATAAATGGGGAACACACAGGTCCAATAAAAATAGAAAAAGGAGTTAGACAGGGTTGCCCTCTTTCACCTCTTCTCTTTATATTCGCTTTAGAAACACACTTAACACGTATTAGGCAAAATCCCAAAATCAAAGGATCGAAGATTAAAACAGAAGAATACAAATTGCAAGCGTTTGCCAATGATATGCTCTTCTTTTTGGAGGAACCAATAGAAAAAGGATATAAATTGATAAAAGAACTAGAACAATTCGGTGCAGTAGCAGGACTTAAAATCAATAGAAGAAAAACAAATTAATGACCCAAACCTTAACAGAAGAACAGAAAAAGGAATTAGAGGTGAGTATGGGAATACAGGTAACAAAGAAAGTTAAATATTTAGGAATATGGCTAACACCACAATGTAAGATACTCAAAGAGAATAACTGACAAATTGTTGCAACTAGTAAACAAAGATTTAGAATCATGGAGTAGGTTGCAACTTTCACTATTGGGCAGGATTGCTTCTATCAAAATGAATATTTTACCAAAATTCTTACACCTATTTCAGACGATTCCAATTAAATTGCATAATATTTTTTTTTTGAAGAACTTAATAAGATAATACTCAAATTCATTTGGCAAGGAAAGAAATCTAGAATTAACGTAAAGGCATTACAGGACTTGAAGAGTAGAGGGGGATTAGCACTTCCAAATTGGGAACTATACTATATGGCAGCTGCTTTAGTATGGTTAAAAGATTGGGTGAACTTACTTAACAAAAGAACGCTATTATTAGAAGGCCACGACTTGCAGAGAGGTTGGCACGCCTTCTTATTGGAAGTGGGGAAACCCAATCAATCATATTTTCATGGACACTTAATTAGAGGTTCACTATTAACCATTTGGAAAATTAGAGGTTCACTATTAACCATTTGGAAAAAAGTATGGAAAAAACACTTTAAAAGTACCGATTTGGCTATCGACAATGGAGGCAATGGTTCACCCCAACAATTTAGACATTACAAAAATGATCAAATATAAAGATTTATTAGATGCACAAGGAAAATTGAAAACACGACAAGAACTACAAGAGTGGGGATTTAAAATTGATCAGTGGGTATATCTCCAAATCCATAGTAGATATAGGCAAGATAATAAAGATTTTGGAATTAATAACAAACTTCAGCACTTAGAAAAATTTTTACTAGGATCAAATAAAAAAAATATAACTAAATTTTATAACTACCTACTGGAAGTAGCATTAAAAGAAGAGACAGTCAAAGGAACATGATAGCTTGGAGTAGGAATGTTGGACGGAGTATCACATTAACAGAATGGGAAAAGATTTGGAACAGAAACAATAAGATCACCAAATCCGCAGCTTATAAAGAAAACGCTTGCAAAATGTTTACAGATGGCACCTTCCTCCTTCGAGGTTAGCAAAGATGCACCCCAACACGAGCCCAAAATGTTGGAAATGTAAAAGTATAGATGGAACCTTTTTTCATATGTGGTGGTCATTTAAGGAAACCCAGAAATACTGGCAAAGAGTTAGAAGGTGGCTAGAAGAGATAACAAAAGAACAGATTGAATATAAACCAGAGTCCTTCCTGTTAGGGATTTTTGACAAACAGCTACCTAAAAGAGTGAAATATATAACAATACATATCTTAACAGTGGCCAGACTAATGTTTGCTCAGTGCTGGAAATTACCTCACATACCTACTGAACAGATGATCATCCAGAAAATCTCAGACTGTGCAGAAATGGACAAACTAACCCTAGCCTTAAAAAATAAAGATTCTTCAACATATTACAACAATTGGAATTGCTGGTATAAATGGTTAGACCAAAGATAGACTATATATTATAAAGTTAAAAAGAATGGGACAAACATGAGTGCAATCTAAATATAGATATGGATAAGATGTGCATATATGATATAAAATAAGAAGACAAAAGATCTTACAAACTGTCGAAAATGAGAATGTTTTTAACTGTTCACTTTCTCTGCTTTCCTTCTTTTGCTTTTACTTTTGCATTTCTTTTTCTTTTGTTCTTTTCTGCTTTTTCTGTTTGTGTATGTGTTGTTGATTTGTTTTTAATTGTAAATTCAATAAAATTTGGTTTAAAAAAAAAATGCGGAGGCTCTAAGCTTTGTCTGCTTGCAAATGGGACGCTTTGAAGCAGAGCTAATCGCTCTGTTGCGAAACGTCCCATTTGCAAGCAGAGAAAGCTTTGTCTCCCTCTAGGCGAAAAGTGCCGGTAGAGCCAGGCAGAAGCATGGGGGGAGGAGAGGCAGGTGATCACAATGTGCTGCCCACTCCGTCCCACAAACTCTTGGCTTACTCGTTGCCGTGCCAGGCAGGCACTCACACAGGGCATGGAGATTGTCTGCCTCACCTTTTGTGCCTCTGTCTCCACCTGCTGCCACAGTGTGAGCCTCCCGTGAGCCATGCAGTCACACAGTACATCTGCATCGCCTGTCCCCCCGCCTCTGTCTCAGGGCTCAGACTTAACTGCACTGCACCAAGGGGTCAGCTGGCTGCAGTGGCAGCTGGATACCGTCGGCCCCCCACACACACCATCTCTTCTGGCCATGCCCATCCCCCAGGCTTATTTTTGAGGTAGGGCTTGCTTATATTAGGCCCACCCCCAGGCCAAGGCTTACTTTGGGGGATGGGTCTTATCAGGAAAACACAGTACATGCCATTTAGATATCTTTAAACAAGCAATGTATGTAATACAGTATGAAACCTTTGTCCTATTTTACCTTTTGTCCTATTTTTCCTCTATGAGGGAAATTACATCAGTTCTATTTATTGTAATACAGCTCAGTTTATAGTTGCAGTAAACCCTAGTTGTAATTAACACTGAATATACTTACCCACTTTTAACTAAATCATAGTTTGGTGATTTAGAATTAAGATCTGGAGATGCAGTGCAAGTATCCACAAACACTACCAGATTTGGATCACTAGAATGTAGGCTGATCTGTGCATAGAGCATTTGGTTCAAGTCAACAAAGTAGGGATTTTCAAGTATTGGTTTGGAGAAGGAGTCTGTTTCATAGAACGACATGCTGAGATTGTATCTACCTACAGTCGTTGTGTTGTCTAAATGTTCACTTTCTGTTACATACACAATTTCTACTGTTGAATTGTTTTCCATTATACATTTTACAACAATTTCCACTTTCTTTTGGCGGGTGATCATAACGCCCGCTGGCAAGGCAGTTACAGTATTGCTGTATGAGATGCTTTGACCTTCAGTCTGCCAAGGAAAGGAAAGAAAGAAGATATTTTAAATGGTACAATGTTTCAGGAGACAGAAACAATGTTTCTGAGTTACAAATAAACGTGTCTAAGTTTTTATAATCTCTAATTATAAAATTATAGTTAAGTATTTTGTTTAAATTTAACAACCAGTAGAAAAGAAATCATATATGATAATACATTGAAGAACATTGGAAAAGTAGTTTTCTCTAATATCAGTTTCTTTGATACTACTACTTTTGCCATTTGAAAACCAAGAAGGTATCTTGAAAAAAAAAAAATCAGCATTTGAATTCTGTAAAAGCATAGGACATTAAATGAAGCAGGCTGTTGCCAGTAAATAAAACTACAAAGTGTATGCAGTCCATTTACAGCTTTGATCTCTAGTTTCAGGATTGTAACCCCTTTGTAAGTTCCATTAATTTTCGTGGGATGTGGTGTAAATGCTCCGCATATTTTGCATCCTGTTTGATGCTTCCCAACTATCTATACTCATGGGGTATTTTTTTATTTTACTTACTTATAGCTTGATAGCATTCTTTTTTATATTGAGTTGTGTAAAAGCAGAGTACAGAGATATGCAACTATATTGGACTCACTTAATATTGCATGCCATTGATGGGTTTAAATCTAGGGATAACATATGTGGAAACGAGTAAAATAGAAAAGATCTTAAGGATGGGCTGCAAAAATCTGATAACCAAGAAAGAAACAAGTCCAGTACGGAAAACTAACTGATGCCAACTCATCGTCATCTTGATTTTTTTCAAGCCTGATTAGTGACTCTACTAAAAGCAACTACAGCTTTGGGAAAAAATAAATGAATTCACAGAAAGACAAATGTTACCTTTTTAATTGTTCCACAGCTGTTGATAGGAAAAGAAAATATCACTGGGTTGTAAGAAGTAGGCTTGCAGGTTTGGTTATTTAGAAATAAGAAACTTGCATTATAGTTGAGTGAAGCCAAGTAAAAATTACTGAGAGTAATTGTCATCCTGTCTGAAGAACAACTGAGGGATGCTAACAGGAAAGAAAAAAAATAGAATAGAGTCATGAATAATATAAACTTTTTGTCAAAGGAAGAAATATGTGACTGCTATTCCCGATGGATTTGAAACCAAGTGATAGAGATTATAAAATTGTTTTGTGCGAAAAAGGGATCATTTCTTTTTCTTTTTGTGTCAAAACCAAAACATCTTTGACAAGTAGCATCTAATCAAGACTTTGTTGAAAAAGCTAAGTAGTGTTAAACAGGTTTATATATAAATGGGAGATTCCCAGGGAAGCCTGGTTCCATGGCAAAACAGTAAAGTAAAACAAATAGAAAACTGACTATTAATATCACTTTGGAAATGTTTTGAGCTTGAAGCACTTCCAAAGTGGTGAAGAAAAATATTAAAATTATTTCTTTGAGTGTAAGCAAGATATTAGCATATGATACTGGGTGTTGATTCTGAAATGTATATTTTACCTTCTATAACAGCTGCTCTGTAAAGAGAGTAAAAAAAAATAAGGTTCAAGGTACATCATCATTGTTCTCTGTATGATGTTATAATCCTGCAGGCAGAGATCCAGCAAAGCTCCGTACTTTCAACATGGGTTTTTTTTTTTAGGATTTCTCATAATTGCTGTATTTTGAACTAACTTGAACTTTAAAAAAGACCCACAAAACATCTGCTGGCTGGTGTTTTAATTGTAAATTGTAATTAGCTGTACGTGACCTTGGATATTTATTATTTAAATTGTCTAAATATTTGGTTTTAACTTTGCATACTGCCCAGAGTCATTGCTGTGACATTGCTGTGGCAGCTATATAAATTGTACAAATAAATGATCTTACATGTCATCAGGAGTATATAATTATAGTCAGGCATAGCTGTATTGAGAGTTAGTATGATGTGATGGCTAAGGAAATCAGGAGATGGTGGCTTGCTAATGTTGGAGAGAGAGAGAGATTGACTGACCGACTGACTGACTTTTGGCTTCATGTAAGGGAAGCAGCAGAAGTCTTTCTTTTTCTCCCCAGAAATGAGTCTTTGCTGGCATAGCCTCTTGGAACAGGATGCCTTGCAGGGTCCCAAAGTCTCATTTCTGGCGGAGTTTGGGAGAGAGATAGAAAGACTTTTGCTGCTTTCTTTGCATGCAGCCAAAAGCAGAAGAAAGAAGCAGCCCGATGGCCAGGCCAGGCATGTGGGGTGCATGCGGCAAGTTCCCCCCTCCACCTTTTCCCCCCTCCCCTCACTACCTTGTGTTGTTCGCAATGCAAGCGACGCAAGCTTTGTGTTCCCACACAGCCTGGATTGTTTGGTGGGGTGCTTTGGGGATAACATTTCTCTGTGGACCACAAAAATTTTCTTGTGGACCACCAGTGGTCCCCGGCCCACCAGTTGGTGACCACTGCTTTAAGCGCAAGGAAACAAGCAATAGTAAATCAAAATCCTGCCAAGAAAGTCCTACAGGGACTTGTTTAGATACTAGCCAGGAATCAACACTGACTTGAAGGCACAAAATAAAAAATAGGAGTAGGAATCTTTGATGATGGATAAAATATCTGAGTGTGCTTGTGCCTATGTTAAACTAGTCATAACTTGAAATAAGGACAAAATCCTTGCCATGTTTCCAAAACCAGAAAAGATGTCATTAAGCAGATTTATATACGAAACATCATTGGAAGAATGGATCTGTATTTGGTATTCCCTTTCCATATCCATATAAATCAGTATAAATCAACCTCACTGGACTTACTGTTCGGTTGTGATATTGGTGTAGTAGTGTAACGAGCTGAAAAGCCCCTGTAAGAGTTAGCATAGTCCGTTGACATCACAATTGTCATAGCATTAGATGAAGACTTAAATGTTGGCGTTGAGTGACCACACAATTTTTTGATTAAAGGAGAATTGGACGTTGGACCATCAAAAATGGCGAGAAAATCATATCTGCAGTATTCATCCATTTCTAACCTGGACACAGAGAAAAACAACAGTTTTTTATACTATTATTTCCATACCACCTTTTCTCATTTATCTTCATTTATCCTTAGAATAACTTTGGTTCCAGGTTTTCCCCAGTCCTAGTTTGGGCAGTCTTAACTTATTCTCCATGTTAGTTCTATGCCAGATAATACCTTCTTGACTTTTTGGGACTAGCTTTCATAAGTGTTTGGATGCTGGCTGCAGAAGCTAAATGGATGTAAGGTCTAGGTTGGATTTAGGCAAATATTTCCAAAATATATATAATTCATGAATCAATGTATTATAGTGATTATTATAAAATGAGGGACCCAAGAATGAATGAAAATAGGAAATAAAGAGTTTGGAAAAAGGTGACGGTCAAATATTAGTTTAAGAATAAGCATATGGTAATTATTTTGCTAAAATCCCACTTTTCCTTTATTGAATGATTTTTATTGAGATGCCATCATATGATTCTGCCTATTTTTAAATGCAAGGTTAATCTGAAAACTTATTTGAGCTTATTTCTTTATTTATAAATTTTAACATTTCATACTCTGGCCAGAATTTGAAACACACATGTAAACCAAAATTTACTTACAGTATATCCTTGAAAATTAAATTTATTTGGGTATATGGTTCTGTTTCTATATGCCAGACACAATATGTAAAGGGTAGGTGTTTCTTGGGGTAATTTGGGCTGTTGAATGTTCCTTCTGGGCCAGTAAAGTAACCTCCACATTTGGCTTTAGAAAGATTAAAAAAAAAAAAACTACATCAGTACGCAGAAAATACAACATAGTTTGCCATCCTTCCTGTTCCCACCCTTTGCCAGTGGGAGGATTCAAGCTGTTTAGAAATTATGCAATTGCCTGTATTACCTTTACAGTAATCCTTAGGGTTCAAGTTTAGATTTTTTAAAAAGATTATACACGCAATGTGGAATTAATAGAGTTTCCGCTAAATTTCTGTGCTGATCATAGGGGGATTGGCCATAAACAGATTGAGCCCAGATTGTTTGGTGTTCGGTTACAAGAACTCATGTTAAAATTCAGAGTCACAGTCACAACAGGCTGTAAAACACTTGCAGCTGATGCAAAATACCACACCACTTCCCACATTCACATGATCACATTTTGGACACTTGGCAATCTGTCCACATTTACAATTAGTTGCCAAGTGCCCAGCAATCATGTAATCATTTGCAAGCTTCTCTGCTGGCTTTTCAGGAAGTATATAAGGAAGCTATTGGGGAAGGTTGCAAGTGGAGGCAACATTGGATTTGAGGTCCGTTCCTCCCGAATGGTATCCCTCCACATCAGAATGGGCTGCACATATTGTAACAACTGGTTCGCCTAGTGCAGAACCAAAAAATGTGAGTGCGCATGGTTGCAAAAACACAGGGATTTCCTGCGCGCAGCAGCTGTGGTGAGTAGAGCGGGTAAGGCGCAGAAAGAGCTGGGCTGTGTGGGTGGGAAGAACGAGCCAGATATATAGGATAAGATAGCACCGGGGTGGGTGGGCAGGCCCAGCCCATGGTCAGAATTACCAGTACAGGCGAGCCAGTCTGAACTGACACCACTGTTCCACATGCTGGAGGAACAGATCTTAGATCTGGTAAAAATACTAGTGAATACCTGGATTTCAGGCCTTTCAAAACACTGGTATTCCATAATACTTTCTACTTCGCTCTGGAAGGATTGGAAAGGCTCCATAGGGGAGGGAAAAATAGCAATAGCAGTTAAACTTATATACTGCTGGATGGAAGGCTAAGTCAACTTTGAATCAGTCAGACGCGAACTGGCAGAAAGTAAAGTCAGCCTGAAATATTGTATTTTAACCACTGTGCCACTCTCACTCTGGCATTTGCTAGACAGAAGCATTTGCTAGCACTTTTGCTGGATTTGAGGTCTGTTCTCCAAGTGAGCTGACAGATTTCCCCTCCAGAGGGGAACTTCTTCAATATGCTGGAGGAATGAACCTCAAATTCTGCCGGTATGAAAATGCTAGCAAACATCAGCATTCTCACAATCGCTGTCCCTGGTGGGGTGGGGAGAAGGCCTGGGACTGTTATATTCGATATAACAACTTGAGCTGTTGTATATGAAGCAGTCATGTGGCATCTCAGTGACAGCTTAGCTCAATGACCAAGATTTCAAGCTAGGGGTGGGATTCTACTGGATTGGGTGAACCCCTTGTTCCTATGTTCAGCTCGCTCCAAACTGGTTTACCGCAATGAGGAAGTGGACCCGTCCACCTGCCCCTGCTCTTTCCTGTGCTTTATGCCTTTGTCTAGAGCCCAGCAGACTGGCGCGGCAAAGTGGTTTGCCGCACCTCAGCTGTTTTCTTCACAGAAGCTTCAGTTGAAGGTAAGTATGGGCTTGCCTTTTTAAAATGCGGAGTGCGCATGCACGATCACCAAACCGGTTGTTATACCGGTGGAATTCCACCCCTGTTTCAAGCCCAATTGTCATAAATGAAGGACTACCTGTAAGGTGGAAATCTCTCTGGTATTGAGTATATACAGAGTATATTGAGTATGTACAGACTTCTTAAAATTCTCTGTACTCAAGTATTTTTACTTCATTTTTAACTCACTTTTCAATTAAGAATTCATCATAGCTATGAAAAGCTAAGTGCAATTTTTATAGGTTCAAATAATTCTACAAAAGTGTCATCGATCAGTTTCTATTCTATAACTCCCAGGCGATTCTGGATGGAGATCTCCTACCCATCTTCTGTGGATACTTACGTGTATCTGGTGAAATATAGTAGTAAAATGCATGGATCTTTCGTGTAAAATTTGTGGGGCCTGTTGATATGCGAAACGTTAAAGCCGAAGATGATGAGTGAAATGCGGAGTCTTGAGTATGGCATATTCTTCCTAAGACAGATGAATTTGTTGAGGGACCGTCATATATTTCAATATGTTCTTCGTCACATGAGGACAGTGGGCTAAATCTAAGAGAAAAAGAAGATTGGTTTTTCTATGTGTTGGTATTAATGAAATCCCATGATAAAACAAAATGATTATGCAATCTTCTGATGATTGAAACCAAACAAAATATTTGCACTAAGCTTCCATTATAGCAGTACTGTATCTCCCTCCTGCAAACATTACACAGGGTCTCCAAATCCTGGCTTTATATAATTGTGTCATAATTCTCTGTCACTCTGTCACTGAAAAAAGAAAGACACCCTGCACAAATGATGCCTATATAGGTAGTTCTCAACTTACGACTATAATTGCACCCAAACTTCTAAGCGAGATAGTTGTTAAGTGAGTTTTGCCCCATTTTACGACTGTTGTTGCCACAGTTAAGTGAATCACTGAAGTTATTAAGTTAGTAACATGGTTTTTAAGTGAATCAGGATTTCCCACGTACTTTCCTTGCCAGAAGTTTACAAAAAATGATCACATGAATTCTCCCTTCGTCTTTGCTTACTCATGATCTTTGTGCCAACCTGGTTTGTTGCTTGTGTCTGCGTCAGAGATGGCAAAACTATGACTGTGGGTTACCTCAAGATTAGTCTAGCTGGGGGAGGGGTATTTCTCTCTCTCTCTCTCTTTGTGTGTGTGTGTGAGAGAGAGAGAGAGAGAGGGAGAGGGAGAGGAGCAGCAGTCAAGTTAGGCATTTTCTAAATATTTGATGCACTGAGTCCAAAAGGTGTAGTATATATTGGAGGTGTTGGCCCTTTGAGAGCTATATGCAACTAAATTTCATTTTAAGGTATGCCGATTAGTGGATATTCAACGCGACAATAAAGTTAATCTAAGTGTTCCATCATTTTTTCTTTCTTTTTTTCCCCTAATGCTACCCAAGCTAAGTTGCTTTGGTTTTTCTCTGTTGTCCTTGGAACATTTGTGTGCATCTATGGCTTGTGTACTTCACAGCTTTTTTTGTTTCTTTGGTCTATATGGCTAGATTTAATAATTTGATAAGGCTGAATTAGTTCTGTATTAACACTGTATGGATATATTTTTACTTTCTTCAAATGTCATTCATTTAATCATTTTATATATTCCTGTCTTGTTTTATTAGCACTGTTAATAGTTGTACATCATATCTTCTGGTTATTATATTTCACCAATAAAACATTTTAAAACACAAAATTTTATTTCTTGTCTTTCCAGCTTTTGAGGTAAATCTACACATCTCTCTTCTATAGATCTCCAAATCTGATTTCTTTACTGACTAAACAATGCCTAACAAAGTCCCACTCCCCTATCTTCTCTTAATCTCACTCTCTGGTTAACTTGCCATTTCCAAGGATCTTCCTTCCTTTGCATCTTGTTATTTCCAGTTTGCGAACTAGTGCAGATACTGGTTGCTTATCTAATTTTTCTGGCAGAATTCATACAAAGAATACTTACTCGACGTAAGAAAAAATAAGTCGAATGGTTTGGTTTGTATCCCTTTCTCCCTTTATTTCCCAGATGCAATTTTCACTTGCGTTGAGTTGAATTGGCATTGCTTGATAATTTTTCATCAGTGTTTTCACACATGCTGTGTTCCGTTCTATAAAACCAGCATTAATCTCAGTAAAATTTTATAGAGGAATTTTGACTGAAAACTTTTGGCAATTACTTACGTAAATGTAGAATTCTCATAAAAGCATCTATATATTTACATGTTCCTCACTGGAAGTAGTTAGTAGACTGAAAAGATAGGACTTTCACTCCATTTATGTATTTGTTTCTATTTTACCCAGGTTTTTTTGTTAATTTTCAATGATCAATGTTTTACCTTTTAAATATTTTAGTGAAGTTATAAGCCACTGAGAGTCATTCGACAGAGACATAAATAGCATATAAATGTAATAAGTAAATAAATTTTAAATGTGTGCATTACACTTTGTCTTACATAAGAGAACAATGTAACAATTACAATATTTTATAAACTATAGTGATAGTGATGTCAATAAGAGAACTTATCAAATATATAACATTTTGAATTCATTTACAAGAATGAAGACTATGCTTAAAATATAGTTTCATAATTTAGGCAAAGATTGATTTTGAAGCCACTGCACATTAACTAGATATGTATATTACTTTAACTTTTGTTCTAGTTTTCCATACCTTGTAACTTAAGATTTTGTTCAGCAAAACTCAAACCAAAGAAAAATGCCAAGAAGATTATTGCAGAAGCATATTCCCTCAGTGTAGACATTTTGCTATGAAATCGTTAATGCCTTTCAAGGCCTTTTATATCTTTGCTTATTTCACAATCATTAACGTCTGAGCCCAATTTGGAGATGTACGTGAGAAAGAACCAGGTGCTAACATTATGGATTTTGCATACTATAAATTTTTTGAAGACCAGAATAAACTATTTATAGTTACCATGTAACATCCAAAAAGCTGGATTTTTTTTTAACTATTTGCCTTAATTCATTCAAAATCTACAGGTCTACAATTTCATAGATGGACAAATCCTAAGGCTCAGATTCCCTTAAGAGTCATGATTATGCAATGAAGATTAAAAAGTCTGAAAGCAGATTGTATGTTGATCCAGGTTATAGGTTGAACTAGTTTCTTATATAGATAGTTCTCGACTTACAACAGTTGGCTTGGTGGCTGTTCGAAGTTACAATGACACTGAAAAAAGTGACTTCTGACTGTTTTTCACACTTATGACTGTTGCAGCATCCCCATGGTAATGGGATTTACATTCAGACACTTGACAACTAAGTCACATTTTTGCAGTGTCTTGAAGTCACACGATCCCCTTCTGCAACCTTCTGACAAGCAAAGTCAGTGGGGAAACCAGATTCATGTAGCAACTGTGTTACTAGTTTAACAATTGCAGTGATTCACTTAACAAACATGGCAAGAAAAGTCATAAAATGGGGCAAAACTCACTTAACAAAATTCTCACTTAGCAACATAAATTTTGGGCTCAATTGTAGTCCTAAGTTGAGGACTACCTGTATAAGAAATTGTCTTTTAAAACAACCCACTGTGGATGCCTTTTTGTTCAACAGTTTTTCCTGTAGTAGGGTTCCAATTAGATATTTCCTCTCCAAACTTCATTTGTATTACATAGCATTATGAATAAGAATTGCTCCATTTTAGCATAAGAACCCATGAATCTTTGCAGGATTAATGGTTTATTGGAATGTGCTTAAAGTACATTAGATATACAAAAGAATTCTTCATCATTAATAGTTGTTGTAAATGATTTGAAGTAATATATACAGGTAGTCCTTGACTTACAACCACAGTTGAGCCCACAATTTATGTTGCTAAGCGAGATAGGCGTTAAGTGAGCTTTACTCCATTTCATGATCTTTCTTGTCAGAGTTGCTAAGTGAATCACCGCAGTTCTTATATTAAGTAACACGATTGTTAAATGAATCTGGCCTTTGCTTGTCAGAAGTTCGCAAAAGGGGATCCCATGACCCCGGGACACTGCAACCATTGTGAATATGAACCAGTTGCCAGGCATCTGAATCAGTGGTGGGATTCAAATTGTTCTACCACCGGTTTGGTGGGCATGGCTTGGTGGGCATGCTTTGTCTAATGCAGGTGTGCAGCTTTCCCCATATCAGCTGAGACCTGCAGCGGCAATCAACTGAGAGAATAAGAAGAGAAAAGTGCAGGGGTGAGTGGGAGGGCTGATCCTGCGCTTTTCTTTTCTTTTCCTCTCAGCTAATTGTCCAGAGGATTTTTTCCTCCTCTCAGTTGATCGTTGGCTTTTTTTTTTTACTACCGGTTAGGCTGAACCGGTCCAAACCGGTAGCATACCACCACTGATCTGAATTTTGATCATGTGACCATGGGATGCTGCAACGGTGCTTCAGTGCTGTAGTAATTTTGAACAGTTACTAAACGCACTATTGTAAGTTGAGGTTTACCTGTTTTGTCAAAGAGGTGAAGCAAGACTTCTTTGGAACAGAATTCCCAATAAAGCCTGTTGTATTTGTGAACCCTCACTTCATCTGATATGTCATTTTCATGCTATGCTCAATCACCATGGCACAAGCCTCATCCTTTATGCCCATCTATTAAAAGTAGTGCTCTTTCCCCCGGGTTATCCTATCAAGGGCTTTGCAAGCAGTACTATAGCACCTTGGTTTACATGAGTTCCACTAAATCTAACACTTTTTCTTATGCAATATAAAATAAGTTTGAGGCATGATAGCAAACATTTGTTGACAGCGTACATTCCATTTCTCATGCTACTATTGAAAGACAATACTTGAAGTTGATTGCCCCTTGCTGTGGAGGCTCTTTACTTTGAAGATCCTTTCATAAATGACATGAAAGGGAATGTAGGGTTGATCGTGGGAAGAAATGAACCAGACTTTAAAGGTTGTGTGAAAGTCGAAAATTATGGAGCAGATCACACATTCCTGTAAAGGAGGCAAGCTTGAGAAAAAATGCTTAAAAACCCTGCTTTTGTTTAGTACAAGGTGAAACATAGAGAAACTTGGACAGGTTTGCGAGATTCATATATATATATATAATCCGAACAAAGCTGAATACCATATATATATATATATATATATATATATATATATATATATATATATATATATATATATATATATATATATATATTTGTTTTCTGAGGTTCTCGGGTATTTGTATGTGGATCTTTGGTTGTTCGGTTTTCTCCGAAAAATGAGACTTCATCGAAACGTTGCCTAGATACTTTGAATCTTACGCGGGAGAAAACCCGAACAACCAAAGATCCATATATATATATATATATATATATATATATACATACATACATACATATACATACATACATACATACATACATACATACACATATCCTGTTTCTCCAACAATACAGTCTCCCCCAATAGGAAGTCCCAGCATGTTTTATAGGCATGAAATGAAATTAAGCCCCTCCCCCCAAATCAAGGCCTATATTAAAACATGCAAAATGGGGGGGAATGGTGGGGTGGCTTGCCGTTAGGAAGTACTTGGATATAATGCTGCCTGCGTTGATCCCAATACGAAGTGCCCCACCAACGTCAACATCCAAGCCATTGCTGCCCACCAGCCCAAAGATGCAAGGGGGGGAATTAAGTCACCCCCAAAAAGACAGCCTAGCCATTTTTTCGGGGTTCAAAAAAAAATAAGACCCGGCCTTATTATATGAGAAACACGGTACATACATACATACATACATACATACATACATACATATCACCAGAGCCGTGGTTGTACAGTTGTTAGAATGCAGTATTGCAGGCTAACTCTACTAATGGCCAGCAGTTCAATTCTCACTGGCTCAAGGTTGATTCAGCCTTCCATCTTTCCAAGGTTGGTAAAATGAGCACCCAGATTGTTGGTGGCAATATGGTGATTCTGTAAACCGCTTTGAGAGGGCTGTAAAGCACAATGAAGCGGTATATAAGTCTAAGTGCTATTGTTATTGCTATTCCTGGAATGCCTGCAATGCCTGTCTCTTGAACTGGCCTATCTCAATGAGCTGATGCTACTTTAAAAAAAAAAAAATCTAGGTCTTTAATTCCCACAATGTCCTAGCTTTAACTATTCTAGCTTTATGCAATAATAAGAATAACTAACAAGAAAAACTGGGAGGAAAATTCAGCCTCAAATAGTATTATTATGGCTTGTCACACAATAGGCCAGATGATGAGACTGAATTTGGCCTTTTTATCCATCTATCCAGCCCAAGGACCTGAAATAGGTTAATGTTACTGCTTGAGGAAGTTAAAGGTGAGAAGTCCTTTGTGCTCTCTGTTCTTGCTTGTTTTCTTGCAAATGTTTTATTACACAAACTAAATAACTTATGATGTTGCCTAGTTTGGGTAATGAAACATTTGCAAGAAAACAAGCAAGCTCAGAGACAGCCAAGGACCCCACATTTCAAACCTGAACTATTAATGTTACAGGTAACATTTGACCCCCATTTCCTAATAACATTGGGCAACTGACATTAAAAACCTCTCCAATGCAGATTTTTTTTTAAAGGAAAAAAATATGAGAAAGCCACCTGTTGCATCAAGTGCTCTGCTTTTTGAACAAATAAACCAAAGGAAATGCAAAAAAAAAAACATTATCAAAGGAAATGTTGAGATTTGGAGGAAAAGATAAAACAGAATTATATTGATAGGAAAAGTTATTGTTGATTATTTATTTTTCACATTTCTGAGCCACTCATCTCCCTTAAAGAGAGATCCTGGGCGGTATACAATAAAATGTTAAGATGTAAAAGAGTATATATAAAAGTAAAAAATTTAGGAGGAGGGAAGAATCTTTGAATACTTTTAAAATTAGTTAAAATGTGAGGGGAGGGCTTTCAGGGGACTAACCATCCCCATACGAGACCCCAGAGTCACGTTTTAACTCCTTTTTCCTTCACAGATTTTTTTATTAGTTTATCAAAGCATAAAATACAGAAATACAAGGAAAAATGCAAATAAAGATAAGACAGGAGGAAAAGGGAAAGAGAGAAAAATTAGGGTATAGAGGGGGAAAAAAGCATTGACTTCAGGTTTGTTTTGGTGCTGTAGAATAAGGTAATAAACACGAAATCTCAGTTTTTTACTTCTATACGTGGGTGTCAAACTCGATCGCTTCATGTGATGTGTCACGGCATTTTTTGCCTTTGCAGAGCCAGGGTGGGCGTGGCCTGTGTGTGATGCATCTGGCCAGCTGGCCACCAGTTTTGACACCTTGCTTTTATATAATAATATATACAAGCCATTTCTATAACGCCAAACCTATCTAATGAGCAAAACCCAAAATCAAAGTTTCATTTTTTCCACTTCAAGCATAAAACCCAAAAGCAGTTTCCAATGAGAAACAAAATCAATGGGTTCTTTTCTTTAAGCAAAGCAGTCACTTTAGCTATCTCTGCTAACTCCATCAATTTTTGCAGCCATTCGTCCTTCCATTTTTGTTCATAAAATAATCTTGCTGCTGTCAGCATATATAAGGTCAGTTATGATGTTTTAGCTTCCTTTTTGAAAGGCTAGGACAATGAGGGCCTGCCTCACCTCTGTGGAATGAATATCACGCAGGGCAGGAGCAATGGCAGAGAAGGAGCTAGTCAAGAGTTCATGACTGATGGGTCTATAACGTATCTTTCTTGCCTGACTGGGTGGGAAATGCTGAGACAAGGATTCTTATAGATTTTTCCATGTACCTGGCAATGACCTAGATCCACAGGTGTGATGTTTCTCAACCTCAAACCATGCTGAGGCAGTACTTATATCTGCAAATGGGCACATGTGGGATTATTTTTTAAAAATATTCTTGATAGTGTGATACGAGACATTTTCTGATTAGCAAGTTATATGCACCTGTGTAGATAAAAGGTCTGCTCTGGAAAATTGGCATTCACCTCATTCTCTAAATGTATCCCTAATACATTCTTATGGGGGAGGTGCTCACATGGTTCAAGTGAATCTCCCTAAGCTTTAAAGGTATTCTGTTCAAGTAGCGCTCTCTGTAGTTTTCTTCCAGTAATTTGTTGTTCCATGTTTAGGGACATGGAAACAAAATTACCCCCATTGTTTTACAGACTCTATAGGATCTCATTCCCATTCTGACTTTTGCATAGCAAACCTCCCTTTCTTATTCATTTTAGTGAGAAGTTGTTTTCCATACCAATAAAAATAGCTAGCATCATCCCTCCAATCCAGTTTTGGGCTAAAGCTGAAATGAGGATTAAAATCTTCGTTTTCTTCATGTTAAGCTCCAAACGTGGAGTGACACTGGCGATTTGCAAGAAAAAGCAATCTACACCCAAGACAAAACTGTTAGAGAACTATTGTATGCAAGTTTGGCATTGGAGTATCTATATTATATACACTAAACTTCTCTTGTGATACTTAGATTATAAAACTTCTACTTAGGGCAAATTGTTAAAGAGTCTTTTCTTTGTTGAGAAGATATTGTTTAGGTTGTTTTCTTTCCCCCATTTGCAATAATAATTTCTTTTGAGCCATGCTTATTAATTTTTATATATTAATATATAATTTTTATATATTGTTAATTTTTAGCATTATTGTATTTATTTCTTATAAATGATTGGGTATAAATGAACAAAGAAATAGCAAAAGAAATATGAAATTGCAGAATGGGCTATATGTAAAAGCTATACTATATATTTGTCCGTTGTCTACTTCACAGAAGAGCAGAACTTAATAGTAGGGGATTTTTTTTACTACTTGAATTAGCATAAGAATTTGACTATGCATGAATCTCCATTAAACCAAAGCCCTTTCTAAATAACACAACATGTAGTAAAAGAGTCCAAGGATACCTTTTTTCTCAAGAGAAAAAGACCAAAAGTCTGTTCAAATATAGTCTTCTGGTAGTTGTAGTTGTGAGAGAAATAAAGAGTGCAATACTTTATACTGATACAATATAGATTAATTTGTCCTGAAGGACACAGCCAAAATTCTTCATTGGGGCAAATCAAAACAATGCACCATTATAATACAATACTATTCATAACCCAGAACATAATTGATTTTCTATTATTTATTCTGACATGGAATTAAAGTGACAGACCTGACATTTTAAGTCAAGGGTAAACTTAGCAAGTTTAAGACTTGTGGACTTCAACTCCCAGAATCCTGAACTAACATGACTGGAGGAGGAATTCTGGGATTTGAAGTCCACAAGTCTTAAAGCTGTCAAGTTTGAAGACCCTTGATTTCAGTTATTTAAACAAAATTGACAATCCATTACTGCATTATAACATCACCTACTGTTATTCTATTGTCATTTAGACAAAGGTCCCTACAGTCCATTAGTTTCAATCTGATTTTATATTTAATTATTTTCTTTAGAGCAATTTGTCCTATGATGGATTACAATCTTGGATCAGAGTAGAATGTACCATGTACATATCTGAATCATAATGATAGAGCAGAAAAGATCAATATTTAGCTATTGTAATGGGTAAAGGCTTTTCTTTTAGTTCATACTATTGAATCTGAGATTGCTGCACTCTTTTTAAAAATCTAAAATGCATTCTTTGACTCTTAACAAAATTATTTGATATGGCTTCTCTTTCTAAATTCAACAGTCCAAGTTCCATTAGTTCTCCACTTGTGATGCAAATTTAGCAAAACTTGTGCATTAAATAATATCCAAATTATTATGCATTTTATTGTTCTAAATGCTGAGTGACATTTGAGTCAATTGAATAAAACCTAGATATAGTAGCCTATAGCTTCACAGAATAGAAATATAGTCTCAGTGTATTACCAAATGATAAGAATAACATTTCACTTTGGAATAATGATGGATAAAAACCAATTACTCTGACAATTTTCCCAATGTGATTAAATACAAAAAACCAGAATGTTTCTCTTTATTTATTTTGCTAGGTTGTTAAACTAATTAAGTATGATGAAAACGTCCCCACATCAAATCAAAGTGTACCAGATGGCAGGAATGAGGACGATAGATAAAAGCACAACAGTGAGAACATTTAAACATTGAATAGTTCAATTCTGCAATGCAGTCATGTGAAAAATTGTCATTATTGAGAAAGATTTGCAGGATAAGACAAAATTGTGCATTTGATTACATTCAAGCTGCTATTCGTTTGGTAAGCATGATAAATCTAGAAAAATTAGTTTCATGCTATTCTATTGTTTTTATAGCAGCCTTGGTAGCAACGAGAGGAATAATCCTGTGCATTGCACACAAAAATCTTGCAGCGAATATATACTGTGGAATAGCTGTTGTTCAATGTGAAAGATTTAAATCTGAAGCTAATGGTTCTCCTGTTCCTTGAAGAAAAAAGTTGGTAAGTTCTATCCATTAAGCATCTGAAAGAGATGGAACACAGACATGTCATTTTTTATTAGAACTTGCACGAATACAATTTCACTGAATTAAACTAGCCATGGTAATATCATGCTTAAGAGAGAGTATTTGTTCATAGATTGCATGCATAGTTGCATAATTGCAAATCGGTTGCTAGTCAACCCATTCCAATAATAAAATACACAAGAACAATAAAAAAGGAAGATTTTAAATTTTTTTTTTTTGAAAAACCATAAATACATAGGCATCTTATAGGACAAAAGACAATATGCTGAGCGCAGAAAAAGGGTAAGAAACACGAAGCCAAAGAAACTAGGGGCCCAAGATAGTGGAATGAATCAGAAATAGGACTAATTCTGATTTGTACCAGCACTATTCAGAATATGTTTCTGTACTGTTTGGTCCTTGCAAACCATCCTTCTTTCCACTCAGCACATGCAACACTCCATAAATTTGTTCTTTGAACTTCATCCTAGTTTTGAAAATTTGATCAACTATATACATTCCTTATTTTCTCAATCATTACCCTCAAACTGTTTTGCGATTCAATCCCAGTCATTTGCTCCATATGAACAACAACCTTCACATAGAGATAATCCTTGATTTGCAACAGTTCATTTAGTGCCCATTCAAAGTTACAATGGCTCTGGAAAAAAAGTGACTTAAGACTCTTTTTCACACTTATGACCATTGCAGCATCCCCATGATGATGTGATCAAAATTCAGACACTTGGCAACTGACTCATATTGATGACGGTTGTAGTGTCCTGGGGTCATGTGATCTCATTTTGACACTTTCTTACAAGCGAAGTCAGTGGAGAATCCAAATTCACTTAACAACTGCAGTGATTCACTTAACAACTGTGGCCAGAAAGGTCATAAAATGGGGCAAAACTCACTAACAACACAAACTTTGAGCTCAATTGTCATTATAAGTCGAGGACCACCTGTATTTCTTTCATACAGGACACTTACTTTTGTATTTATCTGCTTTCATTCAGCATCCATTCATTATCTCATTTTATTTTACCTCATATTTTTTAAATCAGGGGTCTCCAACCTTGGAAACTTCAGCCTGGAGGACTTCAACTCCCAGAATTCCCCAGCCAGCTTTGCTGGAGAATTCTGCTGGCTGGGGAATTCTGGGAGTTGAAGTCCTCCAGGCTGAAAGTTGCCAAGGTTGGGGACCCCTTTTATAAATAATCCATTAATACTGTCTTCAATTTATTTTCATGTTTCCCCTGACATATCAACTCTCATTTATAAACACCCTTGCACATGGCCAGTTTATTTTATTTTGACAAGCTTTAATTTCCCACAATGCACCATACACTATACTATCCATTCACTTTTCTAAAATATTTACTTGAAAAACATAAGCATAGAGGGCACGGATAATTCACTCTCCTCTGTGTTTATTCTACTGAGATTCTTAGGTTGTTCCTAGCAAATGAATGAACTATAATATCTATCTTGTATATTTGTTTGTGTTGATCAGTTGTTTTCAATTTATTCTGCATTATTTAGCAATTATAATTATCTACTTGTCAAAATTGGGAAATTTAGGATGCATTTGATGAATCAGGAAAGGTTTTCACAGGACAGAGTTGGAAACAGGATTAGAGACTAAAGATAACTGCAGAAAGTTCAAAAGCATATTGACAAAAATAATGGGAGGTTGGGTGGTATCCAATAATAGATTGTCAAATGAACTAATCAAATCTAAGTAGAAATTACAATATTCGGTGAAGTTACATTTGGTGTTAAGAAACTGCACTTTTCAACATCATGTTTTGATCCAGTTGTGCTGGACTATAACTTATCTAACCTCTAGTTATCATGATCATTGGCTGGCTGGCTATAGTTATGGGAGCTGAAGTTTCACACATTTGGAAAACATCAGGTTGACACATTTAGAAGCATTACAGGGAAGCTTCCAGAAGAATATTCTGGAGATGCAGATAAAGTGATGACAAAATGTATCTAGATACGATAGAGAGACAAAAAACGTAATGATTATGTGAAGAAATACTAATTTGTTAGCCTTACCCTCTATTTATCATGCTATAAGTTTCAGTGTTGAAGTCGTAACGATTAGGGGATGCCACACAAGAGTCTATGAATAATATCTGATTTATATTAAAGCTGTAGAGTGTGGCTTGGATGTATACATTCTGGTTCACGTTCATAAAGTAACCCATGTTATTGATTGGCTGCTTAAAGAAAGGTGACTCATAAAATAAAAATTCCATATGAAATTTTGGCCCTTGCTTTGTCTGTTCAAATTCATCAATGTTGTGGGTGACTTCCATATTTTTTCTGGGCTCCATTTTACAGATGAATCGAAACTGAGGATTTACGCCATTCCCAGTGCTGTTGACAATATTGGTGAAAGTGCTTATCTTCCCATAATTCTGTTAAAACATCAAGCAAAATATATAAATCCGATCGTTTTTAAAACATTTGATCTTCACCCATGATTTAATAGAAAGAATTGCTGCCTGGAAGGAGCTAAAGAATTATGGTAAAGAACTTCAACGGTTTTACAATACAGTTTTGAAACATTTTCCTCCCTATAGTTCTTTTAAGGTAAAAATAGCAGAAATGAGAGTAAAAAAGCATAGTAATCTTCAAATTGTACAGCAAAGTACCTGCATAGGAGCTATAGTAAACTAAAAAGTCTTTACTCACATTTTAAAAAATGAAAAAAACTGTAAAAACTAAGGTCTTAGGAAAGACTGAAGTATCCCCCACCCTCTATCGCTTGCTTTTTTGCAAGTGCATTGACTCGTTCTTTTGAGAAAGACAGGCCAAAAAACCGCTTGTACATTTTTTTGAAAGACTGACAAATGGTGTATTATCATTTCTGCATTTATAGTACACCTGTAAGAAATATAACAGCAACCCACTTTCTTTGGCATTTTCATGCAATGATATGGCTTTCTTTCTAGGTAAAAAAATAACAAGCTTTCAAATGTAACCAGGATTTAGGAAATGCTAAAATTCATTGGCTTATATTAATATTACAGAATACATCACATCCTTTATCTCCCTAGTCACCATTAGCTATATATGGGAAGAAACCATGACAATGCCTAATATCAGGTAGCCAGAAAGTCCATCATGTCTTGGAATTGCTTTTGAATTTGTTTAAAGCAGGACTAAATGCTACATATCTTAAACTTGCCAAATTTGAAAAAAAAAACACTGCTCTAAAGCAATTCAAAGGCACATGATTAAATCCAATGCCTTGAACTTATTGGATATCAAATCTTTTTGGATCGTGTGAATAGCCATATATACATATATTCAGAAAGGGGTGCTGAATACTGTATTGCTTTTCTGCTATCAACTAGGAGGAGAAACTTTCTGATAGTGAGAACAATCAACCAATGGAACAGATTGCCCTCAGAAGTTGTGGGAGCGCCATCACTTGAATTTTCATTTAAACTGAAAAGTAGGAAGTCTCACTCATCTAAAGACTTTTATCATATCATTTAGGCTATCCACTAATTTAGATGATCAAATATTGGTTAACATCTTCAAATAAGAATTAGTTACAGCACCTCCTTAAGCACAATTTATTTGCAAGAAAAAAAATGACACTGTATTTTTGAGATTTTCAGCCTTAAACTTTCCAAAATAACAACCATTCCATTATAGTGACCAGTCACATTATCAGATACTTACCTCTCTTTTGGTTCCACAACCATCATATGGTATATAGAATGTAAATTTATCTTTTGAAATATCAGGTGTACAGGTGGTTTCGCTTATGTACAAATTACAGTCAAGGCAGCCCTTTGAAATGAGATATTGTTTCCCAATAACTGCCTTCATGTATTCCGTATAGCAAGAAAGTGTTACTGCACAGTGAGAAAGGAAATGTCATGTCAGTAAGAAGAAAATATATAAAATTGTAGCAAGGTTACCATGTAAATGCAGATATAATTGATTTACCATTAGTTAAAATAACCATACTTAATGGTACTTAAGAGTTTTCACTCTCCGTTTCCAAACTGATCAGCAATCAGTTCATGTTGTTTTACATTTATAGCTATTTATTAGTTCATTTCAAAATTGTTTGGTATAATTGCACACATTAATATCAGGGCCTTATTAGCTATAATATTCCTAGTACTGTGAAAGCCACTATGCAATTGTTCCATCTTTTATTCTTAACAAGCTTCCTATGAAAAAGTAAAAGATGGACGAAGAAGTCAGGAGTTAAAAATAAAAGGCAAGGGCATCTGAATGTTTTGTAAAGTTCAGTGAATCAGACAGGTGATTCACACAGCTGTGGCATCCTAAGTAACAAGAACTCTGGCTTTGCTTCCTCCTCCATTCCCATCAGTGATGTTTTTGCCATGATCACTTTAATCACTAACTAAATCTTTGAAATCATGTCCACCCTTCACCATGACCTTAAGCAGCAGGGAGGTGAAGGGGACACTTCTGTCCAGTACACCCACCTACCCTTGTTGACACTGATATTTGTGGTGGTTTTCAAAAACTTTCACCCTTTGTGTGGGTGGCAATTTGCTACTGAACTTTCTTTTTACAACCCTGTGGTCTCTACTTGGTAAAGTTGGGGCAAGTGGGTGGAGCTGAGCATTGACTGACCGGGTGCCCTTCCTGATGCCTATGTGAACTTCACAGGGTTTTTTAAAAAATTTGCGCCCGAGGAGAAAAACATCTCCTACTATCTAGGATTGAACTCTCAACTTTCTGAGAGGCCACTCATTTTGCTACTGAACAAAGAAATATAATTATCTGAATTCATGCTGAATGCCATAGACCCATGAAAATGTTTAATGAAGTGATTGAACAACAATAAATATTACCAGAATCTGTGGTATCATCCGGAAGAGCTATGAAAGAAAAAATAATATGATTAAGACATCTTTTACAAATTAGCTTGTAGAAGTAACTTATGGAGTGATTACTGGATCTGTGACTTAGGAACTATTCTTCAGATATAAGCCAGCTAACTCTTGGAAAATACCAGGCTTACTTGATCCTGGCTGAAGAAATCATGGCAGGTAGGAAATGTATGTTTGGCTATTATTCCAACCAGATTTTGCAATGAAAGCTAATGGTGTAACAAATGGGTTTATAACCTTACAGCCTGCTTACTGCTGGACTGAGAGAAGGAGTATGAGCAATATCATCTGAGGTATCCATATTCAGTTACCGCATTGCTAGTTCAAACATTATATAATGCGAATGAAGTAGCATTAGCTGATTCATTATGAATATTAAACAAAACAGGCATGTGTAGAGGAAGCAAGATTGCCGCTGGAAAGAAAACTGAATATATTAGAAGTCTAAGAAGTATATGGCATATGCTACATAGAAGAGAACTGGAGGTTCAAATGAGGGACATACAAAATCTTGAAATTTAAAGTCTTAGAGTTTATCTTTGCAAAAAGAAAAAAGTTTAATTGTTTTTAAAACAGCGATCCCCAAACTTTGCCAGCTGGAGAGGGAGAGAGGGGAACCAGGCTGTGTGAGCAGTAGGCTGGCATGAAGGCACACAGCTCAGACTGCATGAGCTCGACTTGTAAAAGTTGAGTTACACACTTGTGTGCACTGCTGGCCCGCCACTCGTCCAAATTGGGCTGCGTGTGTGTACGTGCACATCAGTCCCCTGCATGTGTAGCCCAGTTCCGAATAGGCCATGGCCCGGTAATCAGCTGTGGCCTGGGGGTTGGGGACCCCTGCTTTAAATGTTATCATGAAAATGACAGTTTATAGGATGTGATTTCATTTTTTGTCAACATTATGGCCAAAATAGCTTAGCTTTCTACAACCAGTCTAAGGATACTGATTATGAAAATTCAAATTTCTTTAACAATGAATGTTACTAATTTCTTAAGGTATATCTTGCAAAATCAACAATGATAAGGTTTCTTCATGGATATTCACGGTTGTTTTGTAATATACCTTTCCCGTGATTTTATTTATTCATTTAACATGGGAATGGATTTTGTACATTATGAGACAGAGAGTGAATTGTCCTCTTTGGTTTGGAGACATTCCCAAATTGGGGAAGGAACCAGAAGCAATCAGGAAAAGAAAACAGTACATAGTTAAAATACATTTTAAGGGATACTTCGTAAGTGCATCAACTTTAAAACATGTTTAAAATAAAGCTATTTTGATCCTGAGCTCTGATCTATCAACAGATACAGATTTATTTGATGTATACTAATTTATGGAACAAGGTACAAAATGCTGAACAAGCTGAACAATAATCACATGCATATATGAATGTTTTACGTATCATAGAAATATTACTTACTGGCTATAGTGGCCATTGTGGTAGTTGGTGGTGGTGGTGGTGGTGGTGGCAAGGCTGTTGAAAGAAATGTTTGCAATACTATTATTCCATATCTTAGCTTATATAGTTTTATTACCATGTTTTGCTACATTGTTCTCATCCGCAATGTAATCATTAAGCTATCCCAGAGAATGGTGAGATGCTATGTTTGAACATATATAATTTGTTGCTTTAAAATATAATGTTTTATGTGTTATAGTTTTATAAAATATAAAAGTTGAGCTGGAGGGAAAATCAAATGCAAACTGATGACTAGAGGCAAAAGCAATTGTCTTCTTCCATGACAAATCTACAGTTAAGACATATCAATGCTAAACTCCATGTAGGAGGATGAACTGCTGTGAAATTATCAAGGCTGCAGTGTTTTTTTCTCTCTCTCTCTGCAATGATCTGACTGTCAGTTGTCAATCTAGGTGCATACGTATCTGCAGAGAAAGGAAGAAAAAGGAGTTTAAATGTCCTTAGAAGTACTTGCAAGCTGTCAAGCAGGGTCCAGAAGAAAGAAGTATAAAAGAAGCCAGAGCAGTAGAGACAAGGAGGGAGTTTTCTTTTCAGTTTGGTAAGAGATGCTGTTGGAGTGAGTGGTGACATGACAACTTATGGAGCAGATGAGGCAATGGCTGCGAGAGCCCAAATTCCATTCATTTCATTTAAGCAATTCAGCTAGCTAGTCATTGAAAAAATAGCTAATGTTTGTGACAGTGGGCAACTAGAGCCTCTTCACAGGAAGTGGCCATTTTGGGCCAAAAAAGTATTGAAAATACCTTGATCATGCCCAAAGCAAGTTCTTATGACAGGGGTATCAAACTCAAGGCCCAAAGGCTGGATCCAGCCTGTGGGGTGCTCAGATCTGGCCCATGGGGATGACCTGGAAACAGCAAAGGACCAGACCACGGTGCCTCTGCCAGCGAAAATAGACCATGGTGGGGGGGCATGCATGCCCTCCCACATCCCATTTTTGTCCATGATGGTCTCCTGCAGCCCTCTGCGAGCTCCATTTTCATTGGCAGAGCGCTGTACGAGGTCATTGCAATTGAAAATGGGGCATGGGGGGGGAGCTGCACATGACCTTTCCGAGCTCCATTTTTGCTGGCAGAGGGCTATCAATACTAAAAACAAAACAAAAGGAGAAATGTTTTGCATTTCAGCATGCAAGAAGGGAATAGGAAAGAAGATAGGGAAAGAGTAAAGAAAAAGAAAAAGAAGGGAAGATGGGAAGAGAGCAAAGAAGGAAAAATAAGGGAAGATGGAAAGGAAGAAGGAAAGGAGAAGAGGAAAGGAAAAAGAAGAAAATGAAAGAAGGAAAGGAAGGAAGGACGCAAGCAAGCAAGCAGATTATAATGAGAATGTGGGAGGGTCTCAGGGAAGTCCTGCCTTAGCACCATGGCCACCCCCACCCCCAACTTTCTGAGGTCAGACACAACCCTGATGTGGCCCTCAATGAAATTGAATTTGACACCCCTGTCTTAGGATATTCTGGAATCCTTTGCCAAAATCAAATCTGGAAGTCTGAAGGGCGTGCTGTAGGTCCCACTCCTTGTGAAATGCATTCAGTTTGTATGTTGCCTGCTTCCCAACTATTGGAGCTCAGAAGAAAGCAGAACTACCAAATAATAAAAACAACATGGCAATGACCTACCACTTCCCCCCCAAAAAACCAAAGATGGAAAATTTGGGCAGCAACAAATGCTCATCCACTTTGCAGCTTTCTTTTTATTTCTACACTCTCAACAACCTTAGTTTTATATTTGTAGGTATATAGAAAACCAGTTCACCAAAGGGGCCCTTTGTATATTCAAGGGACTAAAATAGTCAATAAAATAAAATAAAAATAAATAAAATAAAATAGTCTGAGAAATATAAGGGTTCTTTTAGGACGGAAGGAAAAGAAGTGGAGCAATACCCAAGTTACTGGTAATAAATTGGACAAGAGAATGATAATTGTGAAGCAGCCTTACTTGTAATCACAGTTTTTCTTGGAGGCACTTCTCGGTAGTGTGCAAGAAAGCCTTTTTCACTTATGCTAGAATCACTTATAAATACAATTCTCATTTTATTTGTTGAGGATAAGTATCTCTTTCGTGGATTCCAACAAATTTTTCCAAACGAAGTGGATGTTGAAAATGGGCCATCAAAGATCTCCACATAATCAAGTGTGCAGAACCTGGTAATTTCCACTCTGTGGAGAAAAATATGACTATTTTTAAAAATATGTTAAAGCTATCTTTCCCAAATATTCCCACAGAATTTGTTCCATTAAAGCAGAGGTGGGCAACCAGGCATCCAACAATACCCAGAAACATCTGAATTCCTTCCTTGTCCTTCTTCCAAACCAACTACAACTGTGCTTCAGTTCTGAGGCACAAAACGTGCAAAAAGTATTTCTGTGAGCCCTAAGACAATATAGCAGAATTTCAAAAGAGTGATAAATCTAAACTTCTCAGATGGAGGAAGAAGAAAAAAAAAATGGTCCACCCACGTTATATCAATTATCTTGCCTTCTTCAAAAAGTTAAGCTCCCAGAATGGAAAAGTTGCTCACCACAATATTAAATCTAAAGAAAATATACTTTATTTTATTATTTTATTTCTAGTTGTAGGGGAACTCTAGGTGATTAACCATAACCATATGCCAATAAACAATACAACTTATTTATATTTTATAAACTTGGTTATATACATTTTAAAGTAGTAAAATAAAATGGTATTGTTTTATCTTGCATAAGTTGTCTCTAACAATTCAGTTTTTAAAAACCAAAAAATGTGAGATCAATCTTATTTCTAGTGGGAGGCTATATCATGATATATGCATCCTTCTACAATACTATAAATACAAAGCAGAGTCACTTATAAATTTTAAGCATGTACTATTATGCAAAAATGCATAATACTCCATCACATCAAATGCTAAAATTTGATTAGAGTTAGTGAGGTTATAGACAATTTGAGATCCTGTGTTTTGAAGATTAGAATTCCTGGTATAAAGAAGTACAGTTAAATTGCCATTACACTCTGCTTTCAAAAAGAGGCATCTGTCAGGTCATAAACAAACAAACAAAAAATTACTTCAAATCAGTTATTATTTTAAGAATTCTCAGCTACAACTGAAATTTTCTTGCCTAATACATACTGTAATTCCTTTGCTATTCTCCAAGGTGCCATTGGTTAATGCCTCATATATTGAGAACAAAAATAGTGAAGCAGAAATTGGACAGAAGGAAAAAAGTAATGAAGTCCTTTCCATATGTTTTAAAGTAGTAAAATAAAATCATGCTATAACATATATATGTGTGTGTGTGTGTGCACGCATGCATGTATGTATGTATATGTATATATTATTGTGATGACCTAGAGTGTCCCACAAATGTAACAAAAACGTAAATAAATGTTCTTTAATGCCTTCAACTTGGCTTCACAGTTCAATTGTTCACCGTTGGAGATTAAACTCTTTCCAAAATAACATTCCAAACAAAAGAAATACAATCCAGCTCAAAGAGCAGATAACGAAGCAATAAAAAACCAAAAACAAACCACACTGGAGAAAATTCCCCGACAGACCAGGATAATTAATTACAAACTTTAAGAAGATAACCAGGTATAGTCCATTGGAAGAATGCCAACCAAGATAAACCTCATCCAGGAATAAAGCACTCTTTGTTTCCAGCGTTTGCTAGCACGCAGGTCCAAACTCTTATGCAGTTCTCACAGCTGCATACCATGAAGAGGATCAAGGCCCTCTCCTCCTGAGTAGACCACGTCTTTCCCTTATCCTCTCCTCCCTGTGTGCCCTAGAATGGATAGGGGATGGGCGCTGGGTCCTCCTCTGCCTGCTCAGCTGGCCTCTGCCCTTCCCGAGCCTCCTCCACAACCTCTGGAGCCACCCTTCCACTTCTTGTTGGCTGTTCCTCCTCTCCCTCAGAATCAGTCTCCACCAGGGGCATGACAATTATTCTTACGTCTTTGTATTCTTGCAGTCTTAGGATACATACAGTCGATAATAATGGTATTATTAAAATCATAAATACATATTCTAGTTTATAGATCACTCTATTACAGGATAGAAGGATTGAGAAAATGCCCTGCATTCTGTGGGATAGTTCCCATAAAACTTTTCAAATATAATCTATGAAATATGTTTAGTTACAAAAGTTTGTAACTAAAGCAAGAGTTTGTGGCAGATTAATAAAAAGATTCAACAGTATTTTCATTGTTGAACTAGCAGATCCTTTATTACCTGAAATCTTCAAATCGCAGTTCTACATGACGTCTTTCCTCTACCTCTATCTCCCAAACACAGTAAGAATTCTTTGGGTAGTTTGAAGGATAGAATGGGCTTGAAAATGAACCTGAAGGACCTGTGAGTTTGCAGCCATAGAGACATTTGCCTAGAGAGAAACAAATTAATAAAGGCCCATGAAGGACTTTATTTGTATAGGATGCTTGTGTTGGTACATACATGTGTATAATTTTAATGAAATAAATATACAAAAAAATCCAGAAAACAACACTTGCTTACACATGTCAAATAAAGCCATTTATAAAAGCATTATGGGAAAAAGAAAATAACAACTTGAAAGGAAGCAGCCTATGTTCCCTGCATCTGGGTCAATAAAAACTCAAAAGAAAGAAGAAGAAAAAAGCAGAATGTTAAAACAATCGTGTGGTTTTTAAGCTACCTGAGAATGGGTATGCAAAAAAACCCCACAAGAATATGCAAAGTGAAGACATTGCTTAAATATCCCAGAGGTTGGAAATATCCTTGCCTATGTGACTCTTATTACTTCCATTTATAACAATATTTGGGATACATAAAATTTAAAACTGAAAATAGTACTACCCAATACATACTGCACATTATTGTGAAACATATTGTGAAACAGAGAAATTGTTAAGCTAGGAACTGAACTAGGAAAAACAGGATAAATTAAACATGGGATGTATTATTTTAGATTTATGAGAAGGAAACTTCTATTACGAGCCACGGTGGTGCAGTGGTTAGAGTGCAATACTGCAGCTACTTCTGCTGACTGCCTGTAATTTCGCAGTTCAAATCTCACCAGGCTCAAGGTTGACTCAGCCTTCCATCCTTTTGAGGTGGGTAAAATGATCCAAAGTGCTGAAGGCAATATGCTGACTCTATAAACTACTTAGAGAGTAAAGCGCTGTAAAGCGGTATATAAGTCTAAGTGCTATTGCTACTAATTTTGTAGCTAAGTATTCTGTATTTCAAATTTGGTGATAATTCCTTTTCAGCCTTTGACATACTAAGGTGGCAGTGTGAGTGCCAGATAATAGTAGGCTTACTATATGTTATCTTCTTTTTTTGTATTTATTATTATTATATGAACAAAAAACGATAGTGTACACAGCAAACAAGATAACTATGCTGGTTTTCATATCACAAATCATAGTCGAACACTTCCCAAGCATTTAGGACTGCATGATGTATTGGCAGATACACAAGCCTGATGATGACAGATGAGATTCTGCCAAAACACCGCTACAACTTTAAAAGCACAACTATAATGACGTGGGAAAATACGCGAACAGAGCTGAATACCATATATATATAAATTTATATATAAATTTAAATATAAATTTATTGAAGGCTTTAATACATTTAGCATAGTATCTAGATAGACCAAATAAAAATGATAGATGGAGGATATGCTGCAAAAAATAATGAAGTGGAAAAGAAATAAATACCCCATAGAATTTTCTATATTTGCATTTTTGCAGGCAATATTTTGCTTGTTTTGCTTAAGGCAAAGAAGTCATCACAGAATGTTATTCAACATTTAATTACACCTGCTCAAGTCCATTAATCAGGATACTGTCCTGGAATAATTGGATATGGTGTGGTTACTGCAGGAACAGGTCTAGTACTTGGATTCTGAGTAGTTAGTGTCTGAACTGGTAATAAATAGAGCAAATATAATTTAACATTAGGAAGGACTGAAAATAATCTTAAATGCAAAAAAAGAAGGGAGATTATTTTAGGGAGTACACCAGAAAAACTCTTAAAATAAAAAAAGCTTTGAAAAATGCATTTGCTCAAATAAAACATATTGAAGGTTCTACAATGCAACATATTAAAGACACAAAATAATATGTGCATGTATAATGTTTGCACTAAAAATGCATAGATCAAATTTATTAAAAAAATGATCCAAATGTAAATACCTTGCACTTTTGATGTATTTTTTGTGGGACCTGTAGAAATCAAAAGAAAAGAAATAGTTGAGTTTGATAAATGAAGAAAGGAAAGGAAAACAGACACAAGACTCTGATAGTTTAATGTTTCTCTACAGAGTAATTTTAATTATTCTCAGGAATATTTTGCAAGTCTATTAAAATCAGAAAGTATAGTTTATAATATCCAGTTTGGGTTTTGATTATCATTTTTGAATGCATATGACTAATTGTTCTTATTTTATCACTATTTATTTACAACGCAGACAGAGCTTTCACAGAGAAACTCTAGTATGCTAATTTTCACAGACCAGCAGGAATTTAAAAAGTAATGATTCAGTGTTCAGTGAAAATCAGCATAACACATCAGTTTCACAGAACAGGTATCACTGGCATTTTTTATGTCACTAAATAACATTATTCAGGAATTTTAGTATTCCCCAATTATTATTTTATGATATGTTCTTCTATGCAAAATGAGATCACTTCTCAAATACTCTATTTACTGTTTGTAAAGACAACGATACTTACTAAGTATAATGGGATTCTTTGTTGTAAGGGAAACTGTTTCTGTGAAAAAAAAATACAGAAAGTAAGCTCTTTCTCTGAGGGATACGGAAGCATTCATAATATTTTGCTACAAAGGATCCTATGAAATCATTTTATACTAACAACAGTGGCGATGGTTACCTGAACAAATGATACCAGCATCTTCCTTGTGGTTACAGTGATGAATTCCCCAGCCTGAATTGGAGCATTCATCTATAGATGATTCATTCCCTTTGCACTGAACATTTTCTAAGAGGATGTTGCCAGTGCCTTGACCAAAATAGGCTTCATTGGTGGCTTCTATAACTTCTCCACAGGCAAGTTGCCTGCATACAACCTTTGCATCTGGTAAGTCCCAACCATCATCACAGACCGTTCCCCAGTTCCCATTGTGAAAGATTTCAAGGCGACCCTGGCATCTGTTTTTTCCATTCATCCACCTTACAGTCAATGAGGTGGTTGTTGTTACCAATGCCCTTTCTGCAGTTGCCAAAAGAATATAAACAGCCTTTTCGCCCAATGACACGTTTCATTCACATTGTGAAGGTTCATTTTAAAAAGGCATATCAGTGTTTCCTGATTTTTTTTGTCAGATAACATTCTTACTTTGTGTATCGATGGGCATGCATGTGCGTGTGTACAGTACAACTCTAGATATTGTGACCAGTGCTCCCCTTTAGATGAATGGGGTTGAATGGATTTGGATCATTTACAAATTATTTTGTATATTTGAGAAATACCTTTCTGGTTTCTTTTCCCGGAATATCCGAGATGAAAAACTTGTTACTCTTTTACATCATCATGTAAACAAAAATGAACATTTAGAGGGCTCTACCTCTTTTTGAATTGAGTTGTCTTGGTTAAATTAAAATCAATGGCCTGGTCTTTGGTTAGAAGCTGTGCCAGTTTATGAGAATAACTTTGGGAGGCAGAAGGAAGAGCCAAAGCAAGAAAACATCTGATAAGAGAATCAAAGTCCAAAAAAGGAATGAGTGAAGAGAAAGCACCTCAGAAGGGTCCATGCTGAATTCTGTACAGGTTTTGGAAAGAAAGTTGGATGAATAGTTTGCTAGTTCTATTTCCCTTTAAATTGTTATACAATGTTGTAAGTAAAAATAGTAATTTAAGAAAATACATACTAGGTGCTGATGTGGTGACAACAGGACCTAAAAATAGAAGAAATAATTTCTATGAATGGAGATAATATAATAATGATGATGGATTAATTATGGGTTATATTATATTGCCAATGTTATCATTTTTTTCTTGTATATTTTTGTATTCTTCTTTAATTTGATATAAAGAAGTAAAAGTGTCCCTCTTGTGAAATGTAATAAATAAATCTATAATAAACTTCTTCCTGCCTTTCCCATTGACTTTATTGGAAGCTGGCTATGAAGATTACAAATGGCAATCACCTAACTGCAGGATGCTGTGATTGTGGTAAATGCTTACTAGTTGCCAAGGGCCCAAATCATGATCACAGGGATTCTGCAAAAACCATACCTTTAAGGACCTGTCAAAAGTCTCATTTTCAGTGCTATTATAATTTGGTTGGTAAGCAAGCACTACCCATAAACAAATCTACTCAAGATGGTCAAGGCCATGTAGCATTCTGAACAAAAAATAAATTAGCAGACATTTACTTCTTAAAATAAACATAAAGCTCTAGCCACATTGTAACTATGTTCCTTTGATGAAATTTGATTTCTATAGCTTTGCATCATTGAATTTTTCAGAGACATTTCAGAAGACTATGTGACCTCTGAATGTAAAAGCTATATGGGTAAACAGGCAAAAAGCATTTGGCTTACAATAATAGCAGTAGCACTTAAACATATATGTTTCACAGTGCTTTACAGCCTTCTCTAAGCAGTTTACAGAGTCAGCATATTGCCCCCAACAATAGGGGTCTCATTTTACCGACTTTGGAAGGATGGAAGGCTGAGTCAACCTTGAGCAAGTGAGAATTGATCTGCTGAACTGCTGGCAGCTGGCAGCTAGCTGGAAGCAGAAGTAGCCTGCAGTACTGCATTCTAACCACTGCACCACAACGGCTCTTGATCCTTCCATATTGTTGTTGAATCAACTAAGTAGTTGATTCTACTTAGCCAGAGATTGTTATTCCATTGTCTACCAGGTCTAACTTTAAATGAATTTACTGAAATATACTGTAATATCTTTATTAAAAATTAAGCAGCTCAAATTACCTGAGCAAATGACCCCAGCATCTTCCTTGTGGCGACAGTTATGAATGCCCCAAGGGTTATGGGAGCATTCTTCAAGAGAGTATTCATTTCCTTGGCACTTCAGCTCATCCAGGAAGATGCTGCCAGTTCCTTCCCCAAACGCAGCATTAGGTAGAGCTTGGACAGCCTCTCCACAGGCAAGCTGCTTACACACAACTTGTGCGTCATTCATGTCCCAGCCATCATCACAAATTGTTCCCCAGCTTCCTTTGTAAAAGACCTCAATGCGACCACGACATTTGTCTTCTCCATTCACCAGTCTCAGAGATTTTTCTTCAAAGGAAAACAAATACAGATTGTACTTATGCATCAAATATCTAATTTCTAGAATTCTTTATTTCTAAAGAGTGAGGAATCAACTCTGCAGTTCTGTTTTGGAACCCTTGGTTGGCAGCATCCCTTGCGATCAGCTGGAAGTGCTGTAGGTTTATTGTTACAATATTTATTATTATTACAATCCACTTAACCATATAATAAATACCTCTTATTCCCTGCGTAGTCAGATCCATGGAGGTTGTAGAAAGATCTGAAAAAAACAGAAATTTATAGTTACACGATTCAGGAATTTTGCTGAATATTGTTGCTACCATAGATGTATAAAGATAAAAATAATGTTGGGAAAAAAACAGCTATTTTCTTGGTTTTCCACTTCCTCTCTATCCATTCTCTCTTCCTACATATATTAATTAGTTTTCAAACATCAGATCAGAGGTTCTATAATGCAACATATATAATGCACATATTAAATATGTGCATGTATGTTTATACTAAAATACAGAGATTGAGTTAATTTTAAAAATGATCCAAATCAGAGGTGTATTCAGCAGGTTCTGACCAGTTCTAGAGAACCGACAGTGGAAATTTTGAGTAGTTCGGAGAACCAGCCAATACCAGGTCTGGAGATTTTACAGTATCCTTCTCCAGGCACGCCCACCAAGCCATGCCCACACAACCGGTAGTAAAAAATTTTGAATCCCATCACTGATCCAAATGTAAAATACTTAGCACTTCTGATGCACTTTTTGTGGGAGCTACAGAAACCAAAAGGAAAAAAAAAGTTTAATTTGATACATGAAGAAAAAAAAAGGAAAACAGACACAAGAATCTGATAGTTTAATGTTTCTCTACAGAATAATTTTAATTATTCTCAGGAATATTTTGTAAGTCTTTCTATTAAAATCAGAAAGAATAGTTTATGTAATATTTATTTACAGCATTGACAGTGCTTTCACAGTGAAACTAGTATGCTTAATTCCCCAGTTCCCATTGTAAAAAAAAATTAAGGCGACCCTGGCATCTGTTTTTCCCATTCATCAACCTTATAGTCAATGAGTTTGTCATTACCAATGCACTTTCTGCAATTGTTAAAAGAACACAGTCATCATTTTTTCCCAATTGCATTGACTTTTGAGGGTTCATTTTAAAAAGGCATTTCAGTATTCCCAACCTGGGTTTTTTGGGGGGGTCAGATAAATGCCTTTGTGTATCTGTGGGCATGCATGTGTATTTGTGTGTACAACTAGATATTGTGACCTGTGATCCCCTTTAGATGAATGGGGCTTAATGGATTTAAGAAGATATGTGTTTAGGGCTGGCCACAGTTGCTGCCTAATCTACAAATCTTTGGTCATTCTCTTGGATCATTCACAATTTTTTTGTGTATATGAGAGGTAACTTTGAACTTTATTTCATTTCAATAAACTTTGGTCCAGTTGCTATGACCTCTTAGATAAATCGAGAGGAATCACCTCTGCTATTCTGTTTTACCAATGTAACATATTAATATAATACATTAATGTTAGTCAATTTTATTCAAGTCTGATTAATTTTCTGTGAGGATAGAAGTGGTTCCATGGTATGGTGGAAAATCACATGATCTCTTTGGATATTTCAGTTCTATAACTGAATTCAGTTAATATAATTGGATTTATATGTGCTTTGCAGAATTCCAACCGCCTTCATCTCACCATACCATAAAATGGGTGTGAGATTAGAAAGAAGGAGGTATAAAGTGGCTCATTGATATGACATTTCTTTTTTCACCAACATCATCAAGTATATGACTTGGTAATGTTGATGACCATGAGTTTGATGGTTCAAACACTGGATTGACCTACAGATGAAGCACACCCCTCCTTTTATCTTAAAATCATGTGAATAAGGTAAAGAGGAAATGATTGGGTCAAAGTTACCCCACGAGTTCTCATGGTGGGCCTGAACTGGGATCTCCCCAGATCTAGTTGACATCTTCACGTGTATACTATTTCCAATGTGGTACAATAAACAATTTGCAACCAGTATTTAAGCAACCATTGTGAACAACTGGAAATGATATAGGTTTATTGTTTCAATATTCATTGCATTCTTCATTATAAGAATGCAAATCCACTTCAGGCATATAATAAATACCTCTTGTTTCCATTGTAGTCGTATCTGTGGGAGTTGTAGAAAGGTCTGACAAAAACAGAAATTGTATAGTTATATGACTCAGAGACTGAAGAAGTTCTTATCTATCATAGCTGTATAAGTTCTTATCTATCATAGCTGTATAGTGATAAAAATAATGCTGAAAAAAACCAGTATTCTCTTGGTTTTCCACTTTCTCTCCATCTGTTCTTCCTACATATATTTGTTTTCTAATTCAATTCTTGTTCATTCTCTTTGATCAAACCACTTCATGATACTGCTTTTCTACTAGTTAACCTAATTAATTTGGATTCCAATTATTAACCATACTAGCAGTAGTGTTTAAACACAATTTTAAGTACTCCATAAATACTTATTTACTTATTTATTTATTATGTTATCTCACAAAACATTTCATAATTCAATGCTTTCGCTTTATTTAAATCAAGAACATACGGTAATCTTTTTTCTTACATTCACTTTCTTTGAATGATTTGTTGAAAGACAAAAGTCCCATCTTTGCACCACATACATAGCATAATACTCATTTTATTTCACAAATTGTGCTTTCATTGAAAAGAAAGAAAAGAAAGTTAGATGAATTTTATTTCTCTCTGTTTCTGGTAAAGACTTTAGTGGTTCTATTTCCCCTTAAATTATGGGGTAAAATTTGATTTTAAGTAATAATAGGAATTTAAGCAAATACCTACCAGGTGGTGGTTTGGTGACAGCAGGACCTGAAAATAGAAGAAATAACTTATGTTGATGATTTAGGGGAATAGAGTATATCGCCATTGTTGTTATTATTTCTTTTATATATTTTTTACTCTTCTTTAGTTTGATACAATAAAGTAAAATAAAAAAGAGCATAGCAAAACTGGCTGAAAGTATCAGAACTGATGCCTGTTGCTTTTTAGTATTGAGATTATGGCTAGTCCTCTTTTACTGGCTGCAATTAAATTTGCCAACTCCATCATAAGTTCTGTGGTTGTTTGTTAAGCACGTTAATTCAATTTACTTAAAGATAATATTATAACTTATAACTTACTGAAACATACATAACAAGAGCCAATCTTTAAAGCCTTGTACCATAATAATTTTTTTTTCTACAGATACACATTATCAATGAAGATTGATAGAAAACTTTACACATAATAGTGATTAGGATCCACTGCGATCCCATATGGACCATATAGTTCAGGAGTGTCAAACTCATATCGTCATGGTTGTGTCACGTGATGTATCGGAACTTTTTTCCACTTTGCTAAAATAGATGTGGGCGAGACCAGCCCATCATGCATCTGGCCCACGGGCCGGGAGTTTGACAGTCCTATCTAGTTAAATTATGACATACTTTGCTTTCTGATAACAATCTTCTATCAGGGAGAAGCCATGTTATATTGATATCTGATTGTTTAATTATTCTTTCAGTGTGTTTCATAATGTATTGATTTATTTAGCTTATGATACAATTAACCAGGAGACCACAATGTTAGTGCGTAATAGTTATTTGGCTGCTAAAGAGGGCAAGTATGTTTAGTTCGCACTCATGTGCAATCCATGATACGCCACAGAGGACAACTAGGTTTGCATGAAGAAAGAAAAATGGCAACTTATGGCATCATCTGAAGTCTTCTCTCAAACAATTTTGCCTCGCAATTTGGCATTGCATCCAGGCAGGTCCATCTCTGGTCTGGGTCTGACTGTCTACACAAAAAGCTGCCATGTTTCCCACTGAAGTAGTACCTATTTATCTAGTAACACGTAGCATGTTTTTTAACTGCTAGGTGGGCAGAAGCTGAGGCAAGTGATGGGAGCTCACTCTGCCACATGGTGCTAGGACTTGAACCATGAGAGCAGAGACCATGTCCAGCATTTTTAAGCCATTGCACTTATTGGATAATGTAAACCACATAAAAGCATCACATCACTTGAAAATTGAGCAGTTCACATTACCTGAGCAAATGACTCCAGCATCTTCCTTGTGGCGACAGTTATGAACGCCCCAAGGTTTATGGGAGCATTCTTTAAGAGAGGATTCGTTCCCGTTACACTTGACCTGATCCAGTAAGATGCTGCCAGTTCCTTCCCCAAATGCAGCATTAGATAGAGCTTGGACAGCCTCTCCACAGGCAAGCTGCTTACACACAACTTGTGCGTCATTCATGTCCCAGCCATCATCACAAATTGTTCCCCAGCGTCCATTGTAAAAGACCTCAATGCGACCACGACATTTGTCTTCTCCATCCACCAGTCTCAGAGATTTTTCTTCAAAGGAAAACATATACAAATTAGACATTTACCTCAACTATCTAATTTCTATAATTCTTTATTTCTAAATAGGGAGGAACAATCTTGCTGTTCTATTTTGCCATTATAACACATTAGTATCAGACTATCAGAATGGAAATGATTCCATAGTATGGTTTGAAACCATATGCTTTTTCTCTATAGTTCAGTTCTATCCTATGACTATCTGAACCTCTATGAAAGCAGCATAATAATTCTGGTAGTTAAACACATGACTTTGGAATATATGACTACCCATGAATACCTATTATTTCATATATGATACAATAAAGCATCCATTTGGTAAGCATCATGTAAGCACTCCTTGGGATAAGCTAGTTCGATGTTACAATATTTATTTGATTGTTTGGTTGTTCAGTCGTTCATTCATTCATTGGGATGTGCCTTGGGAAAAGGAGTTGAACCAGCACAATAATGTGGCACTCAGCACCATCCCCATAGCCACTCCAAAATGCTACCATGGGTGATTATATTGAAATCCCCAGAGAGATCAAGAAGCATAAGAATGGATGCACTACGCCCATCCTGCTTTCACTAGAGATTTTCCACAAGCATAATCAATGACATTTCCATCCCACAACCTAGTCTGAGACTGACTGAAAGGGATCCAGATAATACGTTTTATCCAGGACTCTCTGAAGCTGCAAGGCAACCACTTGTTCCATCACCTTCCCTAGAAAATGGATGTGGGACACTGGGTGAAAGATGTCAAGGGAACGTGGGTCCAGTGATGATTTCTTGAGGAGGAGGCACATCATGGCCTCCTTGAACAATGCAGGAATACTTTCTCCTGCATCAATGCATGAATTACCAATTGCACCTGCAGGTCACAATCCTGGGGACTTTCACCAACCAGGAGGAGCAGGGATCTAATAAGCAGGTACTTGTTTTAACAGCCCCAAGGATTTTCTCTACTTCCTCAGTTCCAACAGGGTTAAACCATTCTCAGATAATCTACCTAATCCATTCCTCAGGCATCTCAAACAGACTTGCTCCACACTTGGATTCAAACTGAGAATGAAACTGAGCAATTTTATCTATCAGGTGTTCAAATTCCTCTGCATGGCTGTGCAAATGATCATCTGAGCCCCCCTTCCCACGGGACCAGGTGACCTTGAACTCTCTGCCAATGCAATAAGACTAGAGAAACAGTGACATTTCACCACTTTTAGCACCAGAAAGTAGGCCTTAATTGTGGCTCTTACCTGTATTGGGTGGACTTCGTTCTTTACTCCAGTAGTGTTCTAGCTGTCTGTTGAACCTTTTTAGTACCCTCATCTCCTCCATAAATCACGGGAGTTTTGGGACCGATGGGCCTCTAGAGGGCACATGAATGTGATCCTGTCCAGAGCCTCGGCCACTTTCAGATTCCAAGTTGTAGCCAAGGCTTCCATAGGACTGTGCAGCAGAACTCCCAGAATATCCTTCTAAAGTCCTTCTAAAACCCAAGTGGGACCATTAGTTGCCAAGGGCAACTTGAATAGGTCCTGCCTCTCTGTGGACAGGACAGCATTGGAAAATCTCACAGCCACCAGGGTGTGGTCTGAACATGTCATGGCAATAATGACTGATTCCCCACCATGATGTTGCCACTGCTCCAACAGGAAAATCATATCCAATGTGACTTCTATCCTGAGTTGGACCTTGGATGAACTAGGATAAGCCCAGGGCCGCCAAGGTGGCCATGAACTCCTGGGATGCCTCTGAAGCCAAGCTCATGGATGGCAGATTGAAGTCCTCTTGGACCATAAACATGGCGAATTCCCGTGCAAGCCTCAAGATGGCTTCCAGCAATTCATACAGGGAGGTTGATATCAACAAAGAGGCTGCTACACCAGCTCCCAACTGATCTCATATGTCCAATTGTTATTATTCTTATAAAGATACAAATCTATTTCAGTATATATTAAATACCTCTAATTTTCTGTGTAGTCAAGTCTGTGGAGGTTGTAGAAAGCTCTGACAAAAAAAAGGAAAATTTATAATTATTTCAGAAACTTTGCCAGAACTTCTTTCTAACATAGGTATATGAAGATAAAAATAATGTTGGGGGAAAACAGTCATCCTCTTTCACCAAACCACTTCACAGCCAAATTAATTTGGCTCCCAGTCATTCAGGACCCTATCACTACTGGTTAAAAGGTAAAAGTAAAGGTTGCCCTCACACATATGTGCTAGTCATTTCCGGCTCTAGGGGTCGGTGTTTATCTCCGTTACAAAGCCAAAGAGCCAGCACTATTAGAAGACGTCTCTATGGTCATGTGGCCAGGATGACTACATGCTGAAGGCGCATGGAACGTTGTTACCTTCCCACCAAAGTGGTCTCTATTTTTCTACTTGCATTTTTACATGCTTTCAAACTGCTAGGTTGGGAGAAGCTGGGACAAATAATGGGAGCTCATTCCATTACACGGTGCTAGGGATTCGGATTGCTGAACTGCCAACCTTTCTGATCAACAAGCTTAACCACTGTATCCCCCACTACTGGTTAAGCACTACTGGTTAAGCACAAACAACTTCCTTCCTTTCCTTCCCTTCCTCCCTCCCCTCCTCTCTCTCTCCCTCTCTGTCATCTCACTATCCAGAGCAACATATTCCATAATTCAATTTTATTTTACACCTTATTTAAATCAACAACAAAGGCTAGTCATTCTTTCTTAAATCCTTACATTATTCAATGACTTGTTGAAAAGCAAAAACTCCAGTTTTCATAGTACACGCCTAGCTTAAAGACTAATTTATTTCATGAACTGTCCTTTCAGTGAACAGAAAGAAAATAAAGTTGGATGAATTTTATTTTTGTTTGCTGGTAAACACTTTACTTGTTCTATTTCTCCTTAAATTATGATGCAAGATTTGGTTTAAGTAACCATAGAGATTTAAGCAAATACCTACCAGGTGGAGGTGTGGTGACAGCAGGACCTGAAAATAGAAGAAATAACTGGTCTGAGTGAAGACCATAGCATACTGATGTTGATGAACAAAAGTACTATAGGCCATTCTTACTGGGCCATATGGAATGGCCATTTGAAACCTGACCTGGACTTGGCAAAGTAGCATTTCCCCCTGTCTCTGCATCACCTCTTTCACTCACCACAGCATAATGAGGCAAAGTTTTTGCTTTGCAATTCCAAATATTGCCTGGGTGAAAAAGCACATTTTAAACCGAAGCTGGAGAAACAGGACTCTGCTGACATGGTGAACAGACAATGAAGGGTTAAGACTTAAAAAGGCAATGCGAAGACAAGGGAAAATGCTGCTTTGCTGAGTCCAGATCGGGTCACTCCATGTGGCCCCCATAAGAATGGCCTGCAGTACTTCCCTTCCCACACCTCCTTAGTTCTGCAGCTCTACTGAAGTAAGCAAGGGATTGTGAGGGATAGAGATTGCTTTGGGGAACAGAAGAGTCAGAAGCAGATCATGGGGGTATTTCAAAGGGTGGTGGAAGCCCTAGGAGGCCCAATGCAGGCATCCCTGAAGCTCCTCGTGCACATTTAAAGACCCCTGCAATCAGTCCTGCATTCATTTAATGTATGCATTGGGGTGATCAACAATGAGGGCTCTTTCACTTAATGACTTTCAATTAATATCATCCCGCCTTATGATCGAACTGGGCAGGCTCTATTATGGTAGGTCAAGGACTACTTGTACATTATCAATGAAGATTCTCTGAAAATTTTATGCATAACAGCAATTAGGATTCTTTGCGATTCCATTCAAGATCTCCTACTTAGACGGTATCATACTTTGGCTTTCTAATGATAATATTCTACCTGGCAACAGTCACGTTAGATTGACACCTGATTGTTAAATTATTCTTTGAGTACATTTTTATAATACAAACCAAGTCAAACATCACAACACTTGAAAACTGAGCAGTTCAGGTTACCTGAGCAAATAACTCCAGCGTCTTCCTTGTGGCGACAGTCATGAACGCCCCAAGGTTTATGGGAGCAGTCTTCAAGAGAGGATTCATTCCCTTGGCACTGGATTTGATCCAGAAAGATGCTGCCAGTTCCTTCCCCAAATGCAGCATTAGGGAGGGCTTGGACGGCCTCTCCACAGGCAAGTTGCTTACACACAACTTGTGCGTCATTCATGTCCCAGCCATCATCACAAATTGTTCCCCAGCTTCCTTTGTAAAAGACCTCAATGCGACCACGACATTTGTCTTCTCCATTCACCAGCCTCAGAGATTTTTCTGCAAAGGAAAACAAATGCAGATGGGACTTTCATCTCAGCTTTCTAATTTCTAGAATTTTTGTACTAAATAGTGTTAGATTGCGGGAAAGATACTCGAGACCAGTGTGACTTTTCAGCTCTTTATTCAATGTATAGACCTGTGTAGGACCTCGGAGCCGCGGCAGCCCTTCAATGACGGCTCTTTGAATCTCCCACGATCGGCCCGGCCAATTGCGGTTGATTCATAGTGAGCCAATCACAGTCATTTAGTGAACCAATCACTGTGCAGTATTTCTGAACCAATCAGACAAGGGTATTACAAGTATGCTAATACAGAACAAATAGAGAGGAATCATCTGTACTGTTCTGTTTTGTACACCTTGTGATCAGCTGGAAGTGCTGTAGGCTTATTCATACATAGTTTATTACTATTATAAGAATGCAAATCCATTTCAGCATATGATACATGCCTCTTACTTGATGTGTAGTCAGATCTGTGGAGGTTGTAGAAAACTCTGACAAAAACAATTAATTTTATAGTTATAAGTTTCAGAAACCTGGCCAGAATTTCTTTGCTATCATAGGTGTTTAGAGATAAAAATAATGCTGGGGAAAAAAGCAGCCATGCTCTTGGTTTTAAATGTCCTCTCAGTCAATTTTCTTTTCCTACGTAGATTTGTTTACAAATTCAATCCTTGTTCATTCTCTTTGACCAAACCATTTTATAGCCTAATTAATTTGGCTCCCAATTGTTCAGGACCCAACCCCTATTGGTTAACCAAAAACAATTTTTAAGTATCATAGTCACCAATTTATTCAGTCAGTCAGTCAATCAGTCAGTCCGTTATCTTGTTATCATATCATATTTTAACAAACATTATCAAGCACATCATGAGTTTGAGAGTTCAAACAATGGATTGAGTTACATATTGGTCCATGGCAGAGAGAGTAAAAAAAATCTTGTTAGATTTATAGACCATCTGCAAGACTTCACAAGAATTTGAATGAAGAACTCCCCCCCCCAAACCTTTATTTTATCTTCATGTGAATCTTGTTAATTAGGTTAAGCTGAGGGAATGATTGCGGCTTAAAGTTATCCCATGAGTTCTCATGGTAGACCTGAATTTGAATCTCTACAATCTAGTCCACATCTTTACATGAACTATTATTTCAGATGTGGACTCATTTGGAACCAGCATGTAAGAAGTCATTATAATCACCTGGAAGTACTGTTGGCTTATTCTTACAATATTTATTATCATTATAAGAATGCAAGTCCACTTCAGCATATAATAAATACCTCTTGTTTTCTGTGTAGTCAGATCTGCGGAGGTTGTAGAAAGTTCTGACAAATACAGAAATTGTATAGTTATATGTTTCAGAAACTTGCCAAAACTTCTTTGCTAACATAGATGTATAGAGATAAAAATAATATTGGGAAAAACCCAGCCATCCTTTATAAAATCACTTTATAGCCTAATTAATTTGGCTTCCAATCAGTCAGGACCCAATCCCTACTGATTAACCCAAAACAATTCTTAAGTGCCCTGTAGTCATCAAATCATTTATTTATTCATCTCACTTTCCAGAGAAATATATTCTATAATTCAATGATTTCACTATCTTTTACACCTTATTTGAATCAAACAACATTTAATAGTCATTCTCCGTTATATTCATACATTAGTTGCTAAAAAGAAAAACTTCAGTCTTCATAGCACATGCCTAGCATAAACACTAATTTTATTTCACAAATTGTTCTTCTAGTGAAAAGAAAGAACAGAAAGTGGTAATATCTTATTTATCACTTTGCTGCTGAAGACTTTACTGGCTCTATTTCCCCTGAAATTATGATGCAAGATTGGATTTTACCTAATCAAAGAAATTTAAGAGAACACTTACCAGGTGGTGGTGTGGTAACAGTAGGACCTGAAAATCAAAGAAATAACTTTGGTCTTGGTAAAGATGACAACAGGGTGATGTTGAAGAATTAGGAGGTTGTACTGTATTGCCATTATCATTATCATCATTACTTCTTTTATATTTTTACTTTTCTTTAGCTTGATATAAAATAAAAAAGTGTATTGTAAACCTAGCTTAAAATATTGGAATTAATGCCTGTTGCCTTTTATTATTGAGACTACATGTACTATAGTCCTCAAGTACTGATTGCAATTGAATCTTCCAACTCCATCATTAAGTCATGTGGTAAGCATGTTAAGCCCCTTGAACAAATGTCCTTAAAGATAATGTAATAACCTATTGAAACTTGCATAGTTTAACAAATCAATAAGTAAATCTTTGTGTTTTCAATAATAAATACGCCTTCTCTACTGCAACATATTATCAATGAGGACTGAAAGCTTTATACATAATGGCAATTAAGATATTTTTCAATCCCATTTAAGACCTGCTAGTAAGATGGTGCCTTGCTTTGGCTGTATGTTGATAGCATTCGACCTGGCAATAGTCACTTTGCATTGACACCTGAGTTTTAAATTATTCTTTGACTATGTTTCATAATATAAACCAAGTAAAATATCACATCACTTGAAAATTGAGCAGTTCAGGTTACCTGAGCAGATAACTCCGGCATCTTCCTTGTGGCGACAGTCATGAACGCCCCAAGGTTTATGGGAGCATTCTTCAAGAGAGGATTCGTTCCCTTTACACTTGATCTGATCCAGGAAGATGCTGCCAGTTCCTTCCCCAAAGCGCAGCATTAGGGAGGGCTTGGACGGCCTCTCCACAGGCAAGTTGCTTACACACAACTTGTGCGTCATTCATGTCCCAGCCATCATCGCAAATTGTTCCCAGTTGCCATTGTAAAAGACCTCAATGCGACCACGACATTTGTCTTCTCCATTCACCAGTCGCAGAGATTTTTCTTCAAAGGAAAACAAATGCAGGTGGGACTTTCATCTCAGCTTTCTAATTTCTAGAATTTTTAACTAGTAAATAGAGAGGAATCACCTCTGCTGTTCTGTTTTGCACCACTTGGGTGAAAAGAAAACTTGTGATCAGCTGGAAGTATTGTAGATTTATTGTTACAGTATTTATTACTATTATAAGAATACAAATACATTTTAGCATATAATAAATACCTCTTATTTCCTGTGTAGTCAGATCTGTGGAGGTTGTAGAGACGTCTGACAAAAACAATAAATTTTATATGTTTCAAAAACTTTGCCAGAATTTATTTGCTAATCATAGGTGTATAGAGATAAAAATAATGCTGAAAATAACCAGTCACTCTTGGGTTTAGACTTCCTCTCAATCTACTTGCTCTTCCCACATACATATTTGTTTACAAATTCAATTCTTGTTCATTCTCTTTCACTAAACTACTTTATAGCCTAATTGATTTGGCTCTTAATCTTTCAGGACACAATCTCTACTGGTTAGCCATTTTTTTTTAAATAGTCACAAAATCATTCATTCATTCTTTCATTTGTTCATTCTGTCATCTTTCTATTGAGAGCAAAATATTCCATAATTCAATGATTTCACTTTATTCTACAAATTATTTAAATTGAACAACAAATGATAGTCATTCTTTCATAGATCCATACATTTTTCAATGATCTGCTGCAAAACAAAACTCTAGGCTTTACAGTACATGCCTAGCATAAAGACTGCTTTTATTTCACAAACAGTGAAAGAAAGAGAAGAAAGTTAAATTAATCTTATTTCTTTCTTTGCTGCTAAAGAGTTTACTGGCTATTTCCCCTGAAATCATGATGCAAGATTTGGTTTTAAGTAACCACAGAAATTTCAGAAAATACCTACCAGGTGGTAGTGTGGTGACAGCAGGACCTGAAAATTGAAGAAATAACTTTGGTCTGCGTGAAGATGACAACATGATGATGTTGATGAATTAGGACATTACACAACATGCCATTATTATCACCGTTCTTTCTTTCACATTTTAATTCTTCTTTAGTTTAATATAATAAAGAAAAGTAATATAGGATATTGCAAACCTGGCTTAAAGTATTGGAACTGATGCTTGTTGCCTTTTATTATTAAGTCTACACGTTGTCCTCACTTAGTGACTGCAACTGAATCTCCCAACTCTATAATTAATTCCTATACATGTTAAGCATCTCAAACAAATTTACATAAACATAATGTAATAACTTACAGAAACCTGCATAAAAAACAAATTCTTAAATCTTCGTATGTTCAATAATAAAAAATACTGAAATATTTAAAAATACTGAATGAAGATTGTCTGGAAGTTTTAGACATAATAGAAAGTAGGATCCTTTGTGATCCCATTTAAGACCACCTAGTTGAATGATAACATACTTTGGCTTTCTAATATATCGTTTTTCCTGGGAAGAGTCACATTGCATTCACCTCTGATTTTCATATTATTCTTTTACTGTGTTTGGGTAAAATAAACCAAGCAAAACAATTGAAAATTGAGCAGTTTAGATTACTTGAGCAAATGACAAAAGTTAAGACTAGTTAGATGGTGACATACTGAACCTTGGCTTTCTGAGGAGAATATAGTACCTGGCAATAGTCACATTGCATTGACACCTGAGTTTTAAATTATCCGTTTACTGTGTTTGAATGATATAAACCAAGTAAAACATCACAACACTTGAAAACTGAGGAGTTCAGATTACCTGAACAAATAACCCCAGCATCTTCCTTGTGGCGACAGTCATGAACACCCCAAGGTTTATGGGAGCAGTCTTCAAGAGAGGATTCATTCCCTTGGCACTGGATTTGATCCAGGAAGATGCTTCCAGTTCCTTCCCCAAACGCAGCATTAGGTAGGGCTTGGACAGCCTCTCCACAGGCAAGTTGCTTACACACAACTTGTGCGTCATTCATGTCCCAGCCATCATCGCAAATTGTTCCCCAGCTGCCATTGTAAAAGACTTCAATGCGACCACGACATTTGTCTTCTCCATTCACCAGTCTCAGAGAGTTTTCTTGAAAAGAAAACAAATGTAGATTGGACTTTTGTGTTCGATATCTAATTTCTAGAATTTTTATACTAAATAGAGAGGAATCATCTGTACTGTTCTGTTTTGTACCCTTGTGATCAGCTGGAAGTGCTGTAGGCTTATTCATACATAGTTTATAAGAATGCAAATCCATTTCAGCATATGATACATGCCTCTTACTTGATGTGTAGTCAGATCTGTGGAGGTTGTAGAAAACTCTGACAAAAACAATTAATTTTATAGTTATAAGTTTCAGAAACCTGGCCAGAATTTCTTTGCTATCATAGGTGTTTAGAGATAAAAATAAAGCTGGGGAAAAAGCAGCCATGCTCTTGGTTTTAAATGTCCTCTCAGTCAATTTTCTTTTCCTACGTAGATTTGTTTACAAATTCAATCCTTGTTCATTCTCTTTGACCAAACCATTTTATAGCCTAATTAATTTGGCTCCCAATTGTTCAGGACCCAACCCCTATTGGTTAACCAAAAGCAATTTTTAAGTATCATAGTCACCAATTTATTCAGTCAGTCAGTCAATCAGTCAGTCTGTTATCTTGTTATCATATCATGTTTTAACAAACATTATCAAGCACATCATGAGTTTGAGAGTTCAAACAATGGATTGAGTTACATATTGGTCCATGGCAGAGAGAGTAAAAAAATCTTGTTAGATTTATAGACCATCTGCAAGACTTCACAAGAATTTGAATGAAGAACTCCCCCCCCCAAACCTTTATTTTATCTTCATGTGAATCTTGTTAATTAGGTTAAGCTGAGGGAATGATTGCGGCTTAAAGTTATCCCACGAGTTCTCATGGTAGACCTGAATTTGGATCTCCACAAATCTAGTCCACATTTTTACATGAACTATTATTTCAGATGTGGACTCATTTGGAACCAGCATGTAAGAAATCATTATAATCACCTGGAAGTACTGTTGGCTTATTCTTACAATATTTATTATCATTATAAGAATGCAAGTCCACTTCAGCATATAATAAATACCTCTTGTTTTCTGTGTAGTCAGATCTGCGGAGGTTGTAGAAAGTTCTGACAAATACAGAAATTGTATAGTTATATGTTTCAGAAACTTGCCAAAACTTCTTTGCTAACATAGATGTATAGAGATAAAAATAATATTGGGAAAAACCCAGCCATCCTTTATAAAATCACTTTATAGCCTAATTAATTTGGCTTCCAATCAGTCAGGACCCAATCCCTACTGATTAACCCAAAACAATTCTTAAGTGCCCTGTAGTCATCAAATCATTTATTTATTCATCTCACTTTCCAGAGGAATATATTCTATAATTCAATGATTTCACTATCTTTTACACCTTATTTGAATCAAACAACATTTAATAGTCATTCTCCGTTATATTCATACATTAGTTGCTGAAAAGAAAAACTTCAGTCTTCATAGCACATGCCTAGCATAAACACTAATTTTATTTCACAAATTGTTCTTCCAGTGAAAAGAAAGAACAGAAAGTGGTAATATCTTATATATCTCTTTGCTGCTGAAGACTTTACTGGCTCTATTTCCCCTGAAATTATGATGCAAGATTGGATTTTACCTAATCAAAGAAATTTAAGAGAACACTTACCAGGTGGTGGTGTGGTAACAGTAGGACCTGAAAATCAAAGAAATAACTTTGGTCTTGGTAAAGATGACAACAGGGTGATGTTGAAGAATTAGGAGGTTGTACTGTATTGCCATTATCATTATCATTATCATCATTACTTCTTTTATATTTTTACTTTTCTTTAGCTTGATATAAAATAAAAAAGTGTATTGTAAACCTAGCTTAAAATATTGGAATTAATGCCTGTTGCCTTTTATTATTGAGACTACATGTACTATAGTCCTCACGTACTGATTGCAATTGAATCTTCCAACTCCATCATTAAGTCATGTGGTAAGCATGTTAAGCCCCTTGAACAAATGTCCTTAAAGATAATGTAATAACCTATTGAAACTTGCATAGTTTAACAAATCAATAAGTAAATCTTTGTGTTTTCAATAATAAATACGCCTTCTCTACTGCAACATATTATCAATGAGGACTGAAAGCTTTATACATAATGGCAATTAAGATATTTTTCAATCCCATTTAAGACCTGCTAGTAAGATGGTGCCTTGCTTTGGCTGTATGTTGATAGCATTCGACCTGGCAATAGTCACTTTGCATTGACACCTGAGTTTTAAATTATTCTTTGACTATGTTTCATAATATAAACCAAGTAAAATATCACATCACTTGAAAATTGAGCAGTTCAGGTTACCTGAGCAGATAACTCCGGCATCTTCCTTGTGGCGACAGTCATGAACGCCCCAAGGTTTATGGGAGCATTCTTCAAGAGAGGATTCGTTCCCTTTACACTTGATCTGATCCAGGAAGATGCTGCCAGTTCCTTCCCCAAACGCAGCATTAGGGAGGGCTTGGACGGCCTCTCCACAGGCAAGTTGCTTACACACAACTTGTGCGTCATTCATGTCCCAGCCATCATCGCAAATTGTTCCCCAGTTGCCATTGTAAAAGACCTCAATGCGACCACGACATTTGTCTTCTCCATTCACCAGTCGCAGAGATTTTTCTTCAAAGGAAAACAAATGCAGGTGGGACTTTCATCTCAGCTTTCTAATTTCTAGAATTTTTAACTAGTAAATAGAGAGGAATCACCTCTGCTGTTCTGTTTTGCACCACTTGGGTGAAAAGAAAACTTGTGATCAGCTGGAAGTATTGTAGATTTATTGTTACAGTATTTATTACTATTATAAGAATACAAATACATTTTAGCATATAATAAATACCTCTTATTTCCTGTGTAGTCAGATCTGTGGAGGTTGTAGAGACGTCTGACAAAAACAATAAATTTTATATGTTTCAAAAACTTTGCCAGAATTTATTTGCTAATCATAGGTGTATAGAGATAAAAATAATGCTGAAAATAACCAGTCACTCTTGGGTTTAGACTTCCTCTCAATCTACTTGCTCTTCCCACATACATATTTGTTTACAAATTCAATTCTTGTTCATTCTCTTTCACTAAACTACTTTATAGCCTAATTGATTTGGCTCTTAATCTTTCAGGACACAATCTCTACTGGTTAGCCATTTTTTTTTAAATAGTCACAAAATCATTCATTCATTCTTTCATTTGTTCATTCTGTCATCTTTCTATTGAGAGCAAAATATTCCATAATTCAATGATTTCACTTTATTCTACAAATTATTTAAATTGAACAACAAATGATAGTCATTCTTTCATAGATCCATACATTTTTCAATGATCTGCTGCAAAACAAAACTCTAGGCTTTACAGTACATGCCTAGCATAAAGACTGCTTTTATTTCACAAACAGTGAAAGAAAGAGAAGAAAGTTAAATTAATCTTATTTCTTTCTTTGCTGCTAAAGAGTTTACTGGCTATTTCCCTGAAATCATGATGCAAGATTTGGTTTTAAGTAACCACAGAAATTTCAGAAAATACCTACCAGGTGGTAGTGTGGTGACAGCAGGACCTGAAAATTGAAGAAATAACTTTGGTCTGCGTGAAGATGACAACATGATGATGTTGATGAATTAGGACATTACACAACATGCCATTATTATCACCGTTCTTTCTTTCACATTTTAATTCTTCTTTAGTTTAATATAATAAAGAAAAGTAATATAGGATATTGCAAACCTGGCTTAAAGTATTGGAACTGATGCTTGTTGCCTTTTATTATTAAGTCTACACGTTGTCCTCACTTAGTGACTGCAACTGAATCTCCCAACTCTATAATTAATTCCTATACATGTTAAGCATCTCAAACAAATTTACATAAACATAATGTAATAACTTACAGAAACCTGCATAAAAAACAAATTCTTAAATCTTCGTATGTTCAATAATAAAAAATACTGAAATATTTAAAAAATACTGAATGAAGATTGTCTGGAAGTTTTAGACATAATAGAAAGTAGGATCCTTTGTGATCCCATTTAAGACCACCTAGTTGAATGATAACATACTTTGGCTTTCTAATATATCGTTTTTCCTGGGAAGAGTCACATTGCATTCACCTCTGATTTTCATATTATTCTTTTACTGTGTTTGGGTAAAATAAACCAAGCAAAACAATTGAAAATTGAGCAGTTTAGATTACTTGAGCAAATGACAAAAGTTAAGACTAGTTAGATGGTGACATACTGAACCTTGGCTTTCTGAGGAGAATATAGTACCTGGCAATAGTCACATTGCATTGACACCTGAGTTTTAAATTATCCGTTTACTGTGTTTGAATGATATAAACCAAGTAAAACATCACAACACTTGAAAACTGAGGAGTTCAGATTACCTGAACAAATAACCCCAGCATCTTCCTTGTGGCGACAGTCATGAACACCCCAAGGTTTATGGGAGCAGTCTTCAAGAGAGGATTCATTCCCTTGGCACTGGATTTGATCCAGGAAGATGCTTCCAGTTCCTTCCCCAAACGCAGCATTAGGTAGGGCTTGGACAGCCTCTCCACAGGCAAGTTGCTTACACACAACTTGTGCGTCATTCATGTCCCAGCCATCATCGCAAATTGTTCCCCAGCTGCCATTGTAAAAGACTTCAATGCGACCACGACATTTGTCTTCTCCATTCACCAGTCTCAGAGAGTTTTCTTGAAAAGAAAACAAATGTAGATGGACTTTTGTGTTCGATATCTAATTTCTAGAATTTTTATACTAAATAGAGAGGAATCATCTGTACTGTTCTGTTTTGTACCCCTTGTGATCAGCTGGAAGTGCTGTAGGCTTATTCATACATAGTTTATAAGAATGCAAATCCATTTCAGCATATGATACATGCCTCTTACTTGATGTGTAGTCAGATCTGTGGAGGTTGTAGAAAACTCTGACAAAAACAATTAATTTTATAGTTATAAGTTTCAGAAACCTGGCCAGAATTTCTTTGCTATCATAGGTGTTTAGAGATAAAAATAAAGCTGGGGAAAAAAGCAGCCATGCTCTTGGTTTTAAATGTCCTCTCAGTCAATTTTCTTTTCCTACGTAGATTTGTTTACAAATTCAATCCTTGTTCATTCTCTTTGACCAAACCATTTTATAGCCTAATTAATTTGGCTCCCAATTGTTCAGGACCCAACCCCTATTGGTTAACCAAAAGCAATTTTTAAGTATCATAGTCACCAATTTATTCAGTCAGTCAGTCAATCAGTCAGTCTGTTATCTTGTTATCATATCATGTTTTAACAAACATTATCAAGCACATCATGAGTTTGAGAGTTCAAACAATGGATTGAGTTACATATTGGTCCATGGCAGAGAGAGTAAAAAAATCTTGTTAGATTTATAGACCATCTGCAAGACTTCACAAGAATTTGAATGAAGAACTCCCCCAAACCTTTATTTTATCTTCATGTGAATCTTGTTAATTAGGTTAAGCTGAGGGAATGATTGCGGCTTAAAGTTATCCCACGAGTTCTCATGGTAGACCTGAATTTGGATCTCCACAAATCTAGTCCACATTTTTACATGAACTATTATTTCAGATGTGGACTCATTTGGAACCAGCATGTAAGAAATCATTATAATCACCTGGAAGTACTGTTGGCTTATTCTTACAATATTTATTATCATTATAAGAATGCAAGTCCACTTCAGCATATAATAAATACCTCTTGTTTTCTGTGTAGTCAGATCTGCGGAGGTTGTAGAAAGTTCTGACAAATACAGAAATTGTATAGTTATATGTTTCAGAAACTTGCCAAAACTTCTTTGCTAACATAGATGTATAGAGATAAAAATAATATTGGGAAAAACCCAGCCATCCTTTATAAAATCACTTTATAGCCTAATTAATTTGGCTTCCAATCAGTCAGGACCCAATCCCTACTGATTAACCCAAAACAATTCTTAAGTGCCCTGTAGTCATCAAATCATTTATTTATTCATCTCACTTTCCAGAGAAATATATTCTATAATTCAATGATTTCACTATCTTTTACACCTTATTTGAATCAAACAACATTTAATAGTCATTCTCCGTTATATTCATACATTAGTTGCTAAAAAGAAAAACTTCAGTCTTCATAGCACATGCCTAGCATAAACACTAATTTTATTTCACAAATTGTTCTTCTAGTGAAAAGAAAGAACAGAAAGTGGTAATATCTTATTTATCACTTTGCTGCTGAAGACTTTACTGGCTCTATTTCCCTGAAATTATGATGCAAGATTGGATTTTACCTAATCAAAGAAATTTAAGAGAACACTTACCAGGTGGTGGTGTGGTAACAGTAGGACCTGAAAATCAAAGAAATAACTTTGGTCTTGGTAAAGATGACAACAGGGTGATGTTGAAGAATTAGGAGGTTATACTGTATTGCCATTATCATTATCATCATTACTTCTTTTATATTTTTACTTTTCTTTAGCTTGATATAAAATAAAAATGTGTATTGTAAACCTAGCTTAAAATATTGGAATTAATGCCTGTTGCCTTTTATTATTGAGACTACATGTACTATAGTCCTCACGTACTGATTGCAATTGAATCTTCCAACTCCATCATTAAGTCATGTGGTAAGCATGTTAAGCCCCTTGAACAAATGTCCTTAAAGATAATGTAATAACCTATTGAAACTTGCATAGTTTAACAAATCAATAAGTAAATCTTTGTGTTTTCAATAATAAATACGCCTTCTCTACTGCAACATATTATCAATGAGGACTGAAAGCTTTATACATAATGGCAATTAAGATATTTTTCAATCCCATTTAAGACCTGCTAGTAAGATGGTGCCTTGCTTTGGCTGTATGTTGATAGCATTCGACCTGGCAATAGTCACTTTGCATTGACACCTGAGTTTTAAATTATTCTTTGACTATGTTTCATAATATAAACCAAGTAAAATATCACATCACTTGAAAATTGAGCAGTTCAGGTTACCTGAGCAAATAACTCCGGCATCTTCCTTGTGGCGACAGTCATGAACGCCCCAAGGTTTATGGGAGCATTCTTCAAGAGAGGATTCGTTCCCTTTACACTTGATCTGATCCAGGAAGATGCTGCCAGTTCCTTCCCCAAACGCAGCATTAGTGAGGGCTTGGACGGCCTCTCCACAGGCAAGTTGCTTACACACAACTTGTGCGTCATTCATGTCCCAGCCATCATCGCAAATTGTTCCCCAGCTGCCATTGTAAAAGACTTCAATGCGACCACGACATTTGTCTTCTCCATTCACCAGTCTCAGAGAGTTTTCTTGAAAAGAAAACAAATGTAGATTGGACTTTTGTGTTCGATATCTAATTTCTAGAATTTTTATACTAAATAGAGAGGAATCATCTGTACTGTTCTGTTTTGTACCCCTTGTGATCAGCTGGAAGTGCTGTAGGCTTATTCATACATAGTTTATAAGAATGCAAATCCATTTCAGCATATGATACATGCCTCTTACTTGATGTGTAGTCAGATCTGTGGAGGTTGTAGAAAACTCTGACAAAAACAATTAATTTTATAGTTATAAGTTTCAGAAACCTGGCCAGAATTTCTTTGCTATCATAGGTGTTTAGAGATAAAAATAAAGCTGGGGAAAAAAGCAGCCATGCTCTTGGTTTTAAATGTCCTCTCAGTCAATTTTCTTTTCCTACGTAGATTTGTTTACAAATTCAATCCTTGTTCATTCTCTTTGACCAAACCATTTTATAGCCTAATTAATTTGGCTCCCAATTGTTCAGGACCCAACCCCTATTGGTTAACCAAAAGCAATTTTTAAGTATCATAGTCACCAATTTATTCAGTCAGTCAGTCAATCAGTCAGTCTGTTATCTTGTTATCATATCATGTTTTAACAAACATTATCAAGCACATCATGAGTTTGAGAGTTCAAACAATGGATTGAGTTACATATTGGTCCATGGCAGAGAGAGTAAAAAAAATCTTGTTAGATTTATAGACCATCTGCAAGACTTCACAAGAATTTGAATGAAGAACTCCCCCCCCAAACCTTTATTTTATCTTCATGTGAATCTTGTTAATTAGGTTAAGCTGAGGGAATGATTGCGGCTTAAAGTTATCCCACGAGTTCTCATGGTAGACCTGAATTTGGATCTCCACAAATCTAGTCCACATTTTTACATGAACTATTATTTCAGATGTGGACTCATTTGGAACCAGCATGTAAGAAATCATTATAATCACCTGGAAGTACTGTTGGCTTATTCTTACAATATTTATTATCATTATAAGAATGCAAGTCCACTTCAGCATATAATAAATACCTCTTGTTTTCTGTGTAGTCAGATCTGCGGAGGTTGTAGAAAGTTCTGACAAATACAGAAATTGTATAGTTATATGTTTCAGAAACTTGCCAAAACTTCTTTGCTAACATAGATGTATAGAGATAAAAATAATATTGGGAAAAACCCAGCCATCCTTTATAAAATCACTTTATAGCCTAATTAATTTGGCTTCCAATCAGTCAGGACCCAATCCCTACTGATTAACCCAAAACAATTCTTAAGTGCCCTGTAGTCATCAAATCATTTATTTATTCATCTCACTTTCCAGAGAAATATATTCTATAATTCAATGATTTCACTATCTTTTACACCTTATTTGAATCAAACAACATTTAATAGTCATTCTCCGTTATATTCATACATTAGTTGCTAAAAAGAAAAACTTCAGTCTTCATAGCACATGCCTAGCATAAACACTAATTTTATTTCACAAATTGTTCTTCTAGTGAAAAGAAAGAACAGAAAGTGGTAATATCTTATTTATCACTTTGCTGCTGAAGACTTTACTGGCTCTATTTCCCCTGAAATTATGATGCAAGATTGGATTTTACCTAATCAAAGAAATTTAAGAGAACACTTACCAGGTGGTGGTGTGGTAACAGTAGGACCTGAAAATCAAAGAAATAACTTTGGTCTTGGTAAAGATGACAACAGGGTGATGTTGAAGAATTAGGAGGTTATACTGTATTGCCATTATCATTATCATCATTACTTCTTTTATATTTTTACTTTTCTTTAGCTTGATATAAAATAAAAATGTGTATTGTAAACCTAGCTTAAAATATTGGAATTAATGCCTGTTGCCTTTTATTATTGAGACTACATGTACTATAGTCCTCACGTACTGATTGCAATTGAATCTTCCAACTCCATCATTAAGTCATGTGGTAAGCATGTTAAGCCCCTTGAACAAATGTCCTTAAAGATAATGTAATAACCTATTGAAACTTGCATAGTTTAACAAATCAATAAGTAAATCTTTGTGTTTTCAATAATAAATACGCCTTCTCTACTGCAACATATTATCAATGAGGACTGAAAGCTTTATACATAATGGCAATTAAGATATTTTTCAATCCCATTTAAGACCTGCTAGTAAGATGGTGCCTTGCTTTGGCTGTATGTTGATAGCATTCGACCTGGCAATAGTCACTTTGCATTGACACCTGAGTTTTAAATTATTCTTTGACTATGTTTCATAATATAAACCAAGTAAAATATCACATCACTTGAAAATTGAGCAGTTCAGGTTACCTGAGCAAATAACTCCGGCATCTTCCTTGTGGCGACAGTCATGAACGCCCCAAGGTTTATGGGAGCATTCTTCAAGAGAGGATTCGTTCCCTTTACACTTGATCTGATCCAGGAAGATGCTGCCAGTTCCTTCCCCAAACGCAGCATTAGTGAGGGCTTGGACGGCCTCTCCACAGGCAAGTTGCTTACACACAACTTGTGCGTCATTCATGTCCCAGCCATCATCGCAAATTGTTCCCCAGCTGCCATTGTAAAAGACCTCAATACGACCACGACATTTGTCTTCTCCATTCACCAGTCGCAGAGATTTTTCTTCAAAGGGAAATATATATAAATTGGACATTCACCTCAGATATCTAATTTGTATAATTCTTTATCACTAAACAGAGATGAATCAACTTTGTTGTTCTATTTTGTTCAAAGAATACATTAACATTAGTCAATTTTATTCAAGTCAGATTATTGTTTGATTTAGTCTTGGTCTAACAGAAGAAAATAATTCCGTAGTAAGGGATGAAATAATATGTTCTCTCTATAAGTTCAATTCTATCCCTTCGCAGTTCCAACCAGCATGACCACAGGATTCTCCTTTGTGTAAAGTATTAGAACTGATATTAACTCATAACTTATTCTTGGAATACTGTGAAATCAGGGTAATAATTTTAATTTAATTTAATATGAAGCTACGTTATTGTTTTAATACATGATTCAGGACAATAGGATGATTATGTTTTTTAGAACGTATAGTATATAGATAGTACATATTCATATACTTGGACCTAGATTAAGTAAAATTATTTCCCATTTATTTCTGTAAGATCCTAGTTAAATCATGCGTTACTTTCCCAACTGATTTTAGTGAGCTTTAATTTTAGGAAAAATACTATGCATTTACTCATTCACAGAATTTTGCATAGATCTCAACAACAAAGTCAATCTTTATTCTAAGCAGAAACCAGCATAAAATAACTTCAGTCAGAATTGCAGACACTTCAGTAATAATAATGAAAACCATGAAATATAAAAATTAGCTGGGAGAGTACCAATTAATTGCACATGCTTGATTTAGTGAAATATAGGGTACTTTCAAAGAATATGCTATTTAATACAAAATCCTCTCCATATTTTATTGAAATATGGTTCTGTATGTGCTGAAGCATTCAGGATCACCTGTTTTGCAGACTTCCAACAACCTTCATTTCCCATACTCTAAAATGGTTGCATGTTTAGAAAATAGGACATATACTGGTATTTTTTTATGCCTGACGTGACATTCATATTTTAACAAACATTTCAAATACATCATGAACTTTAGAATTCAAACAATGGATTTACTTACATATTAATTGGTCCATGGCAGATAGAGTAAAAAAAATCTTGTTAGATTTATAGACCATCTGCAAGACTTCACAAGAACTTGAATGAAGAGTTTCCCCCCCCCCCTTTATTTTATCTTCATGTGAATCTTGTTAATTAGGTTAAGCTGAGGGAATGATTGCGGCTTAAAGTTACCCCATGAGTTCTCAGGTGGACCTGAATCTGGATCTCCACAGATCTAGTCCACATCTTCACACGAACTGCTATTTCAGAAATGGTACAACAAAGGAACCATTTTGAACTAGCATGTAAGCAATCATCTGGAAGTGCTGTTGGTTTACAATAATTATTCCAATATTTATTGTTGTTATTATTATTATGCAAATCCACTGGCATATAATAAATACCTCTTATTTTCTGTGTAGTCAATTCTGCGGAGGTTGTAGAAAGTTCTGACAAATACAGAAATTGTATAGTTATATGTTTCAGAAACTTGCCAGAACTTCTTTGCTAACATAGGTATATAGATATAAAAATAATATTGGGAAAAAACCCAGCCATCCTTTATAGAATTACTTTATAGCCTAATTAATTTGGTTCCCAATCAATCAGGATCCAATCCCTACTGGTTAACCAAAAACAATTTTTAAATTCTCAGATCAGTCAGTCAGTCAGTCATTCAATCAGCTCACTTTCCAGAATAATGTATTCCATAATTTATTTTATTATACACCTTATTTAAATCAAATAACAAATGGCAGCTACTTTAAAAAAAAAAATCTATACATTATTCAACGACTTGCTGAAAAGTAAAACTCCAGTCTTCATAGTACATGCCTATTTTAAAGACTAATTTTATTTCACGAAGTCTGCTTTCAGTGAACAGAAAGAAAGGAAAGTTAAATGAATTTTATTTCTCTCTCTTCTGCAAAATATTTTACTGGATCTATTTCCCCTGAAATTATGATGCAAGATTTGGTTTTAAATACCCATAGAAATTTCAGAAAATACCTACCAGGTGATGGTGTGGTGACAGCAGGACCTGAAAATCGAAGAAACAACTTTGGTCTGGATGAAGATGACAACATACTTATGTTGATGAATTAGGAGGTTGCATTAATGATAATTATTATCATTATTTCTTTTATATGTTTCACTCTTCTTTAGTTTGATATAATAAAATAAAAACTAGCACTCCAAACTTAAAGTATTGGAAATAATACTTCTTGTCCTTTACATTGAGATTATAGGTAGTCTTTATTTACTGATTGAGTTTGTTAATTGAGTCTGCCAACTCAATTAACATTATTAAGTGCTGTGGTTATTAAGTATATTAAGTACTTTAATCAAATTTACTTAAAAATAATGTATTAATTTATCATAACCTGTATAACAAGAACAAATTATCCAATCCTTGTAAGTTCAATAATAAATGCACTTTTTTTCCCACTGAAACACGTTATCAATGAAGATTGTCTGAAAGCTTTACACCGAATAGCGAATAGGAGCCTTTGCAATCCCATTCAAGATTTACTGATTAGAAAACTTCCGACTGATGTTGCAGCACTATCGGACGTGAAGAGCAGATCTCCATGCTCCCATGGCAAGTTTTCCCTGTTGGAGAGCTCCAAAAGAAGCTAAAGCCACCCTATCGGGGTGGTGAAGAAAAGTGGGGCTCCCTGCAGTTCGGGGAGCAGCAACTCTCCTGCTGGACTCAGGGTTTTTTCCCTCTCCTCAATGAGAAGAGGCAGCCATCGTGGCTGCCATGAAACTAGGACAGCCAAGGCAACAAAGAAATGTGTAGGAGCCATGCAGATGAACAGTGATTGGAGCTGGGTGAGAAGGTTCCTTTTTATTTAGACCCTAATTTTAAAGAAAAAAAGAAAGAAAAAAATCCAGGAAAAGAGACTCTTAGAACTATTTTTTAAAGCAGTGAACTACCATAGAGAGAAAAATCCTAGACCTGAAAGAAAGGAACTAAGGGGAGAAAAGCTAAAGACCTTTTAAAACATAGAAAACTTTAAAATTGGGCAGGCATTATTTTGGAAAGGCATTATAAAATGCTGGACTATCTATTTGAATCTACTTGAATAGTTGCTTCCCTAAATTGAACTAAATTTGGATTAATTAAATCTATAAGATTTGAAACAAAGTTGAAACCTAAGCTGAGGGCACCATCTACTGGTGAATGGAATATACCAGACCCCTACAAGTTTAGAAAAACCTTTTGATGAGAGAAATAAACAACATTCATCTGGAAGACTGTGTTGACACTTACTGTTCTATAGCTAGTTACTTTATGATTACTGGAGACTCTATTATGAGAATAAGGAAAACTTTTAAATAAAACAAAGTGATTTTTGACTTATGGAAGGTTCTTGGACTACTTAAATGGAATTGATTAATAAACCTGAGATGTAAAGGACTATGATTATTGAACTTTCTGAGGAGTAACATTGGACTTGAGTAAGAGTGGGACTTATTAAATTAAGACATGATGCTCCATCAGGGGAAAAGGAGTGAGATTTCAAGAGAAATGGCATTGATATTTCAAACCATTAGAGATGTGATGGCGAACCTATAGCACTTGTGCCAGAGGTGGCATGCAGAGCCCCCTCTCTGGGCACACAAGCTGTCGCACCAGCTCAGCTCTACTGTGCATGCACGTGTGTTCCTCCCACTAGCCAGCTGGTCTTCAAGTCTCTGCTGTGCATGAGGGGCGGGTTGCGCGCAGGGGTCATGCATGTGCAGCGGGCAGGGTGCACATGCAGGGGGAGTGCATGCATTCACAGGGGTGGGGTGCATGTGGGGGTCTTGAATGCATGCATGGAGAGCATGAGGGGGTCATGCACACATGTGCAGGGCCCTAGGGGTCACACATGCATCCACAGGGCGCATGTGTGGGGCCACAGCATAAATGCATGTTGCATTTTGGGGATGCACGTGCAACGCTTTGGGCGCTTGGTGTTGAAAAGATTAGCCATCACCGCATTAAGGGCACCATGGAAAAGAATCAGAGAAAGATAAAGTATCTAATGCAAGGCATATATGGGAAAATAGAAAATATGCTACAACTGATTATGAATGTTCAAAGAGTCCAGGAAAGAGAGGAGATAGCTGAAAGAACCGGAAGAAAAGACTATATTTATGGCCTGATTAGAAATTTGAATAGAGATAGAAATAAGAATATTCACCTTTATATGAAGCAATAGTTAGATGGAAAGATTGGAGCTTGTAAAAGGATATTATAAGGTATGTTTAAATAATAGGAAGACTGGTATTTGGATAGTGTATTGTGACTTTGAACAACTAAATAATGAAGGGCTATGACTTATATAAACATGTATATCAATATTAGCATTAGCAATGATGACCTGATTAGAAGTTTGAATAGAGGTAGAAGTAAGAAATAGCGGGAATATTAGCAGATATTTTTTATATAAGTAATAATTTGGTGGAAAAGATTAGAGGGAGAAATATGGTATTACCATGTATCTTATAACATCATTGGCATTAAAATGGAATATTGAAATATTGAATAACTACTTAAAAAAACCCATGTATATTAAGACTTGGATAATACAACTTTAATATAACAACTATTATAATTATCATTATTGATGTTTGTATCAAAAAGAATTATACCATTGTTCATGTATTGATATTGATGTATATTTAAAAATAAAATTCTAATAAAACATTAAAAAGCAACTTCCTGTTAGAGGGTACTATATATTAGCTTTCTGATCATAATATTCTGCCAGGAACAGACATGTTACATTGATACCTGATTTTTATATTATTCTTTTAGGTATTTTTTGCATAAAATAAAGCAAGTAAAACATCACAACACTTGATGCAGTTTAAAAGTACCTGAGCAAATAACACCAGCATCTTCCTTGTGGCGACAGTCATGAACGCCCCAAGGTTTATGGGAGCATTCTTCAAGAGCGGATTCATTCCCTTGGCACTTGATCTGATCCAGGAAGATGCTGCCAGTTCCTTCCCCAAACGCAGCATTAGGGAGAGCTTGGACGGCCTCTCCACAGGCAAGTTGCTTACACACAACTTGTGCGTCATTCATGTCCCAGCCATCATCACAAATTGTTCCCCAGCGTCCATTATAAAAGACCTCAATGCGACCACGACATTTGTCTTCTCCATCCACCAGTCTCAGAGATTTTTCTTCAAAGGAAAACGTGTAAATTATACTTTTGCCTCAGAAATCTAATTTTTAAATTCTTCATCACTAAACAGAGATGAATCATCTTTGTTGTTCTATTTTGTCCAAAGAATACATTAATGTTAGTCAATTTTATTCAAGTCAGATTATTGTTTGATTTAGTCTTGGTCTAACAGAAGAAAATAATTCTGTAGTAACGTACGAAACAATATGTTCTCTCTGTAAGTTCAATTCTATCCCTTGGCAGCTTTCCATTGTAAAAGACCTCAATACAACCACATTTGTCTTCTCTGTTCACCAGTCTCATAGATTTGTTATTGAAATGAAAACATATGTAGATTGGACTCATCCAGTGGTGGGATTCGAATAATTTAATAACTGGTTCTCTGCCCTAATAATTTCTTCTAACAACCAGTTCGCTAAACTGCAGAAAGTTAACAACCAGTTCTTCCAAAGTGGTGCAAACTGGCTGAATCCCACCACTGGACTTATCTAATTTTTAGAATTCTTTATTACTAAATAGAGATGAATAACTTCTGCTGCTCTACTTTGCCCCTCCCATGATCATGGAAGTGCTGTAGGTTTATTGTTATAATAGTTTTACTGTTATGAGAATGACAATTCAGCATATAATAAATACCTCTTATTCCCTGAGTAGTCAGCTTATCAGAGGGTGTTGAAAGGTCTGACAAAAACAAAAAAAATTATAGTTATATGACTCTGAAACTTTTATAGAAGTTCTTTTTTATCATGGATGTGTAGAGATAAAAAAAAATAATGGTGGGAAAACAACAACAACTATTCTCTTGGTTTTAAACTCAATCCATGTGCTCTTCCTACAAATATTGGTTTACAAATTCAATTGTTGCACATTCTCTTTGACCAAACCACCTTATAGCCTAATTAATTTGGCTTCCAATAATTCAGAATCCAATCACTACTGGTTAACCACAAGCAATAGTAATCAATTTAGTTATTTACATACCATTGCCTCCTAAATTAGGACCCAAGATTTTAAGTAACAATAGAAATTTAAACAAATACCTACCAGGTGGTGATGTGGTGGTAGCAGGACCTGAAAATTGAAGAAATAACTTTGGTCTGGTTGAAGAAGACAACATACTGATGTTGATGAATTTGGGAGATATAGTATATTTTCCATTGTTATTATTTCTTTTATATTTGTTACTGTTCAGTTCAACACAATAAAGTAAAATAAAAAAGGGTATAGCAAGTCTGACTAAAAGTATTGGTAATGATGCCTATTGCCTTTTAATATTGAGACTAATATAGTCCTCATTTAGTGATTGCAGTTGAATCTGTCATCTCCTGTGGCTGTTAAATGTTTTAAGAACCTTAAACAAATTTACTTAAAGATAATATAATAACTTATTGAAACCTGAATAATAAGATCCAGTCCTTAAACATTGTATGTTTGATAATAAATGCATTTTTGTATTAAATGAAAATTGTCTGAAAGCTTTACACATAATAGCAATTATGATCCATTGAGATACAATTTTAGACCACCTAGTTGAATGAAGACAAACTTCAGTTTCTAAGCATAAAAGTCTACCTGGCAAGTCACATTACACTGACACCTGAGTTTTAAATTATTCTTTGACTATGTTTTCATAATATAAGCCAAGTAAAACATCACAACACTTGATGCAGTTTAAAATTACCTGAGCAAATGACCCCAGCATCTTCCTTGTGACGACAGTCATGAACGCCCCAAGGTTTATGGGAGCATTCTTCAAGAGAGGATTCGTTCCCTTTACACTTGATCTGATCCAGGAAGATGCTGCCAGTTCCTTCTCCAAACGCAGCATTAGGGAGGGCTTGGACGGCCTCTCCACAGGCAAGTTGCTTACACACAACTTGTGCGTCATTCATGTCCCAGCCATCATCACAAATTGTTCCCCAGCGTCCATTATAAAAGACCTCAATGCGACCACGACATTTGTCTTCTCCATTCACCAGTCTCAGAGATTTTTCTTCAAAGGAAAACAAGTGCATTTTGGATTTTTGCCTACACTATCTAATTTCAAGAATTCTTTATTACTAAATAGAGAGGAATCACCTCTGGTGTTCTGTTGTGCACTCCTTGGGTGGAAAGCACCTCTGAAGGTGCTATAGGTTTATTGTTACAATGTTTATTATTATTATTATAAGAATGTAAATCCATTTCCACGTATAATAAATACTGTATTTTTTGGACTATAAAACGCTCCAGATTATAAGACGTACATTAGCTTTAGAGGAGGAAAACAAGAATTTTTTTTTTTTTGCCTCCCAGCATCCATCCAGTTTTCATCTGGCTACCATCCTTGCAGCAAACAGCAAACAGCCTGATCAGCTTCAGCACATATCACAGCCCCAGCACGTGGCTCATCACGGCTCCATTCCGTTGCGCCCATCACTGGTCAACTGACCTGAGCTGGCTGCTGCCGCCAGGGAACGTTGCAGCCGTTGCTGCCATGCAGCTGATTGGTGATTGGATTTGCCTCCTGGAATACAGCCGATCAGTTGTTCTAAGTAGGAGGGATAGCCACAGCCCATTCACCACCCTGGCCTGTTTGCCACCCATTTGCCATCTCTACTGTTCTCCGCTGCCTAGAACAGCTGATCGGTAACACACCAACCCCCCTTTCAATATTCGCTCTATAAGACGCACAGACATTTCCACTCACTTTGGGGAGGGGGAGTACATCTTCTAGTTCAAAAAATACAGTACCTTTTATTTCTTGCATAGTCAAATATGCAGAGGGTGCAGAAAGGTCTAACAAAAAGAGAATTTTTATAGTTATATGTTTTAGAAACTTGGCCAGATCTTGTTTGCTATCATAGATGTATAGAGATAAAAATCATGCTTTGAAAAAAACCCAAAGCATACTCTTCTTCTCAATCCATGTGCTCTTCCTACATATATTCGTTTTCAAATTCAAAGCTTGTTCATTTTCTTTGACCAAACCACTTTATCATATTGCTTTTGTAATTGCTAGCTTAATTAATTTGGCTCCCAATCATTCAAGTCACTATCACTATTTTACGTATAGACCACAGTCAACAAATGTTTTCTTTATCAAATTTATATGCTATCTCACTATTCAGAGCAATACCTGGATTACTAATGGTAGTACCAATCACGGAAGTAGGAGAAGATGTTTTCAACTCTTCTACAGTTCCCTGGGAAGAGGCTGCCAAGCCTGGCGTGACTGTTTCTTCCTTCTGGGTTATTGAATGGGTAGTCTTAGATGAAGTTGTAGTTCCATATGACATTTCTGTGGTTCTCATAGTAGGTGTTATTTCTTTCTCAGTTGTTGGCTGGGTGGTTTCAAAAGGTGTTTCAGTTGGGAAATATGTGGAATCTACCAAGAAATAGGAATCAAAATAATTTTGTGTTACATAATAATAAGCTTCAGAAGAATCAATTTCCAGGCTATACCTATTCATGAGTGAGTTTTTTTGATGCTAGCCTGCCATACCACTCTTATCTGATGTAAAACCAAAAGCACTGAGAACTTGAACAATTTACTTATTTATTTAGTTTATAGTGCCATCCATCTCACCTAAGTGACTCTAGGAGGTCTACAAAAATAAAAAATAACAATTAGAAATAAAAACAAAATAAAAGCCATTGGAACCATTTTTGAAATCCTGGAAAATAATACGTTTATTCACAGCACCATTGAAAATGCGATATTATTTGTGTGAGGCAATCTGAATATCCAAAAGAATATTATATTTTTTCTTTTCTTTCTTCTTTAAAAATTCAAACCATTATTTATGCTGTTTTCTTTTCAGAAGCAAAAAGTCTCATTATTAGATATCCACCTGTGATCTCAATAAGGATTTGTTTTATTTCACTAAATAAATTTCAGTTTGGGTAACCAACTTGCCATGTGTACAATTTAAGTACAACAGGAAATAAAGTAAAAGAAAAAAAGGGCTCAGTATAATCAGCCATTTTTAAAGATCATGCTTGTGCAAGTGATAATGGCCACAGTTTTAATAGAACTGTATCTGTTGACACCTTCAGCTTTTTAACTGTTTTTATTTTTTCAATCCTTTTAAAATATCTTCTTAAGATTCAAGGGAACTCAATTAATATAAAAACCACAACATTAACGCTATTCAGCAAATAGTTACATAAGAGTTTTTTCAAACTCTTGTCTCTGGGTGCTTATGCAATGAAAGAACAGATCAGTTTTATTATGCTGGGTTGAATACAGAAGACAGTTGAATTTTGCCCAACAGACTGTGTATATTATTTAGAAATTGGAACCCAGAAATGCTTCAGGTGAAAGCCCAAGATGAATAATAAATATGATTTCACATTGTTTATTGGCTTAATTTAAATTCAATTAGCGCAAGCATTTTGCAAGTATTGAATAATGTTCTCCTTATGTCACATTAAGAATTGCAAAGAGCCCAAGCTCACAGCCAAATTTTTAGGAAACTGCATGTGACCTTGATCTTGTTTTCCTCATCCAAAACCCACATGATAATCTGAAGCAACAGAATATATCTGGACAAAATTGGAAGTTGGGTGCAGACTCACACGGTTTCCAAATGGTCTCTCACGATCCTGTTATATAGTTCTGCTTTCTGAATAGCAGTTAACAAATTTAACAGTGGTATATTGGGAACAAAACTATTATTTTTCCTAAAAGTTAAAAACAAACCTTGTTTATGCCAAAAACACCCCTAAAGCAATGGAGCAAACTCCTGGTAAAGATTGCTGACAGACCTACCTTTCCTCACCTCACCTACCCTCACCCACGTTTGGTATCTTTATACTCCTTATGCAATAGTGGATAAGTTGCTGGCCTAAAAGCCAGGAGACCGAGTTCGAGTCTCGCTTTAGGCATGAAAGCTGACTGGATGACCTGGGCACCCTTTCTCAGGTCAGCTCAGCTGAGGGGTGGGGTTGTGGGAAAGATCGAAAAAGAAAGGAGTATTGGGTATGTTTGCCACCATGAATTATTTGTAAAATAATAAAGGTGGGATGAAAATCTAATAAATGAATAATGTTTTGAGATGCTTACCTTTAGATGTAGCAAATGGAGTTGGGGTTGATATTTTTGTAGTGCCTGTCATCAGAAAAAAAAAAACATTTCAGAGAAGCCACATTTTCAATCTGTAAACTATAGAATCAATGAACAAAATCAAGACTATGACTCCCCAGAATGGTTATGGATTTAAGAAAGATCAACCCGCTCTCATTTTTAACCAAGTGTAAATAAAGAGACTTACCTGTTGGTAGTAATTCAGCATCTTTTAACAAAGAAGCAGAAAATGTTGATAATGTTATTCAATTTTATTGCTGCATAAATTACAATATTGTCACATTTGATTTTTATGAAAATCTAGACATTCAGTTAAAAGAAATCATTTGCATTTTCATCTCTCACTGATGCTTATAATGGTTATGATCCAATCGGATTAACCAAAACTGCAAGTAGCTTCATAATTTATGCTCTATAAAAGGACTATAAAATTACTAATCAATACAGGATGATGGCATAATATGTTCTTTATTCTTTTGCTTAAGCCACTACATTCCAATTTGTAAATAACAAATAACTTGTAATTAATGGTCAATTAGAAAGACTATAATAGCCCATTTGGAGATGTCATGGATTGTTTCATCTTGATTAGATATTTGTTTCCTTGCCATTTATAAACTTTTGGTTTAGGAAACAATTGCATATATATTACTTAACAGGCATTGATCAAATAGAGACCAGCACTTAACTCACATGGTTGATCTCAGAAAAACTAAACAGGGCTTGACTTATTTAATATTTGTATGCAAGGCCATAGAGTTTTAGGTTAGGCTGGGAAATTTTAAAATATATGGCCCACAGAAAACAATAGTAAAGTCCTTCATCAGGCCAATATGTTAATTTAGTTATACAAGAAGCTGAGTTTAATCTGAGGGAGCTGTTACCTTTTCTTATAGAACACAGTTTTCTTAGCTAATAAGAATAAGAATGACGATTCACTAATTTCATTAGTGCTGCATTTCAGATAAACCCTATGTATACTGTAGTCCTGTTTCTTCAGCTTTTGAATTGGTACTAACTGATTCAGATTACTTGACCACATGAAATTAGTCTGTACATTGACTAAATGTTTTACTATTAGTCATTCTCCTATTAACTTTTTAGTTGAGATATCTGGCTTAGCTTCATTTCTAAAGATCTACATCATATATAAATATTCAGAGAGATGTTACCTGAGCAAATGACACCGACATCCTCATTGTGTCCACAATCGTGATTGAACCACCCAGCATGAACACAATCCCAGATGGTGGGCTCATTGCCTGTGCATTTTACATCATCCAGACTGATGTTTCCTGATCCTTGGCCAAAGTACGCCCATCCTACCACCTTAGTTGCATTTCCACATGCAAGTTGATTACACGCTACATGTGCATTTATTGGATTAAAGTAGTCATCACAAACCGTCCCCCAAATTCCTCTATAATAAACCTCTAATCTTCCGACACATCGGTTCCATCCATTTACTAAGCGTAGTTCTTGTGTCCCTTTCAAAAACAAAAATGATATTATTGTAAGCAGTTGTGTAAAATAAAATTAGATCAGCATAATACTGTTCTGAATTTTTTAAAAAACATAACTTTACAATATAATCTGCAAAATAATAACTTTAGGTCAACATGGTAGATGATGGATTCATTGTATTTATAATGCCATAATTCCTGAGTGAATTCATTTTATTCATAGAAGGCACCAAAAAGGGTACTCTGGGAACAGTTTTGAGAGCACTTCTTGAGGAATGATTGCTAGCACCACCAAAAGACAAGTTACGCAGCTATTTCATAATTCTCATGAAAACCATCTTTGGATTAGCACAAAAGTATTAAAATATGTACACACTTGGCTTGCCCTTTTTGTACAAGATGTCTACATTGATACTTTTGCTTCTGTGCATCCAAATTCATAGAATCAAGAGGTAACATTAATCCAAGGATAGCTGATTCATGCTTTATAATATTGCTGAGTGTTTTCTGAATACTGTGAGCAGCAACAATTTATCAGTTTACTGAGGTTTAACAACTACCTATCTTCTCAGATCCAAGAAAATATATAATATAGACTATAGAACTAATATATAATATAATATAATATAATATAATATAATATAATATAATATAATATAATATAATATAATTAATATAACATAACATAACATAACATAACATAACATAACAATATCCACAATACCTGATTCTTGTAGAAGTGCAGCATGTATTAGCAGCATCCAACGGAAGAGTTTCTGGGGGCCCATATTTCAAGTTGTGTTTTGCTCTTCTAAAGAAACAGGAAACTTGAGAATTTATAAATGTTCTAATCCAAACAGGAAAAAAATTAGTATGCAATTAGATCTTCTATCTTCCTCTCCTAAGTCTGTATCAAGGAAGTTAATAATATTTTCATTTCACAATATTTAGTCCAGGAAACACAGAGTTATTACTTAGAAGAAGTGAGGAAGAAGCGAAGTTTCCAATATTCATGGAAAAGCTTGGTAATCACATACAAAAACAACTAATGCAATTGCTCCAGGAAATGTTCGTTTTTAAAGTTAATGGCAAAGTTTATGCATATCCAAGCTATCCAATTATACACTGCTCAAAAAAATAAAGGGAACACAAAAATAAGACATCCTAGATCTGAATGAATGAAATATTCTTATTAAATACTTTGTTCATTACATAGTTGAATGTGCTGACAACAAAATCACACAAAAATTATCAATGGAAATCGAATTTAGCAACCCATGGAGGTCTGGATTTGGAGTTACATTCAAAATTTAAGTGGAAAAAACCACTACAGGCTGATCCAACTTTGATGTAATATCCTTAAAACAAATCAAAATGAGGCTCAGTAGTGTGTATGGCCTCCACGTGCCTTTATGACCTTCCTACAATGCCTGGGCATGCTCCTGATGAGGTGGCGGATGGTCTCCTGAGGGATCTCCTCCCACACCTGGACTAAAGCATCCCCCAACTCCTGGACAGTCTGTGATGCAATGTAGCGTTGGTGGATGGAGTGAGACATGATGTCCCAAATGTGCTCAATTGGATGCAGGTCTGGGGAACAAGCGGGCCAGTCCATAGCATCAATGCCTTCATCTTGCAGAAACTGCTGACACACTCCAGCCACATGAGGTCTAGCACTGTCTTGCATTAGGAGGAACCCAGGGCCAACCACATCAGCATATGGTCTCACAAGGAGTCTGAGGATCTCATCTCGGTACCTAATGGCAGTCAGGCTACCTCTGGTGAGCACATGGAGGACTGTGCAGCCCCCTAAAAAAATGCCACCCCACACCATTACTGACCCACTGCCAAACCGGTCATGCTGGAGGCTGTTGCAGGCAGCAGAACATTCTCCACGCCGTCTCCAGACCCTGTCACATCTGTCACATGTGCTCAGTGTGAACCTGCTTTCATCTGTGAAGAGCACAGGGCGCCAGTGGCGAATTTGCCAATCTTGGTGTTCTCTGGCAAATGCCAAACGTCCTGCACAGTTTTGGGCTGTAAGCACAACCCCCACCTGTGGATGTTGGGCCCTCATACCACCCTCATGGAGTCTGTTTCTGACCATTTGAGCAGCCACATGCACATTTATGGCCCGCTGGAGGTCATTCTGCAGGGCTCTGGCAGTGCTCCTCCTGTCCCTCCTTGCACAAAAGCGGAGGTAGCGGTCCTGATGCAAGGTTGTTGCCCTCCTACGGCCTTCTCCATGTCTCCTGATGTACTGGCCTGTCTCCTGGTAGTGCCTCTATGCTCTGGACACTACGCTGACAGACACAGCAAACCTTCTTGCCACAACTCACATTGATGTGCCATCCTGGATGAGCTGCACTACCTGAGCCACTTGTGTGGGTTGTAGACTCCGTTTCATGCTACCACTAGAGTGAAAGCACTGCCAGTATTCAAGTGACCAAACCATCAGCCAGAAAGCATAGGAACTGAGGAGTGGTCTGTGGTCACCATCTGCAGAACCAGTCCTTTATTGGGGATGTCTTGCAACTGCCTCCGCTTTCCACCTGTTGTCCATTCCATTTGCACAACAGCATGTGAAATTGATTGTCAATCAGTGTTGCTACCTAAGTGGACAGTTTGATTTCACAGAAGTGTGATTGACTTGGAGTTACATTGTGATATTGTGCTTTATGATCCTGTCACTTTAGCAATGGAAATTCTGGTCCCAATTACTATCATTAAATGAATACTAGTTATAATGCATTTGAAAAAGCATACTATTTTCTCTGCTGTTGACCTGAGTATCTACAGTACGTCTCCTCTTTAAGAGGAATTACAATGAACTATGATTGTTTAAATATTTTCTTCAGAAAGGCAACCAAAAAATGTGTAATTTGTGGTTTTGCTTTTTGTGGTTTGTGTTTTTTCTCTAAGGATAAAGCCAGATGCAACTGTCAAATTCTTTAGAATTGTATATATTATAATTTTCATATGTTTCTAACCTCGAAGCAATAGGAAAAAAAAACAAATTTTGCTGCAGGTCACTGAACTCCAAAAGGCTTCAGTATTCACATGTAATCTACAGCAGGGGTCGCCAACCTTTTGGACCTCCTGGACCACCAAACTCATAATTTTAAATCCCGCAGACCACTAATATGAATTTTTGACTGACGGTGGCTTGCTGATGTTTTCCCAGGGTCTCTGCAGAAAGCAGCAGAGACCCTGGGGAAATCCCCCCAAAAGTCTGTAGGAAAATTCCCCACCCTGTTTTCCTACCGATCAATCATTTTTTATTTGAGATCGCAGGCTACTGTCTCCAGCTCCATTCTCAAAGGGAGAGAGAGACTTTTGGCTTCATGCAAGGGAAGCAGCAGAAGTCTTTGCTGGTGCAGCCTCTTGGAGCAGGATGCCTTGCAGCATACCAAGGACTCATTTCTGGCGGAGTTTGGGGGAGAGAAAGAAAGACTTTTGCTGCTTTCGTTGCATGCATGCAGCCAAAAGCAGAAGAAAGAAGCGGAAAGAAGCAGCCCAGTGGCCAGGCCAGGCACATGGAGTGAGTAGGGCAAGTTCACCCCCTCTGGCCTTTCCCCCCTCCCCTCACTACCTCGTGTTGTTCACAATGCAAGTGACACAAGCCTTGTGTTTCCATGGGCCATGTGGGTGGCACAGCCTTGTGTTCCCACACAGCCTGGGTAATTGCTTTGGGGGTGCTTTGGAGGTAACATTTCTCTGTGGACCCCCTAAATTTTCTCGCGGACCACCAGTGTCCATTTTTCAGCAGACCACATTTCAAATGTATTAATCAATTCAATTAATTATAGAAACTGATATTAATCTTTCTATTACAATCCTCATAATTCATTTTAATTGTATTCTTCATTTTATTAAGTATGATTAATATTCTTATCCTAAGTTCCCATTTTCATATTTATTCCAGTTGTATCTATATATGATTTAACAGTAATCCTTAAATATCAAATAAAAAAGAAATATCAGTTCCATTCTTTTCAATTTTAAAATCTATATTCTTTTATATCATAATGCATTACCTTGCAGAATCCCCTTTCCTACTCTTTATCTACCCATTATCTCTAGTTCTCCTAACTGTATAATTTCTTTTCATTTTTGTTTGCTTTCTACATCCCCTTATTTTCTGGTCCTTTCTCTTATTCCCCCTTTTTTCCTTTATTTTTTCCCTGCATTTCTTCCTCAGTTTTTATCCCCTCCCTCTCTTGAGCTTCCTTCTGTAATTCCGTTTTCTGCTGTTTCCTTTTTCTTTGTTTGATTTTCCAAACAATTTCCTCTTTAGTTATCCCCTCAAATCTCCAAATTTTCATTTTCATTCTCCCCCACCCCCCTGTTTCAATGTTCATTGTTCCATTTGTTCATTAAGGCTGGCTTCTTCTTTGTTTAACATCTCCCCTTCTGGTTCTTTTTGTTCTTCAGTGTCAGAATTTCTAATTTTTGTAATATAATACTGCACATTTCTGTTCTTTAATGTATCATTTCCTTTATGCTTCTTAATTCAAATTTTATTTCCACACCAAGTCCTGCCATTTTTGTGCGCTTCCTTTAATTTTTAATTTTCCCTTTCTTTAATGTTTATGTCCAATCCAATTGTCTAGTAATTTATTTCAACCAACGTCTTTGATATTTATTTCCAACAATCAATGTCCATAAATCTTTATTTCCAGGTTTCTTCTGTTGATTCCTCTTTCAATTTTTTCCAAAGTCACCAAATAATCCCAGTGTAATTTCTTCACACTTCTTTTTTATCTTTATAATATTCTGTTTTTTTTCACTTTTCAGGGTTTCTGTATTATTATAACAAAGTTCCTCTTGTTTTATATCAAATTCCAGTTTAAAAAGGACCAAGCACTTTTCAAAGAGTCACTGAAATTTTTCCTTTACCATTAGGTGGTACTCTCTGTTATGTCCAAGTTCCACCCTTTCTTTTCACTTTCTTTCCCTTTTTAGGCTTTTAGATTCCAATAATTCAATAATTCCAATTTTTAACTATTATTTCTCTTTCAGCATTTAGTTATGCCTGTTTAGTACCAAAATCATATATTTATCCAGTTTAATTTCCAATTCTTTTATAATGAATTTTTTTTCTACTAACTTCCTCTTTCAATTTAGTTCTTTTCAAAGTTCTAAGCCACTTTCACCTGTTTCAAATTTTCTTCTCTCTCTCTCTCTGGTTGCCAATTTTACAATTTTTCCTAACGATTTCTTTATTTCTTAATTCCGGGGTACCCTAATGTCCATAAATTACTCCTGGTTCACACTTCATTCATGACTTCTCTGCTCCAGCACAGTCTTATTTTCCTGGACTGCCTCCTGTCTTCATGGTGGCCATTTTTGACCACTGCTGCAGCTCATCTTTGGAGGGGGTTTTCCTTGTCGAGGAGAGGAGATGCGGCTCCCCTCAACCCTCCAATGGATTCCCCTTTCTTCACCCCCCCCCCCCTTCCAGGTTGGTTCCGGTCCCTCCAATGAGGGAGCACGGAGCAAAACTGCGCACAATCACATATTTTGCTCTGACACAACAGGAAGACACTGGAAGTCCAAGCCAGAGGCAGCTTGAAGAATGCTACAGGTAGTCCTTGACTTACAACAGTTCCTTTAGTGACCATTCAAAGTTAGAACAGCAGTGAAAAAAAGTGACGTATGACCATTTTTCACACTGAAGACCAGCATCCCCATGGTCACATGATCAAAATTGAGATACTTGGCAAGTGATTCATATTTATGACAGTTGCAGTGTCCTGGAGTCATGTTACTTTTGGCTGCCTTCTGAAAGCAAAGTCAATGGGGAACTCAGATTAACAACCGTGTAACTAACTTAACAACTGTAGTGATTCACTTAACAACAAGAAAAGTCATAAAACAAAGCAAGAAAGGTTGTAAAATGAGGCAAATTTACTTAACAAAAGTTTAACTTAGCAACAGAAATTTTGGGCTCAATTGTGGTGCTAAGTCGAAGACTACCTGTAGTTAGGCATTTGCTAAAAGTTAACACTAACTTCATGGTATATAATCAAATCAAAATAAACCTCACTGTAAGACTGATCATCTGCTTAGAATACACACATACGACAATTTCTTAGGATGGTGGAGTTCTATTTACTAAGCTTCCATATGCACTATTGTTATGCATGGAATAACTTTCTGATAAAAAGATCAGAGAAGAACTAGATATGAAATTCCACGAGTAGAATTTATCTTGCATTCCTCAAATCACACGGCCAAATTAAAAAGGTGTCATCCATCCAGTAAGCAGTTCCCTTTATGAAAAGTTAGTGGCACACTTAGAGAAAATTGAATTACCTTTGGAATGTGGGAAGTGAAGATCTTTCAGTTTTCGGCCCTACTGTTCTTAGAAATTCTATAGCAGCCATTTATTTTAAAACTTTTTTCTTTTGATTAATTTTTATGCAAGGACGAGTTTCTTCAATTGGGGGATCAAAGTCAGACCTACCTTTCATGTGAACTGAGGTCTTGATAAAATTCACCTTTCTCTTCTATATTACGTTTGATTGGAAAGAGGTTTGATTCTTTATTGCACAACTTAAAATGAAGGTCAGCAATAGTCAGGGTGGTTTTCCATGGGTTGATGAACTACAATTCCCAGCAGCCCTTTCAATGAGCTTCCCAGAACCTTCTGGGAATTGTCATTCAGTGACATCTAAAGGGCCATCCATATTTTGGCCCTAGAACTGGTTCATTCAGTCATAATATACACAGAAAAGTGCTGTTCACTAGGAACAGATACACCTATTTTGAAAACCATACTCCCATCATACTATTCTGAATTTCATTTGCAACATGTCCTCATGGTTTCTTTAGATCAAAATAAACAAAACACTGAGCTGATATACATTCCCAGATGTTTTGAGTTTGAGAATTAAGATCTAAATCCTCTTCATTTCTTTCTTTTTTGCTGTAACTCTTTTGCAAACAAATATACAGAAAATGATGTGCTATTTTTGAATAATTGTGGTGTCAACTTAACGAATAGCAACCATAACAAATAGCAAATTTTGTTTTCTTCCACAGGTAGTAAATTTTGTAAAAGAACAAATGAATGGTTAGTCACTAATCTGAAATATATGATTTTAAAGGGCAAAAATAGAAAAATGTACTCCGAGGGTGACCTTTGTGGATTTGGCATGCTTATGAAGTTGTTTATTATAACAATACCTAGTTTTAAAAACTCAATCTAACTTCTAAGTAAAACAAAGAGCCTATGTAAAAGTTGAAGGCCATGTGTATATCTCTGACAGGTAGAATGAGACTTTTGGGAACTTATTGTTCTTTTCTTAAATGCTTCTTTCTTTCCGCATTTCAATTACTATAAATACACTTAATGCTTCTGAAGAGGTATTTCCTTTTCTCTTTCTGTTTGGATCATCATCACAAGCTGAACAAATTAAATATATATGACAAGCTGAATGATCACCCTGTGTAACCCTAATTAACTAGCAGCATAAACTATGCAATATTTAAATCATTGTAGCTAACAAAGAACACACTTTTTAAATCTCAGTAATATTCTATTAGTTCTAACCAATTAGTTTATGTCAGAAAAATAATTTGGGGTTCCAACTCAATCTGGAGTTATGCAAGAATAAAAATGAGATCCAGACAGCTGTGAGGAAAGGAGAAATATTTATTCCTAAAAGCAAACAGTTTGCCTTTAGAGGCAGCTGCAGAGAAACGGGGTACAGCAGCAGACTTATATAGGGGGAATTTGTCCAGGGTGTGGAAGTGTCTATGTGCTGATTCGAAAGTGACCCTTGCAGTGTGTGTGTGTGTGTGTGTGTGTGTGTGTGTGTGTGTGTGTGTATGTATTTTTGTAAACATGCAGTTCCGATGGGAGACCTAATTTAATTAACTCTGTTTGTTTTTGCAGTTTTCCTTTGCTATGAGGATTAAGTCTGGGTAACTAATCTGGAAGTTTGAGGAAATTTGGGTGAAGGATGTTTCCCTTTTTGCTATTTTTTACTTGATTAATTTAATTTCAGCTTGACTGTCAATTATCTAGTGGAGATGCTGAATCTCAGAACACTGTGGATTCAATTAATGTTTAAAGGGAGATAGAAAGAACAAAATATATTTTTATATAAAATTTCTCACATTAAGTAGCAGAGAAGTGACCAACTTAACTCTATATTTCTTGTGTCTGGTCAGATAAATATACTTCTAGTCTTATTCAATTTATAGTCTACTGACAAAGGGCTATAGATTAGATATTAGATGTAGATATCCCAAAGACATTTGATTGCCTATTATAGAAAACAGGATGTATCATAGAAAGCAGGTGTTTGGCCTAATCAGAAATGTTCTTCATTATAAAAATGTTCTTTATACAGAAATTTCCTATCTGTTGCCATTTTCTCAAATCCAGCGTTGTATGCATTTGCTCTTAAGCCTTGGTCTTGTCATCCAGAATTAGCCCCTCTGTTGATTTCTTCAACATTCCTGTTCTTAGCTACTGCCTGATCTGTTTGATATCTACTTTGCCTGGTAGATTTTTTTTAATGTACTGACTGTAAACATTTGTCTTGCCATGTCTCTTTCTTGTAGGCAAGCATAGTCTCTCCAGTACTCGGTAATCCTTGATGGAACACTAGCTTCACTGTGTCTATTTTACATTCCTAGTATATAGGAAAACCTAAATATATATCATGTCAGGATTCACACTTTTCAAATACAGCAAACTTATTTTAAAAAAGATCTTTTAGAGACAGATGGTTGGTCTATATATTTAATAAACAAATAAACTTGCTGTCAACTATTATTTTAAAAGCTGTTTAACACACAGGGAGAGTGCAGGATTACAGGAGAAGGTCAGTAGAAAATCCTCTGCACGTACGCAAAGCACGCCCACCAAGCTGCACCCACAGAACCAGTGGTAAAAAATTTTTTGAATACCACCACTGTTGCTAACCAGTGCCAGGGTGCAGTTTTCCTTCTGGTGGTTCCTTGATTAGGATTTAGTTTTGTGCTTGATTGTTTATGTGATGTTAATTCCTAATTATATGGGTTTTATTTGCTATAGAGGATGTGTTCTGGACTCTTTGCTTGGTTCCTTTCTTCCTTCCTTCCTTCTTTCTTTCTTTCTTTCTTTCTTTCTTTCTTTCTTTCTTTCTTTCTTTCTTTCTTTCTTTCTTTCTTTCTTTCTTTCTTTCTTTCTTTCTATTTCTTATATCTCTTTTGAATATTGCAAATATTGCAAATATATTGCAGTATATCTCTATGTGTCTCTATGTGTCTATTGATAGTTGACTTCAGGACTTCCAGGACTTCCAGGACTTCCCTAGCAACTTTGGATTTAGTTTGGTCTCATGTTCATTACTTTGATAATATGCAGTATGTTTTTCTTGCTGAAGAAAAGTGTTTTTAATTGATAAATAATAGCTACTTAGAGCCACTTACCTTGTGTAACATACTTCTCTAGCCAATTCAAGTAATTTCGGGGGGGCGGGGATTACTTATATTATAACATCTGATGGAATGATTTGGTTTGAAACTAGGGATGTAAATTTCCTAGAATTAGCTGACATTGCAGACATTAATTTTAAAACTTGTTAAAATACAAATTATGCCCCCCCCCAAAAATAATCTTCTAAATTCCAACATTGACATCTACTGGAACTTAAAACTCAAGATAAATACATCTTGGTAACATTTTTTGTTATTCTCTTGTAGCAACAAAAAACTGAATAAAACCGGGCACTTAAATTCTGTTCTTCTACTTTCCCGATGTGCCTGCAGGGCCGGTGCTTTGAACATGGATGGATGGATGCTCGAATGCTCCCCTGCCACCTCTTAGCGTTCCCCAAGGGGACTGGCACAGGGGCGCTAAGAGGTGGCAGGGGGGCATTCGAGGAGCCAGCTCTGGAGCATACAACAGTCAATGGGTGACCCTGCGAGGCCGGCACCTCGAATGCCCCCCTGCCACCTCTTAGCGCTCCCCTGCCAGCTCCCTTGCCTCTTAGCGCTCCCTAAGGTATCCCACTGCCCCCCAGGGGGCGGTACCACCCACTTTGGGAACCACTGCTCTATATGCTTTGTTAATACCAGTATAATATGAAATTTCTATCTTTTTTCCTTTTTACCACTTTCTATAATATAGTTATTATGAATAATGCAAAAATGTACACATTTTGATCATAAACCCTATGATGTAGTATATACATTTATGAAGATAACCATAATTAGGATATGATACCCATCTGAAATTTGGATCAGTTTCCTTTTTCAACCTCCCCTGGCATCTCCTTTCAGGTTTTCTCCCAACCTGTTGAGTAGCCTGATTTGCAATGTTGATTTGAACCAAGATAAAAGCTTGACTGAACTAAACTAACAGCTTGACTACTTCAAATAGGTTTGGAAATTCTGAAAGACTGTGAAATTGTGGTGAAATGTTCTTTTTTTTTTATAAGGGAAGTATTACTAATAAAATCTGACAGAAAATCTGACAGAATATTTATTTTCCCCACCCATTTCATATGACCATCTGTGTGTAAATGAATGTATGCGTGTACATATCTAAATAGTGTTGTGTGTTGCTGTACATCAGCTTCAGAAAATAACATACTTCTAACTGAATAATTCTAACTAAACGAAACAAGGAGACTGATAGCATTAAAAGTTGGACAGGAGTGCAGAAACAGAGCTATTCCTCAGGTTGCAGTCTTTGTCATCAAATCAACCTACCAGTTGTCTAATGATTCTGTTACTGAATGTTGGGTATGCTTAATTTATCATTTAATTAGGTGAAAGAGCCATCTTGGCATATTTAATGAAATTTTATTTGAGTGGGTGAGCTTGTATATAATTGGCTAGACTTAGCTCTGCCTATTTGATGCGGTATCAGCCCAGACTGGAGGAATTGAGAAGAATGGTTGTGGTTTATTAGTCTTATCTGGAGACTCTTCTGCTTCATTGAGGGATCTGAGTTTGCATTTCTTAAGTTAGGTTACAACAGCAGCATGAAGACTTGTTGTTAAACTGACCAGCCCATTGCCCAATATCTTTTTTGTGCACATAATAGCATTTTATTATTTTAAAGATGTGAATATTCTTAGGTTTCCCAAAATAAGGGTTCTTCTGGTTTTTACAGCTTGGTGAAAATATTTTTATTTTAAATTATTTTAATTTCTTATAAAATTTAACATATGTTGTATCTTTCTCTGGGACTGTTTCATGAAATAAAAATGGGAAAGAAATTTTCAAATAAAAATAAATATAGTAATTCATAGGTTCGATTTTTCTACAGAAGTAGTTTTCCTTGTACCAAAATGAGCCTTGGTAGCTCAGTGGTTAGAATGCAGTACTGCAGGCTACTTCTGCTGACTGTCGGGTGCCTGCAATTTGGCAGTTCAAATCTCACCAAGCTCAAGGTTGACTCAACCTTCCATCCTTCTGAGGTTGGTAAAATGAGGACCCAGATTGTTCGGGGCAATATGCTGACTCTGTAACCACTTAGAGAGTGCTGTAAAGCACTGTAAAGCAGTATATAAGTCTAAGTGTTATTGCTAAAATAATAAGCTCACTCTTAGTTTGCAAAGTTAGCAGTTTTATTGCAATGCATTGGAAGAAAAATACAATTTCCAATAATTTGAAATTAATTTAGCGACAACGTTTTTGTATTCATATATACAGCATGGAATCCTAAAACTTTTCATTTTTGTAGCTCATTCATCTTTAGGGGTTCTTCAAAAATTATCCTTTTTCTCATTAGTTTAGCAGTCCCCATGTTGGTCTATATTGACCCCTTTAGTCTTAAACAAATTATTCAATTTATTAAAAGTCTGACCAAGTCTTAATATATCATGTAACTTCTCAGACAGCAGATGCTACCTAAGTACCATTGGTGTGGGAGAAAGAATAATAATCCCCAATCATTCTCAGAAATAGTTGAAGTAATTTGCTTTTCAAAGCAAGAAGGGATGCTACAATAACGTGGTTTATTTATACAATTTAGATATTAAATACAGCTAGTATGTTCCTTCCTGTATGAAATACAGGTACACATTTTTCTGTGTAGGTTGACTGTTAAAATTGGTATATCTTCTATGTCAGACTTTAATAAAATAAGAACGACAAAACATACAAAGAACGTTTTAAAAATTGTTTTCTAGTGTCAGATAGTAACTTTGTTTAGATACAACTAATGGTTTTAATAAGAGTATATTATTGATGGACTCTCAAATATTTTCATAAGGCTAACAATCATCATGAAGAACACAAACCTCAAGTGGACTTTGGCATTTTTGTATAAAGTGCTTAACAAAATTAAACAGTCTGTTTATATCATGATGTACTGTGTCAGCAAATTGCATAGCCATTTAGGAAAATACCTTGTCTATGTAAAATGCTGTTCACTAATTTTCCTTTCCCTCATCCCCTAATATTGCCTGATGAAGAGCTCTGAAGATCTTAAAAAGTTGTTTTGATATTTAATATCACTTTTAGTGCTTGTATAAAGAATAGTATTCAGCTGTGGATTTGAAACATTTTCTCCATGGAGTAACATGGGTATGATTACTTTTTTTTAAGGTATCTATCTAGCTTTCATCATTTTAACCAGAAAACATAGTTAAATTGCAGGGAAGCGGGGAAATCCCTATTTTTGAACTTCATTTTCATCCTTCAGAAGTTTGAGTGGTCCCACAACAACATTAACCTTCTCCTGAGATTCATCCACGCTTCTCTTGCTTCTCCTTAAACATCCCTGGTGGCATCGAGATGAACGATCACCTGCTCTACACACTACCAATTTACATTGTATGTAAACTGAATTGTGCTTGTTAAGGAACTTAAAGGAGTTGAACTGGAAACGAACTATATTGTTTGCTGGAGAGGACAGGCTTCTATAAGTAAAGTCTCGTGGGCATCTGAAAAATAAAAGGAAATATTGTTGTATCAGGTATGCCTAGAAGTTTACTTCAAATATTTCATTACAGTGTAATGATGTATGTAATTCCTAAATTTCTGCAGTAGATTGACTCTGATGATTATGAGATACAGTAAAGAAAATTGGTAAAGCAAATAATATTGGAATATCAAAATGATAAATAAAACCCAAATTTGGGGCTTGTAAAAGTGCTTCAAGATATGTACTTGGGAGGAAAGTAATATGTTGCTAGTACAGAGGACTGTATAGTAAGAACAAGGCAATGGCTCTGCAGTAATAGCTATTTTTGTACAAAGTATGTGAAATTGACCATAATGAAAACAAAGTTTGGTCATTAGTATACATTTTGTGACCTATCCATTCAGCCCAAAATATACTTTTATTCACCTTAGTTTTGTATATGTGATTTAATTACTTGATATTAACATTTAATTTAATAATTTGATATTAATATTTGATAATTTAACTGAAATATTAACACAACATAGTACTGTTTTGTTGGAAAATGAGTCATTATAGTTTGCAGATAAACCCTGTAGTTCTTTCCATTCTGTCTTAAGAAATATGACATAAGCAGAAAATATAATTCAGAATCTATGTGTCTGACACAACAGCAATTTCTTTGTGGCAACTTGGATTATGGTTCTTACGTATTTAATACACACTTACCCATTTCGGATTAAGTCATAGGTCAAGGTTCTAAAATCATTACTATCTGGAGATGCAATACATGTGTCTAAGAAGAGTACAATATTTGTATCAGCAGTGTGCAGAGTAGCTTGGAGATATAAATTCTGGTTGAGTGAAACGTAGTAAGGTGATCCCACAATTTTATGGGTGAAGGATAATGATGAATAGAATGCCAGAGACACATTGTAATGGCCAATACGCCTTTCAGTAAGGTCAATAGCATTTTGGGCAATAAACATTGTTTGTACAATAGTGTTCTGCCTCATTTCACACAAAACATGAAATTGAAAGTTTTTCTTTCTTGTAATAATATAATCGGAGTTGAGTGTCTTGATTACATTGTAATAAGTTATTGTGTCATTCTTCACCTAAAAAAGCACAGAAAAAAAGAAAAAGTAATCAAAGAGAAAAGAAAAATTAATCAACAGTATTGACATAAAAATACTCATTAAACACCACCATTTTAAAGACTACTATTATTTCAGAATTATAGTAACAAAAGTTATGTTAACAAAAATCATGTTACCTATTACAAAATATTAGAGCAGCCACAACCCTGGCTTTTCCTCAACTTAGATGATAAAATGAGGAATCAGTCTCAAAGACATCAATTTTTTTTCTTCTTTCCAAAATTCCCTTTTTAATTTTAATTGTAATATTAGGTCCAATTAAGGTATTTCAAGTTAAGCAGAACCTCTCAGACTCAATATCCAAAATTAACTTTAAACTTACATTTCATATTGTTGTTAAACATAATGTTCGTTCAATTTAAAACCCAAGCTAGAGTAAATTTTCTTATAAAAATAGTTAAGACAAGAAGAGAGAAAAAACAGATAATTATTAGTTTTAACAACAATTAATTCTCACCCTTATATCTGTGTTACAGCCATAGAATGGTATAATAAAGTAGACATAGTCGGTTGAAATTTGAGATTTACATGATCTATCCAGGGAGTTCAGGTAAACTTGTGATGCATTATAGCCGATTGAATTGAGATAGCTTATGCTAATCCGTGCACGCATGAATCCATCAGAACATGAAAGTCCTAAATAATAACACAGAGAAATGTTAAGCAAATGCAAATACATCTAAGTATTACTATTATTTTAATTCTTGAATCTTGAATCTAAACTAATTAAGGAATATCTCTTCTACTTAGCCAGAAAAGGAAACTTTCACTTTCCCTGAGAGTAGAAGCATCAAAATAATCAAAACATAGAAAAGTGATTTTATCAAAAATAGTTATGAAATTACTTCATATTTTCTGTGGAAAGAGAGGGAGGGAGAGGGAGGGGGAGGAAGGGAGGAAGGGCGGGAGGGAGAGAGAGAGAGAGAGAGAGAGAGAGAGAGAGAGAGAGAGAGAGAGAGATCTCGATCCACAGGCCAGAAATGCAAACCACCCAATCATCAACCAATTTGCAGAGTACTTAATGTCAGTAAGTTGATCATTGTGTTCTGAGAAGTACACCCATGGACCTTTGGACTAAAAAAAAGGAAAATCACAAGCCTTAACACAACTAATTGGTTTTAGTGAAACTTGTATTATTTTACCTAGAATGTCAAATTCCACTTCTCTCTGGAAACTAAACAATTCATTTTATAAATGCTCATGTTCTATATAATCAAAATAATGTTAGATGAGTCGTATCTGAATTCACTTTTTTGTGTATTGGTTTGAACATAATATACTACTAAGCTCAGTATTGTATTGTAACAATATAGTTTCAGTCAAAACTAAGGAATAAACTGTTTTATCATGCCACAACTTCATCCCTACTATCTTTTCATAATTGTATCAAAGGATAAATGTCATGCTTAAGCCTTCCTCAATTTGTTGTCCCAATATACTAGCTTGGAGAAGACAGTATGAGATGATCAGTTATGTACAAATGATTCCAGGACGCTTCAAATTCTTACAAATATATTTTACAACTGAAATTCAAAAAATGAAGAGCTATAGTTCTTGCATCTGTAATGCAAACTGGGAAACTGAAAATATAGCAAAGGTGAGTGTCTTCATTGTACAGGTGGTTTAACAGTTCAATTTACAATAGCCAACATACTTTTTTCTAACATCACAATGACAATGAGAATATTTTTCTTTCTTATTGGTTTAGGATTTTGGTCCTAGATAATTTGACTTCACAAATTTACATGTAACCAAGAAATTCTATAAATCTGGATGAAGAATCAGAGCACACACTGTGGACAAATTGAATCCTTACCACTCAAACACATTAAAGTACTATATGTGAAATGTATTTCTGACATGTCAAATTCATTATATGAGACATATATTATGGTATTATAGATAATGTTACCTGTGATCTCTAGTGACGGTTTAACACTTTACAGTGCATCAACTAAACAATAATGGAGAAAAAAAAGAATAATATCTTACTTGTATCTTTAGAAGTAGAAGCTGGTGTAGTAGGCCTCAGTTCTGTGAACACAATAAAATGATTTCATTAAACATGATGATTATTGCTTCCATCCAATCTGCATACTACTAAAACTCTTTGGTCTGTTTGTTTGTAACCTTAAATTGGGTGAAATTGGAAAGTGTAGGGCAACAGTTATTGAACCAAGAAAACTCAAATGGGCTAACTTACAGAATGCTAGGAGTTATGACTCTTGTCGAAATGAAATTTGGGGATGTTGTGGCCACTTCAGCATGCTGCACCTTCCAACTATTCTTCCCAGAAACCCATAGGTTGCATAGCACAGGGGAAAACAGTGGGTTGTATCCCCACCCTCTTTCCCATCTCCCTCTGGCCCCTGCATCAGTCATCCGGTGGCAAGCAGAGATTGGCTACTTTGGAACCAAATCTGAAATCTCATAACAGTGATGGGTAACATGGGAAGGACAAAGGTTGAGTGACCGATGCCTATGAACATGCCTGATCGGATTACATATGGTGAGGCTTCTACTGAAATATAATAAGTATAGCTGTCGAACAAACTAGTACAACCAAACTGGATTATACCAGTACTGAATACTTCTTTTAAGATTTTCAGGTTTACTTTTGAAATTCTGACTTGAACATAAGATCTCATCCCATTTATCTATTTTTGAATTTTAAAAAAGGCATTTCTCCAAGCACTTTAAATACATTATATGACACAACTTGAGAAAATCTGTTCCATTGTACCACCTCAATTGTGGAATCTTTCAGTACAACTGGCACACTGCCATTAGTTTGGCTCCATTTTAAAACATTGTTGATTTTCCTAGTTTAAATATTAAATTAGCAATAAGGAGTGTTCTGCTTTGTTGCATCTGATGCCTCTTCCAATTAATTATATTGTTATATCGTGTTCTTATTTTGTTTCATTTATTTAACATTATTCAATTTCAGAAAATTCAAAGATGATAAAGATTATTTTGTTCATGAAGGTAGGCTGCTAAAATATTCATGTGAACCAATGGCCCTACACAGTATAAAACTAAATAGAAGTTAGTTTAAAATAATATTAAATCCCTAAATTACATCATTAACAGGATACAGGTAAAATGAATTACATAAATATCCTTACCTTGTGGAATAGAGTAGTAATAAGCAGAGAACCCATTTCCTGCATCACCTGAATCTCTATGCAGCACTATTGTCATTATGTTGGAAGTTGATGAATAGGTATAGTTGAGATAGGCACTAGAACAAGTTCTTCCAAGTGGATATGAACTATATTGGAGTCCATCATAAACCTCAACATATTCTTTATCACAGTCCAAGCTGTACAGAAATAGATAAAGATTTTACTCCTTATCTCTTACCATGCCATCATTTTTTAAATTCCATTCAATCACTGATTCTCTGTGACTGCCTGGACCCTGTGGTTTTCTTGCCAAACTTTTTCAAAACTGATTTTTTTTTTCATTTCCTAGGACTGAGAGAAAATGACTGAGGTGGCTTAAGGTGGCTTTATGCCAAAGGCAGGACTAGAACTCACCATCTCCCAGTTTTTAGCTTGATGCCTTAACCACTACAAGTAGTCCTCCACTTACAACCATTCATTTAGCCACCATTCAAAGTTACAATGGCACTGAAAAATGTGACTCATGACTGGTCCTTGGATTTGAAAACATTGCACTTGACAACCGGCATGTATTTATGACAGTCACAAAGTCATGTGATTGCCATGTGCGACTGTCCCAGCCAGCTTCCAACAAGCAAAGTCAATGGGTGAAGCTGGATTCACTTAATGACCATGTGATTCACCTATTGCAATGACTCACTTAACAACTGTGGCAAAAAAGTTTATAAAATTGGGTATATCTCACTTAACAACTGCCTTGCTTAACAACAGAAATTCTGGTCCCAATTGTGATTGTAAAACAAGGACTACCTGAACACCAAATTGTGTAAAATTATTTAATAAATAAATAATCACATTAAGCCAAAAAGGAATACTTAGAGTTTCTTTTAAGGGGCATATTTTGAATTGTAAAGACATTATTTCAGTTGAACTATGTTGAATTCAATTAAACGTTGAATTGATTGCTTAGTTTTAGTCATCCCAAATGTATATCATGCATGCTAACCCAGTCTGGTTCACTCTGGAATAATAATTGTTGATGATGTACACCAATAATATATTAGCAGTCTACAAACCCAAAAACACATTTATTAAGTAGATAGAAGGAAAAAGTTAAAAGAATCTTTCAACTTACTTTATAGAAGAGAACTTTAAATTTATGCGATTCAAGTGCCTAACTTGAATTTTCCAGACACAGGTCATATTGCTGTGGTTTCCAGGATAATAAGGTCCAGAGAAGGATCCATAACCATTTGTCAGTTGGCCTCCACATTGATTTGCTAGACAACACAAAGCCAAATATTGTGCATGTAAGACGCATGAACCTTTGTAGATTTTAAAAACTATTTCCCATCCTACTGTTAATTTTGTTTTGTTATAGGAAATAAGATCAAGAATTACTTTCTTGCTGGTGTTTCAGAAAAAGGTTAAAATCTCTGAGAATTTGGAAGAATACAACATAGGCAATATCATCAATATATTATTTTACTTTTAAAATTAATTAATTAGGATAATCTACAAGGAGCCTCTGTGGCACAGTGATTAGAGTGCAGTACTGCAAGCGACTTCTGCAGCCAGCTGCCTACAATTTGGCAGTTCAAATTCCACCAGGCCCCAGGTTGACTCAGGCTTCCATCCTTCTGAAGTGGGTAAAATGAGGACCCAGATTGTTGGGGGCAATAATGCTGACTCTGTAAACCACTTAGAGAGAGCTGGAAAGCACTATAAAACAGTATATAAGTCTAAGTGCTATTGCTATAATTGATAAGAGAAGTGCAGTGCAGTGTTTCATGATTTTTGTAAAAAAAGAAATAACATACACACATACATAATTACTATATATGTATATCTATATGCTGACTCGTAAACTACTTAGAGAGGGCTGTAAAGCATGTAAAGCGGTCTAAGTGCTAAACACACACATATATACATACAGAGAGAGAGACACACACATACACAGACACATACATATACATATATATATATCATACACATATATTAAGTATATATATAAATATATAAAGCAAAGTAGCTGAAAAAAAAAGTCCTATATAGTCTGATTTGGGGAAAACTATCCATAATTGGGCAAAACCTATTTAACAAATGTCTCACTTAACAACAGAAATTTGGAGCTCAATTTTAGTTGTAAATCAAGCACTATGCATGAAAATGACAGTTACATAGACGAAAGCATCCTTTCAGTTTTTGAAACTTCAAAAGGAAGGAAGAGGGGTGAAAGGTAACACTAATTCCTCCCTAATTCAGTATAAGTATAATAAGAGAGAGAAGGAGAGACATACTCATCAGGCTTTCAATAATCTGTTTATATAGTGTATAGCACAACAGTCCCAGTTGGTTTCTTAATCTGCTTCATCCTTTAGGGCTGATATCAGGCCTGACTGAGCTTTGCTCTCTTTCCTTCCTTCAGATGCTATCTGAAGAAAGTTAAGAGGAAGTCAGTCTGAGCCTCTTCCTCAGGCTTTTTCTGTTTCTGTGGCTTAAAGGGCAGTTTTCTTTAGGTAACATTCATTGCCTCTGCCTTGTTTCTCTGCGTCAATAGGTGGTTCATTCCAATTATTAATAGAAATTGAGTGAAATAGATTGTCTGTTATTATAAAACATATGTGCAACATGAATAAAACAGAGAATGTCAATAGCCACTTCTCTGAATTGACAAATGAGGATTTCAGACGCACACTTACTAGGGATGGTCTCTGTCACCGGAGGAGCAGGTGTAGAAGAACCTGTTAAGAAAACAAATTTAATCAAGCAACATATAAATACAGGGGACTAATATTGGGGACAAACAGAGAACATTATACCTGCTAAATGAAATTAGACTTATTTATCTGCAAAATTTTATTAGAGTTTCCACAACTCCTGCAAGCAGGTCTTTCATTAAATGTTGATTAATAAAGGAAAGAGAGCCCTGTGGCGCTGAAGATCTTCCGAATGAAGTTGGATAGACCTTTGTTCTAGGCCTGAGGTGCCCATGAGCCTTCTTTGGATACGGTGATTCATTTGGCCAACTGTCAAGCCTTTTAATAGCAGCATTTGGGCACATACACTGTGTCTCATCCCAAAACTAATGTTTATTTATAAAAAAGATAAAAATGGTTTTGCATGATGATCTTTGATAAAAAAAATATTTAGTTCTTGTTCATTATAACAAGCCTAAGGATTACAACTTGTGGCTTAATATTCTGTTTGAGGAACATGCCTATTATAGATGTCAAACGATGTGTTTAACCTAGGTGCTGCTTTTTTCCCTTTCTTTGAAGATATGTATAACATTTTTGAAAAAATATATAATATTAAACCTGTTCCATTAAAAGGAAATATGTAAACACATTGCACTTCCTTTCCTGTTATGCCATTTTATTTCAGACTATGGAAGGTACCTGAGCAAGAAACACCAGCATCTTCTCCATGGTTGCAATTATGACGATACCATCCTGCATGAGAACATTCCTCCAATCTGTTTTCATTCCCTCTACAATTCACATTATCCATAGTTATGTTTCCTGAGCCTTGACCAAAGTAAGCTCTTCCATATGCTTTGATAGCGCTTCCACAACCGAGCTGCTTGCACACGACAGTTGCGTCCTTTAGGTCCCAGGAATCATCACAGACGGTCCCCCACAATCCACCATGTAAGATTTCAACACGTCCCTCACAGTTATTTTTTCCATTGGCCAGTCTTACAGATTCCCCTGAGAAAAATTAGACAGAATCTATGTATGTGAATGGGAAACTGGAAAAAATGAGGCATCTGAGACTTCAAAGACACAGAGAAATTTTGAAATTTTGCATAGGATGGGATTAGTTAAGAATCAGTTAAGATACTTTTACGTTGTCAAAGCTCTACTTTTAAATTATATTCTGATGGTTGAATGGGAAGGCAAAGATCTCTTTTTCGCTAATTAATTCAATATACATATCTACCAATCTCACATTTGTCACTCTGGGCAGCTAAAAGACATTAATCCAAAATAAGACCAAATAAAATAATAACCACAAACATAAAACCACAAAATTACAGGTATAAAACCATTAACAACTGGATTAAAAACATGATGAAAATAATCATCATGAGGTTATAATTCATGCTTCACTCTCAGCACAGACATTTAGCAGGCTCCATGTCCAAGCAACATGACAAATTGAGAGACTTCTGTAAGGCCAGTAAGGTTGGGACCAATTTAACCTCGGGGGAGGGGAAGGGATAATATTCCAAAGAATGGGTGCCATGCACTGCATGACCAGACCTCATCAAGTGATAACTCCTTTATAGAGGAGACCCCTCCAAATGTGCCTTTTCTGCAAGACCACATGGGGCAGGTAGATAAAGGGGGCGGTGTTCCCTTAAATAACCTGGACCCGTGCCTATTAAGACTTTATAGGTCATGAACAACTCCTTGAACTGGAACCTGGAAAAAGTTCTGGCAACCAATGCAGCTCTTGGAGCAGTCATTTAATCTCTACTCTTTGAGAAGGTCCTATAACTGCCTTTGGCGCCACATTTGCACCTCTTTACTTATTTGTTTGTTTATTATATTTCTATGGTCTTCCATGTGAGCACAACTCTTAGTGAGTCACAAGAATCCATTCTTTCCCCTTTAGTGTGGAAGCAGCAAAAGTTAGAGATCAATTGTTTGGAGATCAATTGGCGATATGTCCTGTTCTTATTTCAGAGTCTTTAATTTCAAGATTAAAGATACAAACTTACAAGGTGGTATTTCTGGTCCTGTAGTAGCTGTAGTAGCTGTAGTAGCTGTAGTATGACCTACAAAAAAAGAATACAAGTCATGAAATCTGCAAATAGTGAGATAATAACATTGAAGACCAACATAAAAAAATTCTATATACATGTACAATTTGCCTTGTTACCCGACATAACATTGGAGTAGGAAGTCTTGAATCGGGAACTGCTTTACAGTATTTATTTCAACATTGCTGACTAATGCTATTTCCTACCAGTGATTTACAGAATCTTGCCATTGTAATTATTTATTGATGCATGATCATAATAGCAACCTCATTAAACTGGGCCTAAATCAGAGCCTTGGGGTACTCCACTGCATAATTCCCTCCAGGTAGATGCAGTTCCATTGAGGACTATTTGTTGAGTGCGGTTGGTCAGCCTGTTATGAATCCATCTGGTGGTGTTGTCTAACCCACATTTTTTAAAATCTTATCAAGTAGTAGATTGTAGTCTACTTTGTCAAACGCCTTGCTGAATTCTAAGTAAACTTTATCCACAGTATTCCTCTGGTGCACTAATTTTGTTACCTTGTCAAAGAATGCAATAAGATTTGTCTGGCATGATCTATTTTTGACAAACCCATGTTAACTTTTGGTTTTGACTTTCTTTGTCTCTAGGTGTTCACTGATTCGTTGCTTGATAATCTTTTCCAGAATCTTCCCAGGTATTGAGGTCAGGCTGATAGGTCTGTAGTTTCCTGGATTTACTTTTTTTCTTTTTGGGAGATGGGAATTACATCATCTCTTTTCCAGTCCTCTGGTAGTACCCGGTGCTCTAGGATCTTTGGAAGATATAGTTCAGTAGTTCTGAGATCACATCTGCCATTTCCTTCAGAACCTTGGGGTGTAATCCATCTGGCCCCAGTGATTTAAACTTGACTAGAATGGACAGGTGCTCACTTACCGTTTTCTTGTCTATTTTAGCTTGTTTTTGATAGGTTGGACTGTTTTTCCCTTTGTGTAAAAACGCATGCAAAAAACAAGTTAACTAGTTCTGCTTTCTCTCCGTTGCTTGTCACTTTCTTGCCACTTTCTCCCAATAGTGGGCCAATCATTTCCTTGACTTTTTCTTGTTTTTTACATGTTGAAAGAAGCTTTTGTTGTTGTTGTTATTTTTGACTTTTGTCATAAGTCTTAGTTCTTTTTTAGCCTTATCTTTCCTCACTTCAACTTTGCAAGCTTGGACTATTTGTTGATATTCTGCCTTAGTTATTTGCCCCTCCTTCCGCTTTTTATACATGCCCTTTTTGTCTTTCAAAAAAAGAAGATAAAATCAGTCTTTGACAGAAAGTATTCTGGTTTTTGTTATTATAACATCCTAATGCTACAACTTGTGACTTTATACTCAGTTTGAGGAACCTGCTCAGTCTATTTGTCAAAGTTAGATGCTGCTTTTCCTTTGTTTGAAAATATGTATAACATTACACCTATCTCATTATGAGAAAAACATGTAAACATCTTTCCTGTTATGCCATTTTATTTCAGACTATGGAAGGTACCTGAGCAAGAAACACCAGCATCTTCTCCATGGTTGCAATTATGACGATACCATCCTCTATGAGAACATTCCTCCAATCTGTTTTCATTCCCTCTACAATTCACATCATCCATAGTTATGTTTCCTGAGCCTTGACCAAAGTAAGCTCTTCCATATGCTTTGATAGCGCTTCCACAACCGAGCTGCTTGCACACGACAGTTGCGTCCTTTAGGTCCCAGGAATCATCACAGACAGTCCCCCACAATCCACCATGTAAGATTTCAACACGTCCCTCACAGTTATTTTTTCCATTGGCCAGTCTTACAGATTCCCCTGAGAAAAATTAGACAGAATCTATGTATGTGAATGGGAAACTGGAAAAAATGAGGCATCTGAGACTTCAAAGACACAGAGAAATTTTGAAATTTTGCATAGGATGGGATTAGCTAAGAATCAGTTAAGATACTTTTACGTTGTCAAAGCTCTACTTTTAAATTATATTCTGATGGTTGAATGGGAAGGCAAAGATATCTTTTTCACTAATTAATTCAATATACATATCTACCAATCTCACATTTGTCACTCTGGGCAGCTCAAAGACATTAATCCAAAATAAGACCAAATAAAATAATAACCACAAACATAAAACCACAAAATTACAGGTATAAAACCATTAACAACTGGATTAAAAACATGATGAAAATAATCGTCATGAGAATATAATTCATGCTTCACTCTCAGCACAGACATTTAGCAGGCTCCATGTCCAAGCAACATGACAAATTGAGAGACTTCTGTAAGGCCAGTAAGGTTGGGACCAATTTAACCTCGGGGGAGGGGAAGGGATAATATTCCAAAGAATGGGTGCCATGCACTGCATGACCAGACCTCATCAAGTGATAACTCCTTTATAGAGGAGACCCCTCCAAATGTGCCTTTTCTGCAAGACCACATGGGGCAGGTAGATAAAGGGGGCGGTGTTCCCTTAAATAACCTGGATCCGTGCCTATTAAGACTTTATAGGTTATGAACAACTCCTTGAACTGGAACCTGGAAAAAGTTCTGGCAACCAATGCAGCTCTTGGAGCAGTCATTTAATCTCTACTCTTTGAGAAGGTCCTATAACTGCCTTTGGCGCCACATTTGCACCTCTTTACTTATTTGTTTGTTTATTATATTTCTATGGTCTTCCATATAAGCACAACTCTTAGTGAGTCACAAGAATCCATTCTTTCCCCTTTAGTGTGGAAGCACTAAAAGTTAGAGATCAATTGTTTGGAGATCAATTGGCGATATGTCCTGTTCTTATTTCAGAGTCTTTAATTTCAAGATTAAAGATACAAACTTACTAGGTGGTATTTCTGGTCCTGTAGTAGCTGTAGTAGCTGTAGTATGACCTACAAAAAAAGAAAACAAGTCATGAAATCTGCAAATAGTGAGATAATAACATTGAAGACCAACATAAAAAAATTCTATATACATGTACAATTTGCCTTGTTACCCGACATAACATTGGAGTAGGAAGTCTTGAATCGGGAACTGCTTTACAGTATTTATTTCAACATTGCTGACTAATGCTATTTCCTACCAGTGATTTACAGAATCTCGCCATTGTAATTATTTATTGATGCATGATCATAATAGCAACCTCATTAAACTGGGCCTAAATCAGAGCCTTGGGGTACTCCACTGCATAATTCCCTCCAGGTAGATGCAGTTCCATTGAGGACTATTTGTTGAGTGCGGTTGGTGAATCCATCTGGTGGTGATATTGTCTAACCCAAATTTTTTTAAATCTTATCAAGTAGTAGATTATAGTCTACTTTGTCAAATGCCTTGCTGAATTCCAAGTAAACTTTATCCATACTATTCCTCTGGTGCACTAATTTTGTTACCTTGTCAAAGAATGCAATAAGATTTGTCTGGCATGATCTATTTTTGACAAACCCATGTTAACTTTTGGTTTTGACTTTCTTTGTCTCTAGGTGTTCACTGATTCGTTGCTTGATAATCTTTTCCAGAATCTTCCCAGGTATTGAGGTCAGGCTGATAGGTCTGTAGTTTCCTGGATTTACTTTTTTTCTTTTTGGGAGATGGGAATTACATCATCTCTTTTCCAGTCCTCTGGTAGTACCCGGTGCTCTAGGATCTTTGGAAGATATAGTTCAGTAGTTCTGAGATCACATCTGCCATTTCCTTCAGAACCTTGGGGTGTAATCCATCTGGCCCCAGTGATTTAAACTCGACTAGAATGGACAGGTGCTCGCTTACCGTTTTCTTGTCTATTTTAGCTTGTTTTTGATAGGTTAGACTGTTTTTCCCTTTGTGTAAAAACGCATGCAAAAAACAAGTTAACTAGTTCTGCTTTCTCTCCATTGCTTGTCACCTTCTTGCCACTTTCTCCCAATAGTGGGCCAATCATTTCCTTGACTTTTTCTTGTTTTTTACATGTTGAAAGAAGCTTTTGTTGTTGTTGTTATTTTTGACTTTTGTCATAAGTCTTAGTTCTTTTTGAGCCTTATCTTTCCTCACTTCATCTTTGCAGGCATGGACTATTTGTTGATATTCTGCCTTAGTTATTTGCCCCTCCTTCCGCTTTTTATACTTGTCCTTTTTGTCTTTCAAAAAAAGAAGATAAATTCAGTCTTTGACAAAACGTATTCTGATTTTTGTTATTATAACATCCTAATGCTACAACTTGTGACTTTGTACTCAGTTTGAGGAACCTGCTCAGTCTATTTGTCAAAGTTAGATGCTGCTTTTCCTTTTTTTGAAAATGCGTATAACATTACACCTATCTCATTATGAGAAAAACATGTAAACATATTGCACTTTCTTTCCTGTTATGCCGTTTTATTTCAGACTATGGAAGGTACCTGAGCAAGAAACACCAGCATCTTCTCCATGGTTGCAATTATGACGATACCATCCTCTATGAGAACATTCCTCCAATCTGTTTTCATTCCCTCTACAATTTACATCATCCATAGTTATGTTTCCTGAGCCTTGACCAAAGTAAGCGCTTCCATATGCTTTGATAGCGCTTCCACAACCGAGCTGCTTGCACACGACAGTTGCGTCCTTTAGGTCCCAGGAATCATCACAGACGGTCCCCCACAATCCATCACGTAAGATTTCAACACGTCCCTCACAGGTATTATTTCCATTGACCAGTCTTACAGATTTACCTGAGAAAGATGAGTCAGAATCCATTTTTTGAATGTGAAACTGGAAAGTGAGTCATTTGATACTCCAAAGAGAAGCAACAATTTTCAATATTTTGACAATTTATTAACATTAGTTCAATGCTTTTATATAAACTTCTGTTATTAAAAACATAAAATATCTTACTTCATGGTATTCAACTTTGGAATTTTTATGCAGACTTACCAGACAGCTTTTCTGATTGTGAAATAGCATCATGTGAAGCAGTTACATCAAAGAAAACAAATAAGGCATAAAATCTATAATTACAGTAATTATAGTATAGCATAATTACTTCCAATATTGGGGTAACAGTACTACAGCTGATCATTAACAATTATGTATAATTAGTGAAATTTTCTTTCCTCATAGTATAATGCTAAAGGGGTAAAATATCCAGAGAAAATATCTTGTTCCATATTATATTTATGTGGACATTTCTAACAATATTTCTGTACTATTATTTGTAGAATTAATATGAGCCCATAACCTTTTAAAAAAAATTTTTTTTATTTGGGTTTTCACAAAAACAAAATACAAATAAAACATCTTTTTTGAAAATAGCATGGTCCCAGGTTATCACTTCTTCATACAGACACAAAACTCAATTTCATGCTCATTTTTATATTCTATTCCATATCTTATTACCATTTTATATTTTCTACATAGTTTTTCCCCTCTTGTAATTTTCTCAACTTTGTTTTGATTATCTCAATTCAAATCATTATATTTATACTTTTGTCTGTCCTGTTACAATTTCACATTATCTTTTCCTATTAAACAAATTTTTCCCTATAGTTACCAATTAGAGTATGACACCTTTATATCCTTTAATTTTATGCATTAAGCTTCAATGTATAGCTTTAAGATTATAGCATTCAATATAATACATAACTTCCAATCGAATTCTGCTTGGTACATTCTTAAAATAGACACTATATTCTTAAAAGAAAACATATTATATATATATATATATATATATATATATTCTTAAGTTTTACGCAGGTACTTACATGTATGGCATTCAGCTTTGTTCGGGTATTTTCCCACGTGGTGAGGAAAATACCAGAACAAGCTGAATATATATATATATATATATATATATATATATATATATATATATATATATATATATATATATATATATACACACACACACACATACACATACATATACACATATACATATACATATAAAATACATTCCATTCCAATTCAATTCTTTCATTAATATGCATTAAAATCTTAACATCTTTAACATTTCTTTTCAGTTGAATATCATACTTCCTTGGGAACACTTATAAACTTTCCATAGTTAATTCTTCCCCCCCACCCACCATATTTCTCCCTTATATTTTTATAAATCATTACTAATAATTAAAAATGTTCCCTTTTAATTTTCTCAATCATTTTAATTCATTTATTTATTAACAAACATCCCACTGCATTACAATAAATATTTTATCCATCATCATATTTTCTAAAGTTATTTCTATTTGTAATATAACAAAGCTATCTTATGTACCTTTGCAGAATCCCTTTTACAATTAAATTTGCACCCATTATCTCTAAACAAACGTATGGTTACAATCCTTATATCTTTTCCCTGTTTCTCCATTTCTTGTTTCTTTCTTTTACAACTTCTTTTCCTTGCCTTCTTCCCCCTCTTCTTCTCCCTCTCCTTTTTTACCCCCTCATCTCTCTACTTCTAACTCTTTCGTCTGTAATCCTTTCTTCTGTTGCTTTCTAATATTATACTTATCTTTCAAATTGTTCTTCTTTTTGGTTGTTTTTTCTAATCTTAAACCTTTCACTCTCTTTCCCCCCTTTTCTTTTTTACCCCCACTTAAAATTATTTGATCATTTAAGATGGCTTCTTCTTTGTCCCAATCTTCTTGTTCTGCAAGCATTTCTTGTTGCTTCTCATAGTTCCAGATCTCCATTTCTAAGAATTGAAACATGAAGCCAGAGGAACTTCTCCCTTCTTATGCATCTTCTTTCCAGTTTTTAAGTTCCATTTTCAGTTCTTCTAAGAGTGATACTATTTTAAAAACTTTTAAACAAACACTCAGTTTATTTTTAGTCATCTAGATGCAAAAACCCCAAATCACCAAGTAATCCAAATAATCCAAGGCTGTTTCTACTTGCTTCTTTTTTCCACTTTCTCTTCCTGGGATTCTGTTATTTTGTTACCAAGTTTCCATTATAATGTATCTTTGAGGAATCTTGTTAAAATTTCACTGTAAGTTCCTTTTAATTACAGTTCCATTCCTTAATTCCAGGCAGTCTCCTCCATTTTTCCAGATCCTGCCCTTCTATTTTTTTTTCTCCTTTCCAGCTTTTAAAAACTTTTAAATGTCCAGAAATCTTTATTTATCCCTTTGACTTTTATTTTCAGCTTAGATGCCTATTAATGTCAAAGTGGATTTTTTTTTCAGTTTCTTGCTTAAGTCTCTTAGCTGTCAGTATAAGGAAAGGAAGAAAAAAAACCTAATCCTTTCTCTTCTCTCTCTCCTTCGCAGCTTCAAAATCTTCTTTGGGGACAATGTTGTTAAGTTTAAATTCCAGGGTACCTTATTTGTTGCTTTTGCTGTTTGACCCAATCAACCAAAACTTTCTCTTTTTATCTTCCTCCTGCACATTCTTTTCTGGTCAAGTTCTTCTTTCTGGTGGCCATTTCTGACCACTGCTACAACCGCCTTCGGGAAAGGGAGTAATGGCCAGCTGGGGAGGAGAGATGTGGCTCTCCTCAACCCTGCAGGCAGTCTTCCCCCTCTTCACCACCTCTATGGGGTGGCTTAGCCCGGAAACCAGCTGGCTCGGGGCGTTCCAGCAGCAAGCACGGATCGAAGCCTCAGAGAGACAAGGTTTCGGTCTGTCGCCGAAGAAGCTCAAACCGGAAGTCAGCCCATAACCTTTTTAAATTAATCATAAAGTCTATTTTCTTTACTGATATATCTTCATATTTGTGACTGAAATATGATCGTGTACTAAGTTTATATAGATATAAGCCCTTCAGTGTTATACTGTGGGAAAGGAAGATTTTACTAATTATATACACATATATTCTGTGTGTGTGTGTGTGTGTGTGTGTGTATTCAAAAGTAATTAAAGAAGGTTCATGGCAAGTATATAGTTTTCTATCTTGAAGAATGAATAGTTTAGGTGCATCTATTTTAAGATATCCTTATGTATATAACATTCTTATTTGAACAAGAAGTGAATATGATGGTTTATGATTATCTTATAATTTGACAATAAATTATTGCTGAAAAAGTATGGGAAGATTTAAAAAATGTAATAAGTGATGTGAATATAACAATTACTAGACTACGTTTTTAATCACTCATAAGTGCATGATTATAGAAAATAAAAGTGTGAATTTTCCTACCAGGGGCTCCTTCTGATGGGATGGTTGTTTTGATAGTTGTTTCGATAGCAGGTGGAGCTGGAGTAGATGGAGCTGGAGTAGATGGAGCTAAAAATGCACAAAAAAATTCAGAACATATTTGTGAGATAATAACAATGAATCTAGGCACAAAATAAATTGTATACAGTAAGTGAAACTGCCATACTCCCCAGCATGAGACTGCAGGTGATATCTTTAGTAGTAAAGGGCTTATATATGATCACTTACTAAAAAAGGATTTTGCATGCTAGACATTTATAGTGTTTATAACACAAAACAGCAGCTGACATGACTTAATGAAGTCTTTTTTTTCCACAGTGATATATCCTCAAACAATTGGACTTCCTGAAAATTGCCAAAAGACCAGCCTGGTGGGATTTCCTGTGGACCAAGACTTCTTCAACTACTAACAATGGAACCATGTTCCCTTCATTTATATGACTCTCCTAGGTTAGGGATAGTCTTAGAATCACCCCACAAGATCTTCCATACAACAGTGCTCTGCAAGAAGCCTCAGGTGCAGCTGGGGCCAGGACTGCAATCACTTTGCTGTTTAAACAGCAGCCATTTTGGGTTTTACCTTTTTAAACAGATAATAAGTAGTGCATATTTTCAAGAAAAAAAGTCTGGGACTTTTTCTTCATGGATACTAACAAGGTTGAGAATCCCTTAAGAAAAAGAGAAGTGGAGATGGGAGGAGCTTGCGCCGTGGCGATACGGTCTGCAATCGAGCTCCTCGATTGCAGCCGATATCTCCGCCACTGGCCGGTCCAACGGACCTACGCTGTCCCGTAGGGACAGCCATCGTGAAGAGCATATCCTGAGGATTCCGGGGATACCGCAAAATCCCTGGAGAGCCGGGTGAAGCTCTTCTTGCCAGCGGCGGAGAGGCAGCCCCATGCTGCTGAGGCCGGGCGACTCCAGACGGAAAGAGTTTGAGAAAGAGTTTGTCGGTTGGGTGAGAACTTCTTTTTTTTATTTAATTTTTTGAATTTGGAAAGTTTACTCTAATTATCTGAAGAAACCTGTGTGATTTTTGTTTTGTTTTTTGACAAAATTGATTTAGCGGCGTTTTTTTAGGGAAACGTCAAAGAGAGAATCCATTTTTTTTCTTTTCTTTGCTTCCGGACTCTATTGTTATTTATTGGATAACTGGACTGTTTTCTTTTTTCTATATATTCATATGTTTTATTCTTCTTCTGGACTTTTTATTTTTATTTTTTCTGGGCTAGAGGCTTCTCTTGATTTTGTTTGATTTTTCGGTTTTTGTTTTGTGTATTGCAAGCCGGCTTTCCCTTAAGAGAGGAGGGGGGAAAGTGAGAACTATGATACTTTGTAACACTGCCACCTAGAGGCTCGGAAATATTTAAAAAAAAGAAAAATAGACTCTTCTTCTCAAGGACATCCCCTGATAAGATAGAGGAAAGCACTTTGTGGAATATTATTACAGGTGTCTTTCTGGATATACATGGCTCAGCTTTGAAGCTTGTGGGAAAGAGAAGGGAGTTATAATTAGAGCCTTGGATAATTAAATAGAGTGCAGTGTTGTTGGTTTTTTTGAGTTCTGCCAACCCCTTCACTAACATCAAGGTCCTGACTTTTAAGCTTGATTTATTTGCAAAGGAAGCCTCTGAATTTCTTTTTTCTACTTATATTTTACTTTGATTTAACTGATTTTATTTTTTCTTTTGCCTATTTGGATCCTGTTTTCTCTTTTTTTCCTTTTTTTTTTTTTTAATGTACATTAGCGGACTATTTCTTTTTCCTTTTTTTTAATTGAGGTTTTTTCTTTTTCTTTTTTTTTTTTTCTGGCTGGACTAAGGTGTGGAATCTGAAGAAACTTATTTTTCTTGGTTTTTGTCTTGTTTTTGTTTTTTCTTTTTCTTCTTCCCTTCTTCCTTTTTGGCTTTGTCTTGTTTATTATTATTATTGGGTTTTTATTTTTACTGTTACTTTTTTTATGGTTTTTTTTTTTCTTTTTTTATTGGACTAAGGTCAGGAAGAATTTGAAGAATTTTTTTTTTTTTTTTTCTTTTTTCTCTCACTTTTGGCTTTTTTATTGTTGGCCTTTTTACCTTGGATTAAAATTTCATATTTTTTTCTTTTTTTGTGGATTAAAATTTGAAAAAACTTGAAGAGTTGGAACCACTTAAAATGAGTAAGAAATTTATATCTTCGGTGCCTCTATGTCTGCTTCTGCCTCCCACCATCTGGACAGCGTTCAATTCAGACATTGTTAAAGCAAGATAAAGAGAAAGAAAAAGAACAAGAAAGAGTATCCTTCCAGATGATTGTGCAAGGAATTCAAGATCTTAAGGTAAAAATGGATACTATTGAACAAAGAACAGGTAGGATGGAACAGATGATGGAAAAATATGAAGAGAGACTCCAAAATGTTGAAGAGGGAGGCAAACAAAGAGAGGAGAAAATTGGAAATATCGACAATAGATTAACAGCAATTGAACAAGAAAAAAGTGAGATGTTGAAGTGGGAGTTGGATAGATCAGAATTTTATCTTAGATTCCAAAATATAGAAGAAGAAAAAGGACAAGATTTGGTTGCGATAATGGTAGGAATCTTGGCGGAGGCGCTCGAGATAACAGAAGAGAAGATGATGGATGGAATTGATGAGATATATCGAGTTTTTACAAGATATGCGCGATGAGAAATAACCTACCCAGAGAAGTTCATATTAGATTTATTAAAAATCTTTGAAGACACAAATATTGCAAGTAGCAAGAGAGAAGCCACTGAAATACAAAAGTAAAGAAATTTTGGTTTTAAAACAAATACCTAGAAGAGTGAGAGAGATGAGAAGAGAATACCGATTCCTGACTAAAAGGTTATTGGAAAAAGAGGTGTCTTACAGGTGGTTGATTCCAGAAGGATTGATGTTTACGTGGCAGGAACAGAGACATAGAATTGATTCAATTGAGAAAGCAGAACTGTTTTGCGCAGAGGTTTTTGGAGGCAGAGAAGGAGGAGTAGGAAAGGAGGTCCCATTAATTGAATCTCAAGAGGAACAAATGGAGGTTGGAAAAGAAGAAGGTGCAGTAGGTGGACAAGTGGATATTAAAGATCAACGTGAGGCAAGACCCACGAGAGTGGTTAAATCTAAATATAAAACATAATTATGGAAGAAAAAAAATTGATTACAATGAATATAAATGGACTGAACTCAGCTGCTAAGAGAAGGAAGATTTTCCATAAATTAATGAAATTAAGGTTCGACATAATTTGTTTACAAGAAGTTCATATTAAAAAGCAACATGAACAATTGTTATTACAACCAAAATTAGGGAAATTGTTTACCTCTTTGACACAATCCAAGAAAAGAGGGGTGGTTTTATATATTAAAGAGGCCATTCCAGCAAAAATGATTTATACAGATGATGATGGGAGAATATTAATGGTAGAAATAATGGACAATAATAGAAAGATGCTTTTGATTGCAATTTATGCACCGAATGATAAACAGGAAGAATTCTATAGAAAATTACATACTAAGACTGCCGAACTTGACTATGCTAATGTAATTATGATGGGAGACTTTAATGGAATTGTGGATAATAGACTTGACTATATTGCAACAACAGTAAAGCATAACAGGAAATCTCTTCCTAAATCCTTTTTTAAAATGATAGATGAATTAACTTTAAAAGACATATGGAGAGAAAGAAATGATAAATCTAAGCAATTTACGTTCTATTCAAATAGGCATCTATCATGGTCCAGACTGGATATGATTTGGATCTCAACAGATTTAATGTCTAGTATTCAAGAAGTAAATATTGAAACAAGTACTTGGGCTGACCATAACCCATTGACAATTGAATGGAAGGGACAAAGGAAAAGATCGAGATGGACATTAAATAATTCTATTTTAAAGGATAAGGAATTTATACAATGGATGGAGAAAGAATTGGCCTTCTTCTTTAAAGAGAACAGAAAAGAAGACACCTCAATACAGAATGTTTGGGACACAATGAAGGCCTATGTTAGAGGCTTGATAATAGACTATACAAGAAAAAAAAGAACAACAGGAAAAGGCGAACTCTTAAAGCCTTGGATGATGAATATAAGGGACTTGAAAAAGAATTACAGAAAATGCCACACAGAAAAGATGTTAAAATGAAACTGGATATAACTAAACATAAAATGGATTTAATAGAGAAAGAAGAACTGGCACAGAAAATTAGGAATGCTAAACAGAATTATTTTGAGGATGCAAATAAGCCAGGTAGATGGCTAGCATACAAATTGAGAAAGGAGAAAGAGTCGAGGAAAATACCGCAGTTAATAGACGACCAAGGTAAAATTTGTTATGGCAGCAAAGAAAAAAAAGAGATTATTTATGATTTTTATAAGCATTTGTATAAGAAAGAAGACATTGATGAGGAGAAAGTTAAACAATACCTACAGAATGCAAATCTACCTAAGATACCTAAAGAGATTGAAGAAATGCTAGAAAGTAATATAACAATGATGGAGTTAAGTCAAGCACTTAAGAAACAAAATAATGGAAAGGCACCAGGTCCAGACGGGTTTCCTGTAGAATTTTATAAAATCTTTCAAGAATCACTGTGTATTCCACTGTTAGAAGTTATGAATGAAGTTATGTTAAAAAAGATGATACCTAAAACATGGTCAGAGGCTTACATTACACTTATTCCAAAAGAGGAGGCGGACCTACTGCAAATCAAGAATTATAGACCGATTTCTTTACTAAATGCAGATTATAAAATTTTTGCTTCAATATTAGCAGAAAGACTTAAAAAGTATTTGAATAACTTTATCCACCCAGACCAAAATGGGTTTTTTGCCAAAGCGACAAATCAGAGACAATATGAGAGTAATTCTGGACACCCTGGAATACTATGAGGCACATCCTGAAAAGCAAATGGCTTTGATATTTTTAGATGCTCAAAAGGCATTTGATAACGTGAATTGGAGATTTATGTTACTTTTAATGGAACAGATGGGCTTTGCTAGAAGATTTATTCAGGCAATAGAAGCAATTTATAATGAACAAACAGCTAAGGTAATGATGGAGGGAGAATTTACAGATCCTATTAATATAAGAAAAGGCACAAGACAAGGTTGTCCTCTTTCTCCCTTGATATTTGTATTGACTTTGGAAGTGTTGAATAGAAATATCAGAGAAGATAAAACTATAAAAGGAATGAAAATTAAAAAGGAAGAATTTAAACTACAAGCCTTTGCAGATGACCTAGTCTTTATCTTGGAAGACCCTATAGAAACAGCCTCGAAACTGTTGGAAAAGATAGAGGTCTATGGGGAGGTGGCTGGTTTGAAAATAAATAGAGATAAAACAAAGATTTTGTCAAAGAATATGTTGCTGAAACAAAGGGAAGAGTTGGCAGAACTGTTAAAAATTCAAGTTACAAACAAGGTTAAGTATCTGGGGATATATTTGACATCAAGATGTAGTACATTGAAGGAGAATAATTATATTAAACTTAAACAACAGATAGCTCAAGACTTGAAAAAATGGGAGAACTTACAATTGTCATTAATAGGAAGGATTTCAACAATTAAGATGAACATTTTACCCAGAGTCTTATTTTTGTTTCAAACAATACCAATTAGGCTTGGAAAAGAATATTTTGAGGATTTAAATAAAATTGTTTTGAAGTATATATGGCAAGGTAAGAAAGCAAGAATAAAGTTAAAGCTTTTACAGGATGCTAGATTTAGAGGAGGGTTTGGACTGCCTAATTGGGAGTTGTACTACCAAGCTGCAAACTTGACGTGGGTTAAAGAATGGATAACATTAAGGAAAACCAGATTGTTGACATTAGAAGGTCATGATTTGTTGTTGGGCTGGCATGCTTTTTTATGGTACAAGGGAACTAAAACACAGGGTATTTTAGAAGGCATTATATACGGGAGTCTCTGTGGTTGAATTGGGAGAAGATAAAAAACAGTGTTATTTGAAAATTCCAGTTTGGTTATCGACGATAGAAGCGTTTTCTTATCCTATAATCTATAAAAAGGAACAAACAGTTAACTATGGGGAATTATTAGATGAAAAGGGTGAACTTAAATCGATGCAAAAATTGGAAGAACAAGGTATACGGATGAATTGGTTTTCATATTTGCAAATATATTCAAAGTACTATGAGGATTCCAAAGCAGAGGATTTTATGATAAGCAAACTGACTTGGATAAGATTTTGATGGGTACTGATGAAAAGGTGATTAAAAAATTGTATGGTTATTTATTGCAAATTAAGCTTGAGGAAGAACAAGTTAAAGAAACTATGATTGCGTGGGGGAGGAATTTTGGATATGGGATTGATTTAGAGAAATGGCAGAAATTATGGTCATAAAATTATAAAATGACAATGTCTACAGCCTATAAAGAAAACTTGTATAAGATGTTTTACAGGTGGCATTTTCCCCGACAAGGATAGCAAGAATGTTTAAGAACAAATCCGAAAAATGCTGGAAATGTCATCAGAAACCTGGTTCATACTATCACATGTGGTGGACTTGTGAGGATGCTAGAAAATATTGGACTAAAATCCACATGTGGCTGGAAAAATGACAAAGAAGCATATAGACTTGAAACCGGAGTTTTTCTATTGGGAATACTACCAGATACTTATAGTAAAGAGTTGAAATATTTGATTGTAAATGTATTGACTGCTGCTAGGATTGTATTTGCAAAAAATTGGAAAAATGAGAAAATTCCATTGCAAGAAGAAGTTGTAAAGAAAATTTTGGAATGTGCTGAGATGAGTAGATTGACTTTTGAAATTAGAGAGCAAGAAGATAAACAATTTTATCTAGTTTGGGATCTTTTCTATCAATGGTTGAATGATGAAATATTAAAATATAAAAGTTAGATAATAAGGAATAATAATGACTTTATTTTCCCTTTCCTTTTATTGGTTTTTGATACTATATTTATATAATAGTTTTCTTTGTTTCTTTCTTTTTCATATTTGGGATAGAATTGGTATGATTATAAGATTTGTTTTAGAATAAAATATTTAAAATATAGTTATCTCATATAGGCATGACCGAATAAAAGTTTAGTCAAATTTTTTTTTTTTTCTTTAATAGAGATACTAGGATTTATAAATTTGTATTGATAAGAGTATTATATAAAGTAACTGTAATTGTGACTATGAGGTGAATGCACAAAACCGATGGACCAACCGACTTACGGTGTGTACAAAAATATGGGGGAGCTGATACTTTTATGTTTTGTTGTTGTGTTTTTTATGTTAAAAAAATAATAAAAATTTATATAAAAAAAAAAAAAAAGAAAAAGAGAAGTTTATAATTGTTTGATAGTTATTCCAGAGAAGAAAAAGATTTTATTCTATGAGAACACGCCCTAGTTAACCTCCCTTAGTTTTCTGTTATTTTCACTTTCCTTTATATTTTATATTCTGATAAACTAATACAATTGGAATTAAAGTTATTTGTTTCACAGATTTCTGATGTTGATTTTCTAGTGAATAGACTCTTTTTCAGTTGAGAATTACTTCTATGAGTGGCTCCAACACTTCCACTAAATCCCCAGATGTTTCTTTCATTGACCCTTGTCACATGAAGTGCAATAAGTAAGTGATATGAATATAACAATTACTAGACTACATTTTTGATCACTCATCAGTACATGATTATAGAAAATAAAAATGTGAATTTTCTTACCCTGGGTTTCTGATAGGGTAGTTGTTTCGATAGTTCTTTCGATAGTAATTGGAGCTGGAGTAGATGGAGCTAAAAATGCACCAAAAAAAGCGTATTTGTGAGGTAATAGCACTGAAGCCAGTCAAAGAACTAAATGCATTAATCTGTCTGACTCCCCAGCTTAACACTGCTGGGATATCTTTGGTAATAAACTGCTTATATATGATCAGTTACCAATCAAGGAGGTTTGCATACTAGACATTTACAATATTTATAATACAAAACAGCCACTGTCATGACTTAATGAAGTCTTTTTTTCCTGAATGATATATCCTCAATCAATGATGGTTAGATCAGTCTTTGAGTTGATAGCCACAGCCATAAAACTGTAAATAAAATAGTTTCACTGAACTTCTAGATGTAGAAAGATCAATGCAGTACAAGCTAATTCTTATTTTTTAAAGAAAAAAATCAAATTGGAAGTTATGATACCTATCATCAATGCTTAACAGTTTATTAGAAAGTTAGGCTTGGAATGGAAAAAAAAAAGTTGGCTACTCACAATTCTCTTCCATGGTACCTGTTCATAAAGAAAGGAATTTAAATGTCACTCCTATTGATTTTATCATTCTCCCATTTATCCATATTCATATATTTCTCCCATATATTCATATATTTCAGTGAGTAATTTATAAAAACTAGAATAACTATCTCCTTATCAGTTTTAGAATCATCCTCATCATCTATTTACAGTCAGAAAACAGCTCTCTGTTGATAATACATATAACTACAGAGAGCACCAGAAAGTTAACAAACAAATCGTATTTTTTTCTGATTGAATTAACTGTTCCTACACACACACACACACACACACACACACACACACACACACACACTTTTAAAGTCTGTTTTAAAGGGAAACCTTGACTATTTCTTCCTAAAAAGCAATGTCTATTTTACTGTATATTTCTAGAAATTTCTGGTGACAAGTGTGCCCCCAGGAGACCTTTCTCATATTCTGACCTATTGATGGAATTTGACATTCATTAACTAGGCCAATATCAAATAGCCAATCAACAGATCGTTTAGAATGGGCAGCACGATAAGACGTGTGGCTATTTCTTCCACAAGGAAAAGGCATTTTCAATATTGCAATCGTTTATGTCTTCCTTAACATGCATGGCAAAACAAAGTTCTCCATTTGCTACTCAGAGATTGCAATAGTTGATGGAAAAATGGTGTGAATAATTTTCTGACGAATCAATATCATTAAAAAGTTGGAGGAAGAGGGTCAGGTCTTTTGGAAGATCAAGATCAGTATTAAAGATACACCACTTCATTTTTAATAATCAAATCAGATCAAATATTGCAGTGAGCAAGGACAGTATCTAAGACCATATAATGTTGTTCCTTCAGGATGATTGAAAACTATGCAGAAGGGTCATAGGGATTATAGGTCCATTATTGATGCTTGATTAGAACCAGGATTTAAAACAGCACTGCCTTATGCATAGCACGAGACAAACTGCTTCAGATTCTAGATATAACAGAGAATTAAAATATCTGTAGAGTATTTATATTTTCTTAGCTATCAGAAGATGAGCTGCTTTGGTATAAAGAGAAGTAGAAAATGAGAAATGAGTGTGACACACATTTGCCACTTGGTTGCTTCCAGGAAAATGCCAAACCAACAAGGGGTATCTTCACACAGAAGCAAGGTTTGATGCCCCTTCAAATCCAGCCAAACCTTCACATAATAAGAAAACGAAATGTAATTCATATCCAACAAACAATAAAGAAAAGTAAAATGAAGACTTAGCCTTCCATCCTTCAGTAAAATGAAGATCCAGATTTTGGGGACCAATATGTAAATAATGATGACTTTGTAAACCTCCCAGAGAGTGCTGTAAAGCACTAAGGAGTAGTATATAAGTCTAAGTGCTATTATTATTGTGAAAGGGAAAAATACTTTCTGATTACTGAATATTGCATTAACATTCTGTGTTTAATATCCAACTAACTGTTTCTGATTTTGAGGAGAGGAAGACTTTTTCCTGCAAAAAAAATATTTATTCTATGAGGGTGTTTTTACCAGCTATTTAAATAACAAAAAGTATCATTTATACAGAGTAGTAGCATAATTAATTTTAAGACATGAAAAGCGGGTTATGGAACTTACCACTTGTTTCTTCAGGATGAGCTATTTAGAAAATAAAATTAAATAAAATTATATGTAAATGATATCATTTGTATTAATTGTCAATACTATTATAACAAGTCATTAAAATATGGTATGATTGCAACTAAAATGTGATAGCGAACTGAATTTTCTCAAAAACATCATGAGGGTCAGTGTGAAGTCAGAATGGAAGGAAAGAGAGAAGAATAAAATAGGCAGAAATATGTTAACTTACATTTCCCAATTTAGAACATTCCCACAAAATAAGAGAAATCCAATGCCTGACATTTTCCATATGTGATTTTGTTTTGGGACTAATGAAGGAGTGGTCCTGAAATAGCCATTTCAGTACACGTATCCGCACAATAATGTGCATCTGAATAATTGGCAGTTAAAACTCATTTACACTTTAAGTAAAATGGCAGGCTTTCCTAACATGGATTTCTCCAAATGGAATGGGGCTGAAGTTCTCAGAAGCAAGATAAACTATCTATAGAGCTCAAAGTTCTGTAATATTGTTCAAGTCTCTGGACTAAGGGTCATTCTTGAACGTCTGTTCTATTTTAATATAACCCTCTTGAATTGTATAAATTGTTCTTAATTCCTGTACAAAAAGTAAACAATGATAATTTATGATTCATCACACAGTCAGCCTGAATTTGGCATTTTTGTCCATCTTCTGAATCCTTTCCAAGGACTTGGCATAGGCAGATGTGGATGTTTGATACTGTTGCAGGATATCAGCTCTTCTGAGTAAAGCCGCCTTTTGTAGTTGACTAATGGTGAATTTGTCATCACTGATGGTGTTCAAATGGCACTACACTTCCTTTCTTTTGCCATAGTTAATCTATTACTTATTATTTAATTGATTATTTAGTTTAGTTTACTTATTATTTACAAACAATAATTTTGAAACTTCTTGGAAAAATTATAGATTGAAAGTACAAACTTACTGGTAAAGTCAGCTCTTGGCAATGGAGTTGTGAAATCCTCTGATAAGAAAAATAATCTATTAGTCTTTGCTCAATATCCTTAGTAGTTATGAGTTATTTGTAAAAATAATGAAGGTGGGATACAAATATGTAAATAAAGCTCAGTTGTTTGCTCTGTTTTTCAATTGCTTTTCTATCAATAGCCATAGAAGATCCTTCCAATTTGTTGTTTTCTCAGTTCTCAACCTTACCAACTTTAAAATATATGGACTTCAGCATGCTGGCTAGGGAATTCTGGGACTTAAAAGTTGCCAAGGTGAAAAACACAGCTCGAAAGGACAGAACCATTATACTATACTGAATAAAATAATTTCAAAATGGCCAGAATTAGCATAGATAAATTGTGAAAATATTCCTGTCCATTTGGAATAAGAGCTTTATAAGCTTATAAAGAAACAAAGGAAGCCACTTTCAGTTTAGGGATTTATAAGATTCCTTTGATGAGACACATGTGATTCTACATAATGAAGAGATGAGGCTGATGTTGATGAAGGTAAAAATAACAATTAAAAAAATAATAAATACACAAATAAAAAGAAAACAAACAAACAAACAACAACCCCCCCCTCCTCAAATGGCATACTCCACTAGGTCTTTTTCTGCCATCAGTTTTCTATGTTTCTGCAGCATATCTGCAGGCATCTGCAGATAGAGATTGTTTCATAAGCAATCTCACAAAATTACTGTTGTGTATCCAGCCATTCATAAAACCAGAAAACAAATTAGGGGAGAATGCTCTTTGTCATTGCTATGTTCCACTATCTTACAGTTTCAGGTTGCATTTTCTGGGTTGGCGAATAAAGCATTCAACTGCAATTATGTTTTGTGTGTTTTAAGGACTAATTAGCCCAAGTATTCTTCTCAGAAATAACAGTAATTTTGGATTTCAGATCCAATTTTGAATGCTTTGTTTGTGGTATTGGGCCATGCAAAGTATTTTAAAAAGTCCCGGTGGTAATATATATTAGACTGAACCAGCAGAAAGCTGTACAGAGACATGCAACATTTATTTTGGATTCACCAATAAGATGAAGTGATATGGCATACACATTTGTGCTGAAACAGCTGGGGACATTTTTCAGAGCAGCCTGTGTGAACTTTGCAAATGGTCCATTTGTTTTAATATTCTTAGTAATAATAACACAAAATTGTTACTGTTAAACCCATCTTGCAAAATACATCTAGTAAATGTGTGACATAACCTCCTTTGTGAAAGAAATTTTCTGTGCACCATCTTCAACTGAAGGCCAAAGAGGTTAACATGTCCAGAAGTTCACAATGGAATAGATTAAGAACTCTGGGGTTGAAGGAGGCTCAGGGCTGCACGTTCTTATTCTAGAAAGTTCTACAAGTCTATTTTTCCTTGCCAATATTTGAGAGTTCAAAAAGTACGGTAGAAGAAGCCAGAATATTCTCTTGTTGCTTGCACACTTCCTTCTCTTCCTGACCTCAGAGATAGCACAGTCCTGATGACATGCTATCAAGGGAGGAAGGAGTATTGCTAAAATGCCCTTTCCCAAATCTTCTTCTAAGTCCTAACTGGAAGGAAGCAAAAGTGGAAAAGAAATTACTCTGTATTTGAAAATTAATTATGGCATTAATTCTGGCAACATCTTTGACTATTTATAGTTTTGAAAAATGATCAGCCTTCCCAAACTGAGATAAGGTGATTGTTGTGTAATTTCTTTCCATGGGATTTAATCCTGGATTGAAGCTTATCTCAAAGGAAAAACAAATCTAAATCTGAAATCACAAATTGCTAGAGTTCTGATTTCTGAGATTAGGCAGAGAAAGACAGACATGTATAATAAAGTAAAATGTGAGCAAAAAATGCCCCTTGGTAGGAAAACATAGCAGCAAGTGTGGTCAATGTCTGGAACACTCTACCTGACTCTGTGGTTTCTTCCCCAACCCCCAAAACTTTAACCTTAGACTGTCTACTATTGACCTCATGCCTTTCCTAAGAGGTCTGTAGGGAGTGTGCATAAGCGCACCAACGTGCCTACCGCCCCTGTCCTATTGTTTCTTTTATTTTTCTTATATGTACCCATTTCATGTATTCATAACTATGTTTATTCTTAATTAAAAAATAAAATTAAAATAAAATAACAGAATAGTGGAGTTGGAAAGGACCTTGAAGGTCTTCTAATCCAACTTCCAGCTCAGGCAGGAAAGCCTTTACTGTTTCAGACAAATTGTTATCTAATCTCTTCTTAAAAGCCTCCAGTGCTGGAGAATCCACAACTTCTAGATGCAAGTCATTCCACTAGATAATTGTTCTCACTGTCAAGAAATTTTTCCTTAGTTCTAGGTTGCTTCTCTCCTTGATTAGTTTCCATTCTTCTTGCTTCTTGTCCTGGCTTCAAGTGCTTTGGAGAAAAGGTTGACTCCCTGTTCTTGTGCTTACCCGTTAGATATCAGAACACTGCTATCATGTCATCCCTAGTCCTTCTTTCATTAAACAGGATCAGTAGCATGCTTACCAGAGGTGGTATTCCGCAGGTTCTGACTAGTTCTGGAGAACCGGGAGCAGAAATTTTGAGTAGTTCAGAGAACCAGCAAATACCACCTCTGACAGTATCACCTGCCACACCCACCATGCCCACAGAACCGGTAGTAAAAAAAATTGAATTCCACTGCTTACCTCCTACATCATAAAATGCAATGAAGCCTTGACCTTCTATATTGGAATGTCTGTATAGTACCACGGTCAGCTGGCCTGAATACGAGAAAAGTGTCTTTTCTCCTTCACATATTTTCCCAAGTAGAGTTGACCTCTCTGGCTCTCCCTGATAGACAGCAATATATTCAGTAGCACAGTCTAAGCTGAAGAGGAAAAAGTACACAATAGTAATCATGGATTGGAAAACAGAGCATCATTGGGGAAAAAACACTCTGGTTTCCCCTTTCATGCAAGAAGGCCAACAAAATGGCAAGGATTGAAATGACTGAATGATATTTGAAATGAAAATGCTTACTTTATATAATTAAGGGTTATTCTTATTGGATGATGCTCAGGGGAGTTAATTCTCCAGACACACTTTTCACTTCTATTGCCTCCAGGATAATAAGGGCCAAAAAATGAGCCTGTAGCATCTGAAAACGTGCTGCCACATTCAGCTACCGCTATAAAAAACAAACAAAAAACAAAAACAATAAAAATGTCATATTTCATCATATATATTAAATTATATAATACCTATTGTACAACTCTATAAATATTATCGTGAAACTTTATACATTAGCTTACTTTAAGAATTGTGAATTTAATATTAATTGATTAATACTTTGGTTTCTGTATATATTTAATGGAATATATCATATCTAAAACCTCTTAGCAAAAACACAACTACCAGCTATACTATCTTCTGAAGCTGTTCCTAAAAACACAGTTTTTTAATCACATTTTTTATTTTTTTTAATCTTATTGTTTCTTGTGCCTTACAATTTTGGTCACTTTGGTCTCATGATAATCAGCACAAGCAGAAAGTTGACATAGACCAAAATTATTATATGAAATGAAATGATTAGCGCACAGCTATAAGAAGTAAAAGTCTGCCTTTTCCTGGGCATGTTTTATTTTCTATGAAGACAACGCATTAGGCATCATTGTATTAATCAAAGATCTTGCATGTCTTATAATATTGGCTATATTTGAGTCTCCCATTTTGAAATACAGAATTCATGCTATTGGCAGCACAGTAAAAGACTGGGGAAATAAAAATGTCTGGAAGCAAGGAAATTCAAGGCATTCTGCTTTAGTGCCTAATGAATTAAAAATGTGCAAATAAAGCTCATATATACCTTGTGGGTATTTGCATGTCAATTGCTTAATGGGAAATTATTGTCCTAAAAACTGTTCTACAAGGTTGGCCAAGGTTAGTCAAAACTAATTTTTCTGAATTATAGTACGTAGATGATCTACTTACCTGTCGAGAAAAGATCACTTGGCATGGGGGTTACTCCTTTAAAAAGAAGGTGAAAAAAAGGGGAGGGGAGACAAAGATGAATTATTTTGCTGTTACCTCAAATTTGGTGGAAATTGTGTTTTGGATTAGTTTGATCATATTTATGGTGTTTGTGTGTTTGTGACCTTTAGGAAGTCAACCATTAAAGGGGCAGCATAAATTTCTCTTCACTAAAACTCTCCTTGCTGGTCTATCATCAGCAGAGAACTGAAAGCTTTGAAGACTTACACAAATACATTTTCCAGGCAACTTTAGTCACAGACACGTTCACCCCAGTAACTTCCAAATTGGGCTCTATTGTAACAAGTTCTACATGGGGTTGCCCCTGAAGAGCATCTGGAATTTTCAGATGGTGCAGAATGCAGCAGCGGTGAGCAGTTATGTGTGCTCCTAAAATCACACATATCACACCTCTGCTCCATGAGCTGCATGGTTGCTAGTTCAACCATGTTCAGTTTTAAACATTAAAGTTCTTCATGTCATAGTACTGGTTATCCGAGGGACCAGCTCTTCTGCTCGTTGCATTAGATCTAGAAGAAATTGCATACTTCGGATCCTGTCTGTTAGGGACATGAGACTTCTCAGCCATGGAACATGCTTAATAAAACATTCTCCTCCTGAAGTGAGGTTAGCTCCATCCTTTTTTATGTTACATAAGTATTTCAAGACCTGATTTTGTTATTAGGTCCCAGGGAACTACGGATATCTTAAGATTGCCATAATATACCTAAAATAAATAAATAAAATAAATTTGAAGTGGAATCTTCGTAACTCATGGGGGGGAAAATACAACATTATTCATCCCCATGCATTGTACTCAGATGTCTGGTTTGTAATTAATTATGCTTATGGAGAAAATAAGATAAAAATTTTTGATGTGCAGCTTTTGGTTATTTGAGAAAAATCTAACTCTTGCACCAGGAGAATTAGAATAGACAGAATAGATTTTCTACACCTTTTAAAATGTTTACTCCTTGCAGTGCAGTGAATACCTTTACTTTATTGACTAATAGTCAAATACATTTTTTATAAAAAAAAATAGAACAATACAATGCTGATCAAGTTAAGGACAGAAGAAGTCTAAGACTCTTATAGAAAACCCTTCTGTTAGATGATGATCAGGGCCATCACTTCCTTGATGGCAAACACAATCAAACAATCTTTACTTTACTATTCTCCTGGAAATTTCAGGTGAGAGATTTGCATATGTACTTAAGAAGAAGTACATATGATCAATCTAGTGGTGGGATTCAAAATATTTTACTACCAGTTCTGTGGGCATGGCTTGGTGGGCATGGCAGGGGAAGGATATTGTAAAATCTCCATACCCACCCCACTCCTAGGGGAAGGTTACTCAAAATCCCATTCCCTCTCCACCCCACTAACTTGATTTTCAGCTCTGTTCTCCTGTGCAGGGCAACAAAAGAAGACCTAGCCAATCAGCTGGTACTTGGGAGGCAGAGAATAAATGGGGGTGAGGCCAGTCAAAGGTGGTATTTGCCGGTTCTCCGAACTACTCAAAATTCCCTCTACCGGTTCTCCAGAACTGGTCAGAACCTGGTGAATACCACCTCTGGATCAACCCAGGCAGGAGAGAAGTGGGAGTACAGGTTCTGTGCACCAAGTACAGGTTCTGTGCACCAAAGGAGATAATGGATTAGGACGTATGTTGCCGATTCCATAATTGACAACAAATGCAGAGGAGATATTATTAAATCTTCCCTTTTTCCCCTTTCTTCATCCTAAACTAAAATATCCCCATTGTAGCTGATATAACCAGCACTTGATTTTGCAACCTTTTTAGCCTGGGTTACAAGCTCATGAATCTGATGCAATTAGAAAGTAGAAGGCAGGAGGAAAAGAACTGAATATTTGATTTTCGTAATCTGTTTAATATGAAACAATTGTTTTCCCATTTATTCTGGCAGCATCTGAATGAGAATGATTCATTCCCAACTATTTAATCTGGTCATATTTCTCAATGCTAAGGGGAAATAATGAAAAGTGTATATATTTTGCAATGTCCTTTCTTCTGTACCTACTTCACAAGGTTCATATCTTTAAAGAAAAAAATGTGGCATTGAATCAATTCCATTAGTAGAAGAACAACACTTACCAGATACTGTAGATGCTGCAGAAAGAAAAGAAAAAAAAACTTATTTAATATAGCAAACACATTGCTACAAATTTCAAAATCCTGCCGCAGTCCCTTTCTTCTATACCTACTTCACAAGGTTCATATCTTTAAAGAAAAATTGTGGCATTGAACCAATTCCATTAATAGAAGAACAACACTTACCAGATACTGTAGATGCTGGGGAAAAATATTTAATATAAGTAAAAACATTACTACATTTTTGGAGCTCTTGTCCCAGTATTATAAACCTATCATTTCTGTCATCCAACCATAACATTTTCCCTTTATGCAATTCCTGTCCTTTATTTAGCTATTTATTCTTCTGATTTTCATCCAGCCAAAATCCAAAGTGAGGCTCGTATAATCTGAAAAAATATTAATGGAAATCTAAGTGATGCTTATAAATATTGGGAAATAAATATTGGGTATTCTTAATCACTTGTGTACTGTAAGTCAATCTCTTGACTGCATAGATATTCTTCCCAGATCAATGAGTAATTGATTCAACCCAGCCTTTAAACTGGAAAACAAAATGGCATTTAGTAGGAGCTATGAAATTGACTGACTGTGTATGTGTGTGGAATTTAGACTAATCTACTTTACTTCTACATGTAGAACTATCTACTTTATTTGAGCTATGGGAATCAACTTCTGTTCACTTTCTGATCTCCCTGGCACAGTACCTGTAATATAAACTTTTATGAAAATATAGAAATGATTATATTCATTCAAGAAATATATATACGAAACCTTACACTATTGCTTTCTTCACTGTGTAAATACAATTCTCAAACTCACATATTGAGAATGATAGCTGAACATTTCCAAATTAAACATTTGGTTGATTATAACGTGAGCTTTATTTGATACCAAATATGGCATGTATCAATCCACTTTGAATCTTGGTAATGGCTATTAATTAATTATCATTTTTTTGACTTTATATCCTATAAATATAGATATCATGTTTTGCATGTGATAACTATTGTAATTTATCAGCATCTATTGTTGGAGGAATTATAAACCTATCCTGCAAATAGTAATAAATGAGTGAGTTTTTCCAATTAGGACTGTAAACCTATTGTGAATGATAATAAATGAAAGAGTCCTTCCAGTTAGGAATGACACAGAATTTAGGTAAAACAAACTTCTCCTATCTAGTATAATTCTGATTGGCTAGAAATGATTGGAATGTTCACTCAAAGACATTTAGATGGATCCTGAGTTAAAGAAGCTTATGGCATCTCAATTTACAATAAAATCAGAATTGGTAAATAACCATGAAAAAGCAGTACACCTATTTCTAAAATGTATACCATTTGTGTTCTATTAACTCAATTTGTTTTTTTATATATTTAATCATTCTTACAATATATCTTGAGTAAAATAAAAAGAATATAGAATTTCTCATAATTAACTTTAATTACCAATTCTAAAATGGGGCCAAATCATTCTAAGAGATTTTTATTCCTGGCTTCATTATCTTTACACAGCAATTCTTAACCATATTTCACCTGGTCTATTGAATGGGCACCCAAAGTGCATTCATCCAGCCCCAAGTAGCTGCATGGAGGTGCATTCTTCACATTGGGCAATTGTAGAAAAAAATAGAAAAAATTGTATTTACAGTGCTACAATGAGGACTGGCTGGCATGATAAAATGTGGCATTTAAACATAAATGCATTTTTATTTCACATGTTGGCTATTTGTATGGCAGAGGGACATCTTATCAGCATCTTCTGGCATAAGTTAAGAAGACCTTTCAAGTGCTGACCAATGTTTTTTTTTAACATCGTATCCCATTCCAGCTACACCTTAGCTCCTAGTTTTGCTATCATGTTCAAGTTTGTGACTTTGTGGGCCTTTTAGGATAATAATTTAGATCAAATTATATTTCATTATAATTATCATTTATGGAAGGAAGGAAGGAAGGAAGGAAGGAAGGAAGGAAGGAAGGAAGGAAGGAAGGAAGGAAGGAAGGAAGGAAGGAAGGAAGGAAGGAAGGAAGGTCTAATCAACATTGGACTGAGAAATTAGTACTACATTGGCTGAATCAATCATTGGTTTCCTTGATCTTTAGTTAGAAATTTTTTATTCCATCACCTGTTGTAAGAAGAAATCAGAATGTAGCTGTGCAGAAATCAATAAATATACTTGCAACAATCTGTGCTTAAATCTGCTACTAGCTTAGGAAAGCCCCTAGCCTTATAATGACTTTTTCATTACATAAAACTGGAAAAGCTGCCCTGATTGTATCTTATACTGATGATATATTGCACAGAAATGTTCTTTTGGGGAAAATATGATGGATTGAGCAGTCTGTGTCTCATGCTGATAGAATCACAAAATTGAGACAATATTCAAAACAAACAAGTTAGTCAGGTCTGTCTTGTCCTGCTTTCAGCGAAATTCACAAGTTAATTCCATTCAAGTGCCTTGATTCAATTTCTGCTGTTTAGTTACTTCTAAGTAAGCAAAGTTCTGCTTTAATTATTACTAACCTTAGCTAAATATCTAGTCTACCCATAACCTGTAGTCGACAAATTTTATAGTCTGACTGGTGAAATAGATTTCAATAAATCATAACTGTCCCAGAAAGTAGCACCACTTAGGAGACCTTTGCTGATTTTGGAGACTACTTAATAGGAACCTAGTCTAGAACTGATATAGGGATTACCTGTTAATCCCATGGCTTTTAGCTAGATTAGGAAGGGGAAAAAAAATCTCTGAAGGAAATACCCACAATGTTCCCAAGAAAACTGCAGCAGAACTACATTCTAGTCATTGTATTAAAATATTGAGCAGTTCAAATAGTTTGTTTTTCAGTTCTTGATTATTATTTAGCTCATTTCCAGCCTTGTATATGGAGAAAATCAGGAGTGCTTGGTACTCTCTGAGCACTGATGATGTTGCCTGGTTTGGGTAATGAAGCATCTGCAAGAAAGCAACCAAGCTCAGTAAGCACCAGAAACCCTTCATTTCAACCCTGAGCTAAAAATATTATCCTTTGTTGGTACCAAGTATCTCTTTGCCCACATCGAACCCAGCATATTACCTGTGGCTGAAAGTAGCAGCACCCAAAGAAAGATCAGTGTGTGATCCATCTCGTGGGAAGATTCCAGAAGAATTTAAGCCAGTAATCCTGTGGCAGGGATCACCTGTGAATATATACAGTGCAGAATCTGAAACTTGATCTGCATTTTTTTTCAACAGCTCAGATGAAAAGGAAGTGATCTTGAAAATACTTCAAGATGCCAAACAATATTTGTTAAACTGTGCCAACATTATAGATGCATATAAGTGGCATTTTCCTTATCTATTAATTTCTACACTTGCTTAATACTCCATACTGTTTATTGTGCAAACAGTCTTGAAAATGAAGCCCAGATTGGTCATCCTATTTCCTCTTTTTTTTTGGTAAGAGATATTTTCCAGGAAGAAAGCAGGCAAAAATCTATGGATTTGAGGTGGTATCAAATGAAATGCAGCTGTACACCATAAATCCTCCTAACTACTATGCATAGATGGGAACATTCTCCATATCAAAGAGGATTATAAAATTGTGGCATGTTTGGAAGTAACCACATCTTAAGAGGACATTTTTCCTTCAGCTGCACCATAGAATAGAAACTCCTGACATTACTTCAGTGCGCTCAACAGGGAAATTGGTTTTCACTCTTTAAAGTCCAAAATAATCCAGTCTGTATTGCAAGCCATTTTTTAAAATATTTTAAGGACTTTCAGATTTATTTTGTGAAAATGCATGAGAATTTACAAAGATTCTCCTAGACTCACCTTAAGTAGATCATTTTCATTTTTACCTCATCAAGGCTGCATTCCGTGTAACCCCTGCTTAGGCATTAGAACCTGACAGGATTTATTGAATTATACACTCCAAGGGGCAGAGGAATGCACATTCTGCCCCCATCCCTGTCCTATCTCAGAAGTAGCAATAGAATTAGGTATTTTGGCTGCTAGCAAAATCAGGGTTATAATCCAGTTAAACACTCTCAGGAATTTGAAGAGAAATTGAACCCAAGGTAGTTTGCACAAATGTTTTGTGAGAATCAAAGCACCTGGCTATTAAGCAAAATAAAGTGGTCAGTCTGAGTCACAAACCGAAAAAGATGTCAAGCTAGGAAAGACCCTCCATCAGCCAATACCATCCCAATCAGTTTCTTAAAACTGTTCTTTCAATGTATCTGCAACAAGATTTGCTCCCCCATAAACATTGTATTGAGAAAGTCCACAGAGTATCTGATTATGAAAGCAGAGTCTCATTGGGCATAGCTTTGATGAGACATCCAACACAAAGGAAGTAGCTCTGCTGTGGTTCTAGAAGCAATGCATGGTGAAAAACAGCAAATTCTTCTTTGGGTTTAAGTGGGATTTTTGGGTGTGTGCCTTCCTGGCTATAAGTATTCTTATTCAGTTAGTCTGAGAGTTTAGAGACAAGGCTTCAGTGAGTGAGTAAGTGAGTAAATGAGTGAATAAATAAATACAGTAAACTAATAAAGTTTACCAAACATGATCAAATACTGTTGTATAGACTGATCCAACATTCGCTGTTGGCAATTGAGCATTCATAAAACCAGAGGTCCTAGGATATGATCTAACCCTAGTCACAACAAATATGGAAGTTTATTCATGAACATATACTTATATTACTATGTTTCTGGTTTAAACACTCAAATGCCTATGCTGCCTGAGTTTAACAATTTTTCACAGAAACCTTGTACCTCATTGCAATCTGACCCTGAACCTTCATTTGCAGAGTTCCCAAAACAGGCTTTATACATGATACTTCAGGCATCTTTCAATGTAGACTCTTCCGGGGATCTATGAGAGTCACCAGAAGTTTTAAGTGCCTCCAAGATGGGAAATCACCACAGCAAATATGGAATTGAGTGGAACCCATACTAAGCTGGGTGACTGTTGCCCAGTTTTAAATATCCTATTCAGGCTGACAAGGATATGTATACAATCCCATAGATAGAACTTTTATTACTTGTTTTTTAAAAGTGTATCATTTGATCTTTCCCCATATTTGATCTTGTCTAAGAGAGCAGACTATGAAAAATTAGTAATCAGTACCAATAACATAAATCAAATATTTATTTCGGTCTTTGTTCCTTTTATCAATCCATTTTTAAAATAAATTTATAAATTTTATAAAAAACTCAAATGATGAACATAGCTAGTATACTTTCCCCCTCCTATTTTTCTCACAAGAGTCCTGTAGGATGAGAACAATTGATTGGCCCAAAATCACCAAAATCTGTCAGAATCTGATTCAGAGGAAGAGGCCAAGGAGCTGACAAGGAGTGGGAGTGTGGCTCTGTTGGCTGTGGAAGAAACTGAGGAAGGCAAAGGCTGGCTGGGCAGAGCAGGGGAGAGGTAGAGCAAGGGAGAGGGAATTTGGAGGAAGACTCAGGCCCACCCCTCTTCATCCTAGGGCACGCAGGGAGTAATGGAGAAGGGAGAAACATGAGTTGCATGGCTTATGGGGGAGGAAAGGGCCCTGATTCCCTTCTTTAGCTGCAGCTGGGAACACAGTGTTTAAAAAGGGAAGCAAGTTGTTGGGAGCAAATTGTGAATTATCTGGTATTGTTGAGACTTATCTGGGTTCCTGGCAACTTCCCAACTGTGTGTGTTTTGCTGGGCTTTTAAGTCTGCAATTCCTTCTCCTGCCCTGTCAAGTTAATTATTGCAGCATGGTTTATATGGATTTTTATTTACAGTTTATATGTACTTTGTTTTCAGACTGAATTTCCTCCACTTAAATAATGTTCTTGGGAGAGTTTTTTCTCCAGATGAAGGTAACCTGGACATTGGGAGGAAAAGTTGGAGGTACTAAAGGGACACTTCTTGCTTATTTGACTGTGTTGTCTTTGTGCCATGCCCCGGGTCATCACACCACCTGACTTTCATGTCTAAGGTAGAACTAGAACTCACAGTTCTGTCTTTAGCCTGGTATCTTAACCACTGGATCAAACAGGCTCTAATGTTTGGAAATCAAGTAAGTTGTTACCTAACAATTCAAAACAAATAAGGTTGTATCGTTACAAACCACAGAACTTTCTCAGAACATAATATGTTCCACATTAATTCTGGTTAACTGTGATTATCAGTCCTGAATTCACTTTGAAATTAAATTAAGGGGGAGGGAGGAAATCAGCCATAGGCTATGGTATAACAACATTTGAAGCCACTTTATTTTTAAATATTTCATTTTAGTGTTTTGGTAGAAAAAAAACTAAAGAAGATATCTAGGAAAGTACACCCTTTACAGAACAGTAACCCTGCCAATCATCAGAGTATATTAGACTATTTAAAGAGATGGTATTCAGCCAATTCTGACTGGTTCTGGCATACTGGTAGTGGAAATTTTGACTAGTTTGGAGAGCCACCAAATACTGGTTGACCCCCCTCACCCCTGCCTTCACCTCTCCTATATTCCCTTGTTTTTTAGCTCAACTGATTCGCACAGCAGAGTGGATTGCCACACCTCAGCTGAGCTAAAAAGCAGCTCAGCTTACCAGCATTCACAAAGGTCTTTGAGACCTTTGCACAGAGGTGATAGGGATAGGTGATAGGTATAGATGATAAGTAATAGGTGATAGAGCTAGATAGATAGAAGATAGATAGATGATATATAGATTTATAATTATAAATTATGATTTATGATTTATCACTTTGTTGCTTGTATGTATACTGAGAATTTATGCACCAGAGACAAATTTCTTGTGTGTCCAATCACACTTGACCAATAAAGAATATTCTATACTGTTCTGTTCTGTTCTGTTCTGTTCTATTCTGTTCTGTTCTGTTCCATTCCGTTCCATTCTGCTCTGCTCTGCTCTGCTCTGCTCTGCTCTACATTTCCCTTGTATCTCATTTAGGCTGAACTAGCAGGGGTAAAGAAAGGACTGTGAAGCAATATCCAAGTAGCCTAGCAAATTGTGCTGGACTACTGTGGATAAGTTTTTATTCCTAGTTTTAGAAAATGTATTATAAGTAAAGTCTTACATCACCTCTTACTTTCTTTTCTAGCATGCTGCACTTGGCACAACATTAAAAAGTGGCAACTGTCTTGTCTTTGATATAGTTTTGTTGCACTGTATACTTGTTTTCTGAGTGCTCACAAAAGGTAGGCAAAGCTATTTGGCAAGTTTTGGCTTTTCTGGTATAAATCCATTCTTTGCTTGCAGGAATAGTTGTGATTTCCTGGAAACTCTTTTGTGTAAGTTCATTGATCCATCTTATCTTGAGATACAACACTACAAAGTTAGAAAGCCACAGAGAAAGAAAGACGTTGACATAGAGACAGTGGCATTCAGATGAATTCCTCCTCAATTCTTAAAAGCACTTCGAGTCATTGTCCATAAGAGTTAATAAAGCACTTATTCTTATGAGAATTAAATCTACTCGAACAGTCAGAGTTAAGATGAATTCTCAGTTGTTTTGACAGGAATGGTAATATTGCATTAGCAAATATACATAGCAGGCCACATTAAATAAATTAAGAGCTGAAAAAATGATTCTTAATTTATATGGCCATCCAAGCCTAAACTATGTAGAGAACTCATCATTTTGAAAGCAGAACTTTCTAAGAACACTAAATTGTTCAATATCCTCCTTCTCCCTTAGAAATCATTGGTCCAACTATTCCAGGAATTGTTACGTGTTTTCCAGAAGTAGTTCTTCCAGATAAGGATGGAGATTGTGGTGTTCTACATGCAACATTTTGAAATGTACTGTTTCATGGACCGAGCATACAGAACACTGCAAATCACTCCTATTCTAGAAATATAACTTCTAAAAATCTTTCAGAGTAATTTCAGAATAATGAGATCAGCATATTCCAGAATAAACATAAGATGTTCTGATTTTCCCTGAAATGTTCCAGTTCAGGAATGAATGTTACACATAGTACAAATAGTCTTAAAACAATTTTAATGTCTTAAATAATTTGGAAGAAATAAATTAATTAACGAACTAGTAGCTGCTCATATCCAAGAACATTTTCCATCCATGGAAATGAAGTAGCAATGTTTATATCACCTACAAAAACCTCCAAAGAAGAATTAAAGCTTTTGAGTCCTTATAGCAATTTAAACACAGCTATATGGTGTGATATGCAGCGTCAGAGTTGTCTCTGCTGCGTCTGAAGTCTGATTGTGTGGGGGTAATTCAATCCCAGCTTCATTGAACTAAAGTTTATTCTCAAAGATTTGCAGATCCTATAATCCCAGCCATGCTTATGGATGTTTGTGCATATTCTCCAAGTATTCATCCATTCATCAAATGGCTATAAGGCAGAGAAAACTATAATAAGGAAGAGGTAGCAATAATACAATTATTTGAAGCCAAGTACTAAGTAAGGCAAAGATGGAAGACATACTTATGTGACATGGAAAAGATAAGGTGGCACAGAAAGCTAAGAATGGAAAATTGTATGATTACTTAATGAATAAATAAGGAAGAGGTTTACAGGCAATTCAAGGATAAGTCAAGGCTTTGGCACTTCAAGTACCAAAGAAGAAATGATAAATCACTCAACCAATTTTGTTAATCTAAAACAAACTAATCTTTATCAGCAATAGTGTCTGCAAATAATATTTACAAGGAAGTTCATTAGTTTATCTTCATCCACATGAATGTGAGCATAGTAAGGGTCAGTTATGGTAAAACATGTTAATTCACACAAACAACCAAAGAATGCCAATCTCTGATCATTTTAAGCAACTTAAACATATATTCTAGATATGTTGATGAAGATTCTCAGTCATGCAGGTAGAGTTGTCTATAAATTGATTCATGACAACTGGACTTCTTTTCCTGTTGGTTCAAAAAATTTGCTACTTATCTAAATAGTGTCAATAAAGCTGAAGAAGCTACTTAGATATGCAGCAAAATGTTTTGAACCAACAAGAAACATCCAATTGTCATGAATTAACTTCCAGATATCCTATAGATAGTTCTGCGTAATTCTCTAAGTATATTGATCCTTTGCTATTCAGCATATTGTTGTCAATATGCATAACATGTTTTTAATAGGTGGTTGAGTGAAATGTAGGAAACCACTTAAGTAATAAGCAATCAACTGAGAACTAACTTTAAAGGTATCGAAATGAAAACAGACACCTACTTCTTGAAACAGGACTTCACTATAGGTGCAATTCCTATGACTTCACTCTTAAAGCTGTCATTAAAAAATAGGGAAGGATGATGCCTGAGCCTTTATTCTCCTTTTCTAGATTTGAGAAATCACTGAGTTTTGGGGAGTAGGAGCATTTTTATTTATGAACATTCTCCATTTATTGGATGGAGGCCTATTTTAAAAATATGCATATCTAAATTCAGCAGGAAAAAAGCAATTCCTTCCTTTTCAACTTTTCACCTACTTTTAACATCCTTGATGGGTCCTAGGTATGCTCTGAGCTTGGTTGTTTTCTTGAAGACATTTCATTATCCAAACTAGATACCATCATTAGTGCTGATAAAGTTACCTAGTTTGGGTTAATGAAATGTCTTCAAGAAAACAATCAAGCTAGAAAAGGTCCCAAATTTTATAGAATTGTTTATTCTCTTGCTCTCTAATTTCAAATGTCAATCTACTCATCTCACCACATTCCAATATTTTCTTAATAATTTCTTCCTGCAATGGTATTTTCTCATTTTTCCAATTTTTAGCAAATACAATCCTAGCCGCTGTTAATACATTTACAATCAGATATTTCAAGTCTTTACTGTATGTATCAAGTAGGATTCCCAATAAAAAGATCTCTGGTTTCAAATCTATGTGTTTCTTTGTCATTTTTTCCAACCACATGCGGATTTTAGTCCAGTATTTTCTAGAGTCCTCACAAGTCCACCACATATGGTAATATGAGCCAGGTATCTGATGACATTTCCAACATTTTTCAGATTTATTCTTGAACATTCTTGCTATTCTTGTCGGGGGAAAGTGCCACCTGTAAAACATCTTATACAAGTTTTCTTTATAAGCTATTGACATTGTCATTTTATAATTTTGAGACCACAATTTTTGCCATTTCTCTATATCAATCCCATATCCAAAATTCTTCCCCCAAGCAATCATTGTTTCTTTAACTTGTTCTTCCTCTAGTTTAATTCCCAGTAAATAACCATATAATTTTTTAATCACCTTTTCATCAGTACCTGTCAAAATCTTATCTAGATCAGTCAGTTTATCATAGAATCCCTCTGTTTTAAAATCTTCCATCATACCTTGAATGTATTTGCGCATATGAAAACCAATTCATCTTTATACCTTGTTCCTCTAGATTTTGCATCAATTTTAGTTCATCCTTTTCATCCAATATTTCCCCAAACTGTTTGTTCCTTCTTATAAATTATAGGATAGGAAAATGCTTCAATGGTCGATAACCAAACTGGAATTTTCAAATAACATTGTCTTTTGATCTTCTTCCAATTTAACCACAAAGACTCCCGTATATAATGTCTTCTAAAATAACCCTGTGTTTTAGTTCCCTTATATCATAAAAAGGCATGCTACAAATTTATTTATTTTATTTATTTATTGGAATTTGTCAAACAAAAATGAGAACAAGAATAAGAGAATAAAAATAGAATGACAGGGACAATAGGCATGTTAGTGCACTTATGCACACCTCCTCTACTGACCACTTAAGTATGAAGTAAGATCCATGGAAGTCAATTTGTGACTGAAACTGTGAAAATTTGTAGCTGAGACAACTGAATCAGGTAGGGCATTCCAGACATTGACAACTCCTATCACAGAAATCATATTTTTTACAGTTTAGAACGATTTACATTGAGTTTAAAATGGTTGTTCGCATGTGTATTATTAAAACAGAAAAAGTCATTTACAGATAAAACATTACTATGTATAATTTTGTTTAGAATACCTAAATCTGACCACAAGCGATGAAGTTCTAAGTTATTCCAAACCAAGAATTTTGAGCCTAGTAGCATAAGAAATTTTATTATGTACAGAAGAGTGCAAGACTTTTCTCATGAAGTACTTCTGAACCTGTTTGATTGTACTGATTGTACTGAGATATAGTGGGGATTCCAAACAGTTGAAAAATACTCTAAAATCAGTCTAAAATATTCTTTATTGGTGTAACGTTCTTGTTTTTTTCACTCTGTCTAGTTCTTACAGGGGTGCTATGAATTATATTCAAGTATGTATTTTCAATAAATAATTTTACTCTCCATATCCATTTTTTACCAGGGCCCAGGAACCTCTCAGTGTGCATCCTTTTTAGTCAGCTGAATAAATATCCATAATATTACAGGACATACTTTGAAAAAAACCACACATTTTTAATATTCTAAAGAGTTTACAATTTACCTTTTTTAAAAAAACTTTCCTAATGTTGTTCGGTAGAGAGTACAGCCCTGTGGGTTGCCTTGAGGGATTATCTGATCAAACTTTGACTCTTGGCAAAAGATTTGAAGAGGTGGCCATGCTGTTCTTTGAGAAACAATCATTAGACTACTTTTCCTAATTTTTTTGAATCACCAGAAATACTTGGCAGTTCACAATAATACATCAAGATTTTCTTGTTGCTACTGTACTGTTAATAATTTCCCAAGCTGGATTATTATATTCTGGGTTGGGCCACTTCAGAGGACAACATGGAAATGTCTGCTGAACTGGTTGCAACATGTACCTTGCTTAATGTGAATTAATTATCAGTACAATTTCAAATCCACATAAACATTTCTCACATTGTACACTTATAATGAAAATATAACTTCTCATTCAACACTTATTTCTCAATTGATAATAGAGTTAAGCTATCCAGTGTGGAGATAACTTGATAAAAATTGTAGAACATTCAGAAACAAGCTTCCTGCTAGAGTGAAATTGTATTTTATTTGGTTAAATATCAAGAATAATGAGAACAGAGGTACTTGTTGCATACTTTCATCCTTGAATGGAAGGACTGAAGAGACATTTAAACCACATTATATGGGATGAAATTCCAGCCCTCATCCCTTCACTCTGGAAAGTGTGTTTAAGAATATGACAAATGGCCATAGTGGGTGCGCACTATACCTTGAATTGATAACAAGTGAAGCAAATTTGATGGGAAGTTTAAGCAGAGGTGCATAAGTATGTGTATTTGCATGTGTCTGTCTGCATGTGTGTGAAACTAGATGCATAAATATGTTCATGATAACCTGTGAAATCCAGTCAACACACACACACATCTATATCTATCTATCTATATTAGATAGTATTCATTTTTTCGGGGGGGGGATAAGCATATTATTCAGGTTGCTGCTATAAATGTTAACAAACTTTTCAAGTCTTATTTTCTAGTTCTTAATTTTAATATAATAGCAAAATCAACATAAATCATAAGAATATTAATATATCAGAGAAATATTGGTGTTGCTGTTGAGGACATCCAATAATTAAGTGCATCACTATTAACTCAGCACTGGTTTATAACACAAGATTTTAAGTCCTCACATTATCTCATATGGAACTGATCTTTTCCACTTGTTTTTCAGAATAATTCCTGCAAGAGTCACTGCAACAACTGCAAGGACAGCAGCAGCAACAATGTAAGGTACATGGAAATCAGGAGTTGCCAAATTTTCCTGGGCTTCTGGCTTTGCTTCTGCAGAAAAATCAGAAGAAAATGATAGTACATCATCTACTTGAACTGTGATTAAAAAAACTTCCTAGAAATTAGTGGTCAATTAATCATAAGTCAATATGCTTATAACCAAATTGAAAACTGTGATCAGGAATAATAAATGCTGCAGGACAGGCAGTGGTAATCAGGACTGCGGCTACAACAGTAATTTCGAATTATTTCTTGCCTTCTAGCAATTCTCCCAATTTTTCATGCTACTTGCCCTATCATCTTGAAAGAACTGAGTGGTACTGATTATTTTTAGAACCATGAAAGAAGTTTTGATTCAGTTTACCAAAGTTTCTGTTCTGAACACCATCCTTCATAAGTTCGATGGGGCCAATAATGACATCTAGGTTTTCCTGATAGGAGTCTGTATCTCTCTTGGATCGGAGTAGACAGCCTCGATTGCATCTTGAGTTATAGTCATAGGATCTGCAAACCACCACTTTACACTGCAGGTAAACTGATGGATGCCTCCCCATGAAGGCAAAGGCTTGGAAGGAAAAGCGAAGAATATTTTTATAGGGGGAGTAGTGAGTCTGATAAGTAGATTCTTTAACACACCTGCATGAAAACAAAATAAAGGAAGATTTATTGGCTTTAATTAGCACATCAGTTATTGCAATTATTATATTCCAATTTATAAAATTTATTTTACATACTTTTCACATTAAAATAACCCAAATGAAATGAATGTGCTTTGTATGGAAGTAAAAAAAAAAAGCATCCTGTATAATATTGATACATCAGGTTGAATACATTTATGACCATGCCCATGTTTCACATCAGAGGACCCTTCCTGGGAAATCCAATGTATCTGATAAATATACAGAGGGACTTATAGTTTTCACTTATTAATTATAGCTATGCACAAAATTTAAATTACAGTCCTGTTTATTATGTTATAATCTTGTTTCACATATTTTATTAATCTTCTTAGGCTGCTTTTTATCCCATTTACTAAGCTAAGTAGAAAAATTAGCCAAGCTTGACTGATCTCAGAAAGCTAAGCAGGATTTGGCCTACTGGTATTGTTCAGAGAAAACTGGATAGGTCAATAGGTTCACCAAGAATCAAGAATCACCAAGATCATCACTCATGGCATAGTTCAAATTTACCCTATATGATTTAGGGTCTTTGGTCTCATTGGACCACAAGAATATCATTACCATGGTTAGGTTGCATATAAAATTATGCTCTGATTTGCCTGCTTTGAAGGCATAATTGAAAGCTCTGATTAAGTGCCACTGCTTCTAGATAATGTTCAACATAGGATCTTTTATTGTTCTTTCAATTTTAAATCTTTGTTTTCTCAAGAAAAATAAAAGATGCATATCTTTATAATGTCAATTCAAAATTTGAAATAATGCCAGGTTAGAACAAGTAAACCTTAACTTTTGATGAAAAAGTCTATCCAAACTACTTGCCAAAGGATTTGTCAATACACATATGTTCTGATTCAGAATTATTTACCAGGAACAAGGAACACTGCAGAAGCTTGGTTTCAGAAATGAATAGAAGTTTCACATGCAACCCATGTCACTGGAATATCTTCTGATTTTAATCTCAAGGAAATAAATATATTGCTGTAATTAAATTCTTCAGGGTCAAAATCCACAGATGGCCCTTTGGCAGCATGCTATATGCTGTACTCCAAGATGTAGTGGCTGAAGAAAGCCAGAATTAAGTATGACTTGATTTAATGAACACATATGTTTGATGTAAATAAGTTCCTTATTTAAGAATTTTCTTTCTGTGGCATTAAAAATGACAGTCAGATAAAAATCTGCAAAGGTCTACAGAAAAAATATGAAATTCGTCTATTATGGGTCTCGGGTTGCATATTCCTGGTTTAAATGTAGCTACTTTAAAAACACTTAACTGGTTAAATAAAACAAAAGAAAAGCAAAAGGATGGGGGGGGTGAGAGAAAGGGAGTGAGTGAGTAAATGAAAGTGAGAGTCAGAGTGAGAAAGTGTGTGTGTGTGTGTGTGTGTGTGTGAGAGAGAGAGAGAGAGAGAGAGAGAGAGAGGAACAAATGAGAATCTATGCTGTCTGGTTCTCTTTTTCAAAAGGCCCAGAACTTTCTAGAGTACTGGAACTCAGGGCTCCTGGATAATTAATATGGACATTCCCAATGGAAGGGCATTTGGTTATTTCAGCTTTAGGCCTTTGCCTTTTGTATATATAACAGTAGCAAAATAGAGATGGAAAGTAAAACACTAGGTGAGCTACAGGAAGTAAGCTGGTAGATGGGAATGATATTACTAACACTTCTGTGGCTTACCACATTCAAACCCATAACAAAAGTGAATCCTCTGCAGAAAATCTAACACAAATTAGTGACAAAACACTATTCTCTTATAAGGGGTGAGGGAGAATTTCTAAGGTCAGAATGATCCTGAAATTTCAAATGTGTTAACAAATAGTTTCCTGTTAGATATGGTCTAGCTAGCAAAACAGTGCAACCTTTCTAGAACATTTGGCCAGGCATAATATTATGTACTGAGGCATTTACTGCTAGAATTATGTTACATACAAATTCCAAAAGAGAGGGAGAGAATCACATTGCCATGAAGATACAATTGCAATGGGATTGTGAATATTGTTTCTAGTCTGATCTACCTTGCAGGATTGGCCATATTTTAACCATCAAATAACTATACCACATAGACATTGGGAGAATTAAAAGCAATCAAAATTAATGTATTCCCACATTTTTCCACAAAACCAAATCACCTTAAAGAAGTTGAAGTCCTTACCCATTCTTGATAATATCATAAGTTAGGTTTGTAAAATTATTGTAAAAAGGGGATGCTGTACAAGTATCCAAAAACAGCTGCAGGTTGGAATCTGAACTATAGAGATATGCTTGCAAATATAACCTTTGATTTAATACAACATAATAAGGCATATCATTTACTGGTTTCCAGAAGGATGAGTCATAAAATGTAAGGTTCACACTATATTGGCTATATTGTGTTTCATTAATCTCTTCTGTTTGCTGAGCGATATACACTGTCTCTATCCAGGTGTGTTGAAGCATCTTGCAGTTGACATGAACAAGGAGATCTGGTATCCTTCTTATGAAGTCTTGTGAAGGGGCCATTGCAGAGATCTCATTTGAATATGTAATAGTATCAGCATCAACCTGTTTGAAACACAAAACAATTGATGTATGATACTTTTTATCTGGTCAATCATGTTAGAGATGCTATAAAGATATTGACTGTGCAAATAGATGTTGGTCAGAAGGCATTGCCATATTCAAAATGTCCATGAAAAACTGAGCTACACTGAGCTAAGAAAATAGAGAAATGATTGGCTACAGAGGACAAAATGGGTTCTATCAATCATTGTGCTTTGAGCTCCTGCTATATGTCACAAACACATTTCAATTTGGAGCATTGTCCTAAATAAATCCCTGAATGATTGAATGCCCCCTACTTCTGTTTTAAGGGGAAAAAAAATAAAAGAATTAATGAGTGAGTGAGCCATGCAGCAAAAATGTTCTAAGAAGTCTTCATACATCTCTTCTGGTCTGACATCCATTATATGGTATGTTGAATATAACATAATATGGTGTGATCCTTGGTCTGCAGTTTGGATCCTTCAAGCTGACGCTCCATGGATTATAGCCTTGAGAGTTCAGATAACTTCTACTAATTACAGCTTCCATATAGGTTGGCTGACAAACAAGAGCTGTAAAGGAGGAAAAAGAAATCTTATTGCTGCGCTGAAATGCATATGGTATGGCAATAATTTATTATTATGCTAACTTTATGAATCTAACACCATCTCAGCACAAAATAACCAAATTTTGCCTGCCAAATAATTTTACATATTCTGCAGTTTAATTTTTGCTTCAAATTGAAAGCATGCTGCAAAGATGCTTTCTAGGCAACTATGAAAAAACAGTCTCTGGATCTTGCCCACCATACTCCACTCATGTCTACATCTGGATATTGAATTAATTTGGCAAAGTTTTGCTTGACTTCTTTTATATCTAACTCCACTTTTAAAGGTTTCTCAAAAATTGAAGGGTAATTATATGACCAAAATGCTTATTCTCTGAAGCACATAAGCTGAAATCTCAAAATAATCAATAACACTATGCTGACTAATACTTTTTCATGGCATTACTTTTTTATGGCATTATGATCATAGTATAGCAAAAGACCTGAACATCTTTGCTAAGAATCAGCTTCTGAAATTTGGCTCGAAGTTAGATGTTAGATCACATGAAAATCACATGTTAGCCACTCTAGAATATAAATCTTAGTTGTTTGGAACTACACTCATTCTTCATTCCAAGGATATTCACATTTGATCAACTATCTAATCTGTAGGTATAATTGCCCATGCTTATAGGTATCCGATTCAAAACTATTCTACTTTACAAACCTTCCATCAGGGTACACCAAAAGGAAAAATTAAAAATGAAATAAATTGTGTCTCATTATGCCAAGATTGAATTAGATGCAAAGAATTCTAATGAAATTCTAAATAATATTCAAAAGGTCAATAAATGAAAAGGGAATGTTATATTTACTTATATCTTGATCTGTAGAGAAGCTGTAATAGTTTGCAATAAAGCCTCTTCTTGTAACACTACTATCAGTATGGAATTTAATTGTCATCATATTGGAACTTGATGTAAAAGTGTGATAGGAGCCATAACAAATTCTCCCCAGCAGTGAGGCAGTATGGAGAGGTCCATCATAGATTTCAACATAATCGCAAGTGCATCTGAATCCACCACATTCTTCTAACCTGGAAAGCAAAACAGGAGTATAGTGTTTACATGTTCAATGTGTTCATTCAGTACATACAATTACTTCAATACCCCAAGACAGAAGCTTTATTTTGTGAATGTTAGGTAGTGAAATTCTCTCTGAGATTAGTGCTAGTAAAAGGAGATATAACAAAAACAATATCTGAACTTGAAACTTCCCAATTCATATAAGGTAACCAAACCATTTTCAATTCTCTTCAACTGGTGAAATGCCCACTCATTAATTAATCAATTAATTGTGGTGATGCTGGTGTGGTGATGATGATAACAATTTATAATAAACAATAATTTGGATAAAATTGTTAACGTACTTGGTACAAAATTTGAATGTATATCACTGACATATTAGTCCAATAATATGGAACTGGATAGACTTTTTCTGAGAAAATATTTTGGAATATGTAAAATGAGGAATAGGGTTTAACATGACTTTTTAAAACTTGAGAAATCTAAAACTGCATGTTGATTTAAGCATTCCTCCTCTTACCACATCCTTTCTCAATATTTTTGTCAGATGACTTTGATTTATAGTAGACAGAAATTATTGAAGTGATTTTATATTAAATGATTATTTTTAGAGACTGAAACAAAAATTGATCGGCCCATTTAAACATTTCAAGCATTGGATCAAACTTTGGATGAATTCCTCTATATGTGTGGAGCCTGGACCTATTCCTCTATTCTTAAAAAGAGCTAAAGTTCTGCCATGGATTAGCTAATTACCTCTAGCCTCAAGTTTACAATCTGATTGCATTTTGTAAAATGTGCCCTGTAATTTGAACTCACCTTGACCTATTTAATAAACCAGTCTTGGTATTGTGATGCATGCATTAAAAACAGCTTTAACTTACACAAAATTCTGCCAGGTAAGTCTTATTTGGTAGTTGTTTTTAACTTGTATTTCCCATACACAGTCCACATTGTTTGGATAGTCAGAAGGATAATGTGGACTTTTAAATGATCCTGATGGGTATCCAAGAAAACCACCACAAGATTCTTCTGATACTGTTACTAAAAAGAAATCAAAGAAAAACACATCAGTATCATGCACAGCTAGAATTCAGAGGACCATACTATAAGGAAGACATTGATCTTTGAATTTTTCTTAAATTCAGAATTTTGGCGCCTTCCAGCTTCATGTTCTGAAGGAACCACAATGTCTAAAGCCCAAAGTCACTTGTTTTGAGAGATGGGGAGGTATATAAACTAGACAAACTAATAACAGTGAATTAACCTGAGGTGAAAAAGAACCGGAAGCCTACTCTATAAATTCTTTGGATTAAGGATAATTTTATCAATGATGCTTTCTAAACAGTTCTTATTAGAAACTTTGTTATTTCTATTCATCTGCTAAAAAAGGAGCAAATATTTATGATCCAAAATCAGTTTCTACTTATAGAAAGAGAAATGGAAGTCTGACTTTCCCCCATTTATTTATTTTTCTTAACATAAGTCTTAAACTAAAAAAAGTTATTAAACTGAATTACTCAGTTTTAATCACTACTGCATTGGAAGTCAATATCTGTTTTACCAGGGCTATTTCTCTTCCTAAACTAACACTGTGAAGCTTTCTAAATAACTAATGACACACAGAAGGCTGATTCTCTAAATGAAGTTGAAATATAGTAATAAAAACAATTATAATGTAATTAGATGTGATTTATTTTTTCTACTATGTAACTTTTGTAATAAATCAACTAGGAAGAAAAAAGAGGGCATGAATTAACAACACAAATCCTATATAAAACAGATCATTCAATGTCTATAAGACCACTTGGACTGTGATTCTGAAAATAAGCACCACAGAACTTAGTGTGGTTTATATATATACTGAATTGGGACTGAATTGTTTATAATTTATTTATAAGTTTATAAGTTAGGTTATAAAAAATAAAAATGAATATAGGGAGGCCTCGACATGCAACAGTTCATTTAGTGACCATTCAAAGTTACAACAGCATGGAAAAAAGTGAGTTACGACCATTATTCACACTTACGACTATTGCAACATTCCCATGATCACATGATCAAAATTTAGAAGCCTGGCAACTGATTCATATTTATGAGGGTTACAGTGTCCCAGGGTCATGTAATCATCTTTTGTGACCTTCTGACAAGTTAAGTCAATGGGGAAGCCAGATTCATTGTTACTAATTTAACAATTGCACTGATTCATGTAGCAACAGTGGCAAGAAAAGTCAACAAATGGAGCAAAACTCAACCGTTCATTTAGCAACATAAATTTTAGTTCAATTAAGGTCATAAGTTAAGGACTGCCTGTATAACCTAATAGCAACAAAATAAAATATGTGTAACTAAAGTCAATCAAATCATAGTTTCATTAGATAATAATACAAAGGGTTTAGAGACTAAATATAGAATTTATTCATGGTTTGGGAGCTTTCTTCAATTTTATATCTACAATAATTCTGTATGATAGGGAAGACTGCAAGACAATGGATGTCCCAAAGTAAACTTTGAGTACTTTGATCAAAGGTGTACTTAATAATTCCAGGAAATGGCCAAATATATCTGTTTATACCAAGTACACTTCCTCAAAGACAACATTCCATATGTATTTATTTGAAAAAGTTTATATGTTGCTCTGAGCAGTTTACAATCCTACTATACATAAACAGGATTAAAATAGCAGAAATGTCAATCTAGTACTAAAAGCATAAAATAAATGCTAATAGTAACTAATAGTACTCATAAAAGAGGAAGAATCAAAATCTATATGTCTCTATCTAACAAGGCCTATGGAAATATTCAAGTTTTTATCATTTTATTAAGTCTCAGTAGCTTTGAGAAAAACAATTTATTGATAGAAAATCATCCCAGAGATATCCAAGTTTGGAGCCATAAATATCTTTAAATATGACAACCTGTGAATTGCAACCAATTTGCTTGGTAATGAAGGCAGCTCTCAAAATAGCATTATATAGCCAAAGTTAGATGAGTTCATAACTAGATGAATCTGAGCCTCTGGAATCTGGTCTAGCTGTAGCTTCCAAGTAGCTCACAAGAGCTGTATGTAAAACACATTGCAATAGTTCATATGACAGACGAATTAGCTATAAATGATTCTGAGAAGTGTCTTCTGATGCAGAAAAGGTTATTCCTTCTGTACCAGGTGAGGTGGAGAAAGCCCCTCTTGATTGAACTGCTATTTGCTTTCTCTATGAGGAACTATGAACCCAGAAGGCCTTCTAAATTATGACCCAAATAGTATGGAAAAGTGGGATGACAAAACATGGCCTAGTACAGGGCTGTCAAACTCCCAGCCTGTGGGCTGGATGCATTGCACTGGCCATGACCACACCCAGTTTAGCGAAGGGGAAATACATCCCAATACATCACATGACGTTGCCATGATGACATGAGTTTGACAACCCTGACTTAGAATGAAAAATGGAATATACCTAGAGTTTGATAGACCTACAGGTTCAGTACCTGCAGGTCAGAACCTACAGGTTCTATATCTTATGGAAGTAATCCTTCTCTCAATTACAAGCTTAAAAAACAGTATCGGTTGAATCATCATTAACATTCATGTTTCACAATCATACTGATTGTGTTTAATGTTTAAGTATTTATTTATTATTAATTGTAAGTATTAAGTAAAGTAACTGAGATCGTGATAAAAATAATCCAATAAATAAGACATCATTTGTTATTCTTAGCCACAACAAGGGTGGGTGCCTGGCAGTCTTATCTGAAGGAGGTTCGAAAGTGAGGCATATTTGAGGCATTCTCTGTCATGGTGATTTGTACTAAAATGTCCCTATACTAGATTCTTAAATATCAACTGTTGCCTATTTCATCATCCCAAAAAGCTACATATAATCAGTAACACCCTTAAGAGCCAATAGAAATAAAACAGAAATACAGGAGAAAGAATGTTGAAAGCTCTTTGAACTGTTGAGGAGCACTTCACAAATCAAAGCTACCCTCAGGTCCCAAAGTGCTGAATCACATATAAAGTGCTCAGTGCAATCACCTCATGGGCCTTCCCACATTAACTGACTACATGGCTGTCCATCTTTGATAAGATTGCCACTTAAGAAAAGCTGCAGTGCTGGGAGTAACCCCATATTAGCAGCAATTCTTGTAGAAGTATCACCTGTGCATTCACAGTCCTTGTCATACATCTCTTGAAGGCCTTCAGAGAGGTTCTTCTGAGACTTCTGCAAAATTTAGTGCATCAATATTTTAGGAAGTATATTCAGAGAGAACTTGTAATTACTTTTCAAAGAAAGCTTTGTTTGGTTTTGCACAGCCATAATAACCAAGGAGCTAGATACCAGTATATCTGAAGGACCAGTTTGGAGAAAGCTGCATAGGTAATCCTCAGGTAACAACTCAATGAAGACTGGCAATTCCACTGCTAAGCAAAACAGACACTAAATGGGAATTCATGTGACCTTCTATTTCCTGGCTGTAAAGAGACAAGATTATGCAGTTTCACATCTAGTTTACCTCCTAACCACTCTTCCATCTTTGCAACACACTAGCACCTGCTTACTGTCTTGTACGTATTGAGAACAATGCAATTTGTGAAAGTAACAACAGCACTTTCTATCACAAGGCAAAAATAACACAGAAAATGTTTACCTTTGAACATAACTGCTCAACACGGGTACTGTAGCCTTTCACTTTGAGGTGGAGAACAGATGAAAGCTGAAGAGAAAATACTAAAGTAGGATTGTCACATTTCAAAATGAGAGTGAGCCTTTGTAAATCCCTGCAAGTTCCATTCCTATTCATGTGTGTGATGTTATCCTGTCCTTTTGGGGTTTTTTGGAACCTCAGCTTTCTTTCTATTCACCATCAAAGTTAACTGAAGCCCCCAGTTACCAGAATGCCCCTGCCTGAAATAGATCCTTCTTTGAAGGGAAGGAAATTGTTCAGGAGACTGGAAGACAGATTTTGGTACTATTATAGCCAGAAATCAAGAGTGAAGTGTTCTTTCCTAATAAATAATCTGTTTTAGGACCTAAAATATCATAAAGGTGTTTGTCATGCTACACGTTTTCTTTCAGGTAGCAGTGAACTCTTTTTATTTTTACAAGAATACATGCTAAAGAAGGACATACAGAAGCAGACATAATTGCTACATTTCCTTCATTTGCTTGGAGAGTGCTAAAAAATAAACAGCCAAATTGCTGTTTATTTTTGACAAAATAAACATTTGACAGTACATTTGACAAACGAGAAGTGTATTTATCTTCAATTTATTTCTTTTGCATTAGTGAAAATCGTCAATTCTGTCACATACACTTCAGTCAAAAGGATTAAAGTCCATTAGTACAGGAAGAACTGTTTTATCAAAATGTCTTTCTCTTCCTTAAAAAAAAAGTGGTAAAATGTTATCAGTAAGGTTGGAGCTTATGAGTATAAGGTAAAGAAAGCAAATATAAATTAGCTATGAGGAAATCCATTGAATAAGTAGACAAAGGAATTAATTGTCAAGACAGTGGATTTTGTAATTCAAGTGCATTATTAAAAATGTCAAGTTAAACTTCTAAAAAAGATGGATTATAATTCTTTCTTCCTCAACCAAGAACATGACTTGTGCAAAAACCACGTGTACAAGTTCAATGATATTTATGGCATTCTATAATAGTGAACATTTTTGGAGGAAAATTGTCATAAATGGGTACTATTATAGAAAGCATAACAATCTTTTCAATTTTCAAAAAATCACTCTGATTTTTTGTGTTCATTGCTTCGATTTTCGCTAATTAACTTTGCAAGAAGATTGGTGCTTACAACCAGTGGTCCCTCTGGACAAGAAGACAATAATTTATGATACTCAGAGTTATAGCCTAACAATCTTCTTAAATGTTTGAGCTACTTGGAAATATTGGACATGTATGAAAGTGGGCGGTACCACCCCTGGGGAGCAGTGGGATGCCTTAGGGGAGCGCTGAGAGGCAAGTGGGGTGGCAGAGGGGCGCTATGAGGCGGCAGGGGGTGCTGGAGGTAACTGGCAAGGCACAATTAAGGGGTGAGAAAAAAATCTCCCCTCTGCCACGTTCGAGGCAGGGCCTGTAGGATCATCCTATTGACTTCCATGCTCTGGTGCAAGGAGCTCTGCCCCCAAATTCAGCGTTGGGAAAGGAGAGCAAAGTCAAAGTGGCTTTGCTCTCCTTTTCAAATATCCCGCTGCCACTGTGTTCCACCCCATTGAGCCCCTTGCACCAGAGGAACCTGTCCAAGCATGTCCAAATGGAGCAGTGCACTAAGTCAATGGGGTGAGCCTGAGAGAGGGAAAGAGAGAGGAAAGAGAGAGAGAAAAAAAGAGAGAAGGAAGAAGAGAAAGAGAAAAGGGAAAGAAAGAAAAGGGGACAAAGAAAGAGGGGGGATGAAAGGAAGGACAGAAAAAAAAAAGAAATAAAGAAGGAAAGAGGGACGGAGAAGAAAAATAATGAGATATCTATTCTCATCCAATCACCTGCTCCAGTAGGGTTAGAAGGGAGTGTGTGCGTGTGTGTGTGTGTTCTCCTTTATTTTACCAGTAATTTACCAGTACATTTTGTTTTTGCCTTCTTCAGAATGGGCACTGTAATACATTGGGGAAAAGTAATTTTTTAGGGTGGAGATCTGGTCCAATGGATCCTGTTTAAAGCCTCAACAAAATGTGAGAGCTTCCTGAAAATCTTGGCCATGTTTCATCCACAAAACCTTTAATTAATAGAAGCCAAAGATGTTTCAATGTGCTGGCAAAGATGCTGGCAAAGATGTTTCAATGTGGAAAAGGGCCTCTAAACTAGGCCTCATTTCAATCTGATGCCTCAGCTCTCTCTCTCTCTCTCTCCCCTCCCCCCTCCATCCTTCCATGCCCCCCCTTCTCTGACCCCTTTTCTTTCTTTCCCTTTTCTCTTTCTTTTATTTCTTCTCTCTTTTCTCTCTCTCTTGTTCCCTCTCCCAGGCTCACCCCATTGATTTGGTGCACCGCTCTGCTTGGACTTGCTTGGGCAGGTCCCTCCAATGCAGCAGGCTCAATGGGGTGGACCTGTGGGGCCAGCACCTAGAACGCAGCAGTACCGGCACATTTGAAAAGTAGAGCAAAGCCAGAGGTCAGTAATTTTTGCTGCAAAGAATCACAAAAGCTTCTGGGTTGTGCACAAGAAGGGACACACATATCAATGCAATTCAGCAACATAAAATAAAGAAATACAAATAAAACAAATCAACAAGAATCAGCAGAGCATCTCTGATTAGATTTTATTCACTACTAGAATCTAATCAGAGATGCTTTGCCAATTCTAGTCCAATGACCTGCTCCAGCAGGGTTGGAAGGGAGTATTTGTATATGTGTGTGCATGGCTGTCAAAACTCCAAAAACAGGTCAAGTAGTTCTGGGGAGGCCAGTCATAAATTAGAACACTTGCTAATCAACCAGCCATTCAGTGAGGACCACTTGTATTTGGTTTGTCAGTCACCAAACCATGCCCACCCAGTCACGTGACCAGCAAGACACACCACCAGTCACACCACCAGCAAACCACTTGTATTTGGTTTGTCAGTCACCAAACCATGCCCACCCAGTCATGTGACCAGCAAGCCACACCCACCCAATCACGTGACCAGCAAACCACATCCTCAAATTAGGCCATGCCCACAGAAATTTGAATCCCATCCCTGGATGGGGGGCATTGAGGATGGGTTTGTAGCACCAAGGGGGTGGTGGACTGAAAAAGTTTGATTAGAGTTAAGATACAAGGCTGGCTTTGGGACTTTGAGGTCCTGCCCAAAAGATTGTATTCTAAACATTTTCCTGTGACATTCCATTGGCAGATGGAACAGATTTACACTGGAGATTAAAGATTACACAGGTAGTCCTCCACTTACAAACACAGTCAAGCCCAAAATTTATGTTGCTAAGTGAGACATTTGTTAAGTGAGTTTTGCCTCATTTTAAGATATTCCTTGTTGCAATTGTTGAGTGGATCACTGCAGTTATTAAGTTAGTAACATTATTAAGTGAAACTGGTCTCCCCATTGACTTTGTCAGAAGGTCACAAAAGATGATCACATAATCCTAAGTCACTGCAACCATCATTGATATGAATCAGTTGCTGATATCAGAATTTTGGTCAAAGCTGCAAGGGTTGTAAGTGTGGAAAAAGCTAAAAAAACCCACTTTTTTCAGTGCTGATATGACTTTGAACGATCACGAAATGAACTATTATAAGTCAAGGACTATCTGTAGTCCTCAAAGGACTTGTTATAGAGTTCTTGGATACTATGGTAAACCATGGGCAATTTCAACAAGTACTTTATCCAGAGAGGATCTGTATATGTGGTACACCACAAATAGAGGATTTCACTTATATTCTTCTTGACTGCTAACCAAATGTTTCAGCCCAGTCTTTAAAGTTGCTAATTAATAGAATATCCCATTGGTACCTCATTCAGTACATTCATTACTTTCTCCAAGGTAAAAACACACAGTAAGAAAGACTGTCAAGTTTATAGCTAAAGTCATTCAACTGAGAGCTTCTTATCTAGATCAGATTCGGGGTCAACTGTCAAGGGATGATCGTATCTGATTATTTCACTGAACTTTTGTTTAATATCGCTGTATGCTGCATTATTTAATTTTATTTTGCTTGATACATCATTAGAGTAAACAATAAATTAAACTAAGCTAGTGAATAACAGCTTATGTTAACTGACACGCCATAGAAAAGTGGAAGTGGATTCTCCCCTCCTTATTGTCCTACTTTCAATTTATGCTGTTCATGAAAATACATTTTAAGTCCCTCTTCATTACCTGGCCAATGCGTTGTAGGGTTTCTCCCTGAAAGAGAAAAGTTTATGATTGTTTTAATATGAATTGAATTACTGTTGAAACAATATATCTATTCCTAAGGCACATTGGTATGCCTATGCTGCTAGCAAAATAAAAAGCAACTTTTTTTAAAAAAAGTTTCACTTTGTTGCTATGCTTACAAATAAATATAAGTGTATTATAAATGATTGTCAGTTGTCTGTAACTAAACTTTGAAAGTCAAATTTTAAAAAATACCAGCATAATCATTTAAAATACATAGCGCTAGAAACATTAATAAATTAAATTTAAAAATGTTAGTAATCCATGGGACAATATTACAACATTCTGCTCCCAAAACCTGCAGGAATAAACCTCTTTTAATGACATTTCTGAAAAACAAGAAGGTAGAAACCGAAGAATGAATGAGATGTCTGTTTAAAGAATACCTACCAAGGAAAATCTACATTTATTCTGAATATGCTGTTAAGCTCATGACTATAAATCAGAAAGCATGTGATTGTTTTCGTTGAAACAAAACTCTTCCCTTGCTCACCTGCCTTTGATTTCTACTTGTCCTATGACATGCATGATTCACTAGGTTGGTTTTTTTTTAGATTTCCTGGCTCAACAATACAAAGGGGTTTACAAATTCTGAATGGGGGATCCACCAGGTCTTGTTAGCACAAAAATTGGGAATTACGATGTGGGCATAGGTTGGACAAAGCCAATATTTGATCTTCAGCATGTCACTAAGAAATGCATAAATGTCAGGTGCAAGGAATCAGAACAACTCTGTGAATATGTTACAGGTGTTATGTCTACCTTATATACAATTCAGTCATTCCACTCTATTGTAGTTGTTAGCTCTATCATTCCTCTCTGTTGTTTCCTGTATCACATTGACACTCTAAATTTCATCGCTATTGTTCCTGTGATGCATTTCCTGTTCCTGTTGCATTACTCACCCTCTCTAGTAAAATGGTTTCTGCACAGTGATGGTCTGTAGTGTGCTTACTTATCGTATATTTTGCTCCATAAGATGCACTTTTTTGTCTCCCAAAAGTGGGTGGAAACATCTGTGCATCTTTATGGAGTGGCGGCCCACCCGCCGGCCTCCACCCTTCATCTGTTTTTGGCCTCCTTGCATCCCATTTTCAGTTTCTGTGCCTCTCGTTTTTGCTCACTGCACGATCCATTTTTTGGCCTCGGAGGCCAAAAAAGGAACGCATCTAATGGTCAGGTGCGTCTTATACTGAAAAAACTATGGTACTCTACATGAAACAGAGTAAGCCAAAGTAGTATTTTTAAATAAATTTTTTTTTGTTGATCATCTGCTTAAAAGACTCTTGCCTTACTAACTCCATTCTCTTGGAAACAGGCAGATAAAGGCTTTAAGATTCTGGCCTCTTCCTCTCATGATGGGACCCCTCTTCACCCTCCCATCTACTCTAGATGGCGATTCACCACAAATAAATAAGAAAGATATTCGAACGTATCTTTGTTGAGTCTGAGAAATCATGGTATAACGTAAGTAAAGTTCAAATTATGGAATGTTTGCATAAATGCAGAACTGAAGGGGTTTTTAAATGAATGTAATAATGGATACAGATAGAAATAAGCATGCATGGGAATAAATGAAATGATTGGTGAATAGCTCAGCATTAAGACATTAATTAAGACATTAAGGATAATTGTTTAAGGCGGTCCCTTCTCCCTAGGGAAAATTGAATGAATAGTTGCAAGTTTTACATAAATGTAAAAACTTTTAGGTAACATAATTGGAGCAAGTAGACGAGTGTAAATAAAGGTGGTAAGAATAAAGGAGAGGAAATGGATGGAGACCTTTTGACATTGCAAGTAATAATTGAATGATAATGTGTGCTTTGTGTTTTGTTGTGAATACAGAAAATTTATTCTTTATTTACAAGTGTGAAAATAGCTATGTATAATAGTATAATGCTTTTGTACACTTCGTTATATGAAAATGAAAATTGGGTATGTCAGAAGAAATACAAAAGTAAATTGAATACAATATCAATAGGGTATGTAAGAAGTGTGCACATGAGAAATAGGACTAAGCATGAATAGGTGCATATCTTTTGAACAGATTCCCAAAACAAAGACATTGGAACTTTCAAATTCTTTAGGGAATTTATGAAATGTTGTAGGGATGTGCAGAAGCGAAAAAATAAAATTGTGAAAATGTACAGTGAATGGTGTAAAAAGAAGTTTAAGCAAGGTATTTCAGGCATTCTATTTCTTTAGCTTCTAATTTCTTATTCTTTTCTGTACTCTGTATAACACTGTTTATCTCAAAAGAAAATGGCATAGTGGCTCTGCATCTATGAAGGACTAAGTCTGCTGAGTTGAATGAACTGTTCGGCTAAGGATGTTCGTATACAGTTAGTCTTCGACTTATGAAGACAGATTGAATCCAAAATTTCTGTTGCTAAGTGAGAAATTTGTTCAGTAAATTTTGTCCCATTTTATGACTTTTCTTGCCAGTATTGTTAAGTAATTCACTGCAGTTTTTAAGGTAGTCACATGGTTATTAAGTGAATCTGGCTTCCTCATTGACTTTCCTTGTCAGAAGGTTGCAGAAGGTGATCATGTGGCCCTGGGACACTGCAACCATCATTTTGAATTTTGATCACATGATCATGGGGGTTCTGCACAGAGGTGGGATTCAAATTTTTTAACAACCGGTTTTGTGGGTGTGGCTTAGTTGGTGGGCATGGCTTGGTGGTCATGTGACTGGGTGGACATGGCTTGGGGGTCATCTTATTGGTTGGGCATGGCCAACTCAATATCACTCACATCGAGGCACATCTCCTCACCTGGCCTCTCATGACTGTGGGGATGCTGCAACAGTCATAAGTGTGAAAAAGGATCATAAGTCACTTTTTTCAGTGCCATTGTAACTCTGAATGGTCACTCCATACAAGCAAAGTACCAGCAAAGGAGGGGGGAAAACTCCAGTGACGTTCCTGAGATAGGAAGTCTAGTCCTGCCAAGAATGTAATAAGGGTTAAAGGAGAGGCAGTTTCTATAAGCAACACCAAAATGTTTCCTTCCTGTCTTCCTTACAGGATTAGGCCAGTAATTTCTTCTAACAACCAGTTCTCCAAACTGCTTAGAATGTTAACAACCGGTTCTAGCGAATAAGTCCGAACTGGTAGAATCCCACCCCTGGTTCTGCAGGATTCATAATGATGAAAAATGGTCATAAGTTCCTTTTTTCAATGCAGTTGTAACTGCACTGTCACTAAATGAATTGAGGGCTACCTGTACAGATCCAACAGAATTAGGGAGTTTCAGGAACTGGAATGGATTTAGAGTTATGGCAAGCTACTTGTCATGTTGACTACAATGGTATTTGAATTATGGGAATAACACTGAAGGATCTTAACCTTAATTATGAGGCTGACCTTGAAGGATTCCCACCCATTCAGGCTGATCTGTGAGTTTATCTTGATCAGGAGAACGATAAAAAGTCTCCTATTTATTTGGCTTGCTGGATCCAGAAAGACTTCCTGATTGAAGGGTGTGTACCTTGGCTTTCTCTGTTTGGGTCCCTTTTAGTTCCAGCTCTGGAATGTTCCTTGGCCCCAGCTAGTCTTTTGGTCACTTCTATCATCTGTCTTTGACCTTTGATTTCTGCTTGTTCCATGACAGAGGCATTTACGGTTCACTAGGTTGCTTCTTAGATTTCCTGGCTCAATTTTGACTTCCTGCCTTATCTTGGACATTTGCCTGCAGCACATTAATTATGCCATCATGGCTGTTTGTTATTAAGCTAATTTTAAAAAAACAAAACCAAGATGCCTGCTGTTAGTGATTATTTGGACAGAGAAAGCAGATAAATTATCCCTAACCTTGCTTCCTTACCTAAAAGATGTTTAGGAATTTTTCTTTTCCAGAAAGCTATATAAGCTATCAAAGCTATGTAAGCATTGTCCCAACTCTTCAATTGGGTATAAAATATTGTGAAATAGAAAGGACCGTTTTCTTGCACATTGTGTTTAAGGGGGATTATACCACAAAATTGTGTCACCTTAGTCTCAGTCATGACGCATATAAGTCTAGCAAAAGAATATGCTGTCTGGCAGTTTAACATGGGTTTTCCTACAAAGCTACAGCCATAACAGCTGTGTGAAGTAGAATGCTGAGAAGAACTGATTGGACCAAAACCAGTCACTGAACTCTATGATCAACTAGGAATTAGAATCTGAATCTTTGGTTCTTCCCTGTCCGAGACCAATACATTCTCTGCCAGCCTTGCTTCAAGATTGTGCCTTTTGGCAATTATCATTCCTGAAGATAGGTTAAAATGTTTGGATCCTTTGATGAGTTGTTTCCTTCAGGACTCTTCAGCTGCATATGAAATCCTACCTTCATTATTTGTAGCTAACTGAATTAGAATATTACACTTTAATTATGTGTTCTTAAATCAGATGCATGAATTAACTCTCATGCCAAACTATTTAAAAGCTGTAAATATAAAATGTGTTATAAATAGATTTATATTTCAATGACAAAGTAAGCAAGTACCTGAACAAATAACACCAGCATCCTCTTCGTGGTTGCAGTTGTGATTTCCCCAGCCTGCACTTCTGCATTCCCAAAGGTAGCTTTCATTCCCAGTGCACTGAACATTATCCAGGTAAATAGGGCCATATCCTTGACCAAAGAATGCTTCTGATGTTGCTCTGATGGCATATCCACATCCAAGTTGTTGGCATACCACATTGGCATCATACAGGTCCCATGAATCATCACAAACAGTCCCCCAGTCTTGGTAATAATGCCTAATTTCAACACGGCCTTGACAGCGACTTCCATTTACTAATCGGAGCTCTTGAGGAAAAAAGAAATCATATTGTTCAATCATAAACAGTCCCAGACATGGGAGAAAAATATTTTTACAATTGTACTTTTTGGTAGGAAACAGAATGAACAACAGCAATCAAGATTTGAAGATGTGAGAAAATGTATATCTTTATAGGGAGACAACCTTTTGATGTTTGTCTGCCATCACTAACCTAATGCATCAAAAGAAAAAAAGTAAGAGAGTAAGAAGATCATGATCAGAAAGAATGAAACATGGGATATTTTCACCATATACAAATTAATGAAATGTAGAGCCATAAAAGTCCTCCAAATAATTGGAAACCAGTTTGTAGTATGTTCTGTGTTGTTCCTCATCCTCTTATTGAAATGTTTTTTGTCTGAGGTCCTTCTTGGACAAGAAAATTGTTGCTACATCATAAAACATTTCTCAAATATTCTACATAAACTAAAATACTGCCAATAAACATTCTCAACTGAATGGAGATACTTTTGACAAAACAATCACAATTTTCATTTTATGCTTAAAAAATAAAAATAAGTATGGACTACGGCTTCAAAAATTTGCCAGCCTATGTTCTTTGGGACCATCATGGCCTACAATGGAATCATACATGGAATAAAAACCAAATGTTATTGCCATTAAAATCACTTTAAATATTTAAAATCACTTCTTCGAATTCTGATGCTGGACAGTAGATTGAAAATATTTTAGACAACAAAAACAGGCCATCTGACATTAAATGAAGTAAAATCCAACTGTTTACTCAAGTTCTAATATTGAAACCAATTTTTCAATAGCCATAACCTAATCTATTTCAAAGACAACAGTTATCACAGAAGGCCTGGGAGGAAAAAAAAGCAATTGAAAAGAGGCAAAAACAAAGCAAGATGCTTAGATTCCATCACTAACAACAAAACAAGGATTCATTGAAGCAATTGTTGACAAAACAGTCCTAGTGTAATGGTGCCCCTTTGTTCATATAGCATCAAAAAGGACTGAACAAATAAACAACAAACTTTTAAAGCTCTGGGTAAAGTGTGTTGAGATGGATAGGCTGACAATGGAAATAAAAGAGAGAGGAGAAACTGAATATTATGGTATAATTGGTGAAATAATATAAAGATATTACAGTGGAACAATATATATAAAGGAATATATACATGTGTGTGTGTTTGTGTGTGTGTGTGTATATACATATACATATGTATGTATGTATGTACGTATGTATGTATGTATGTATGAATTAAAATGTATGTAAATCATATTACACTGATAAGATGCAAAGAATGAAAATAGTGTTATAAAATGAGGAAAAATGTTTAATAAAAATAATATTTAAAAAAACAATAGCTCACTGTATCTACAATAGTAAATAAAATCTTCTTCAAGTCACAAAAACAAAAAAGAACCACCCAGATATATGACATTAAATGCACAATACTCATTCTCATTACATATTTAACAATATAAAAGGAAATTTAGAGATAGCTTGCATCTTGAAGCCAAGCAACTATGGATCCTTTAAAGGTTGTTGAGAATTCAATACTAAATAATTCTAGAATGGGATCACAAACATAAAAAGTGGTGCATGGGAAAAGGATCTTATACTCCAAATGGTTTACATTTAACAGATGAAACAGATCCTTAAAATTTTCTTACCAAGGGCTGCCGGTGATATTGATAGTGTCCAATGAGGACCTGCTAGTGAACAAAGATAAAGTATTAGATAGGCTATAGTGATAGATAAAGCATGAAGTTACATTCTGAGATCATATACTATACTACACAAGGTTAAAAACAGATTGATTTTGAGATTTTGAAAATGAAAGTATAGTCATCAAACTAGATGTACCAATAACAACTCCCCCCCACCAAAAAAAAAAAACAGATTACCCATAACAATAAGGAAACTTCAATCCAAAAAAAGATCACTCTGGCAGAAAAACAAATCTGGCCACGTTGCCAACTTCAAAAGCCAATACAAAAAATTATGCCACCAGATAAAGACTGAATACACCAATAATCACATTAAACAAGAGGAAAACCTTCTATGCACCAATTCCACCCACGCTTTTTACAATTTTGTAAACAACAAAAGACTCAAGTCCATCCCACCCCTGACAGGACCTAATGGTAAAGACTGCAATGACGACACCATTAAAGCCAACCTTTTTAACACATTCTTTGGCTCTGTATTTGTAAACAGCGGTGGATCATGCCCAGTATTTCCTAGCTGAACCACAGAAAACCACAATGACCTAATACATATCGATTTTACAGAAGACAATGTTGAAAAAGCACTATGCAATCTAAAACCATCTATATCTATTGGACCGGACAGAATATGTGCCTACTTCTTAAAAATGCTATCTACTCCATAGCAGAACCTCTAAGCATAATCTTTGAAAAATCTTTCAGGACCAGCTCCTTGCCTAACCTATGGTCACAAGCCATGGTCATTCCCATCTTCAAAAAGGAAGACCCCAGCCTAGTTGAAAATTACAGACCAATCTCCTTATGCTGCGTCACCTGTAAAGTCATGGAATCAATTATTAACCAATCCATCATCCTCCACTTAGAGACAAATAATCTGCTCTCTAATAAACAATTTGGTTTCAGAAAAAAACTATCCTGTAATTTGCAACTCTTACATTGCAAAAACATATGGACTACACAACTCGATCAGGGCAAAACAATAGATGGAATCTACATAGACTTCTGTAAAGCCTTTGATTCAGTGGTACACAACAAACTGCATAATTGGATAGAAGTATTCCTGTCAAACAGACAACAAATGGTCAAAATTGAGAGTGTCCTATCACATTCTGTACCTGTCAATAGTGGTGTCCCCCAAGACAGCATTCTAGGACCAACTCTCTCCATACTCTACATAAATGACCTCTGTGATCATATTAAGAGCAACTGTGTCTTCTTCATTGATGATGTAAAGCTGTTCAATACCACAGACAATACTGCTACCCTTCAAAAAGATCTTGACTATGTATCAGAATGGTCAAACAAATGGCAACTTCAAATCTCAACAAATAAATGCTCTGTCATACATATTGGCAAAAAATAAAATACAAGCTGAATAGTCAAGACCTTGCTGATGATCCAAGCTCTGTAAAGGACCTTGGAATACTCATCTCTAATGATCTAAGTGCTAGAGCCCTCTGTAACTACATAGTCAAAAAGGCATTAAGAGTTGTAAACCTAATCCTACGTACCTTTTTCTCTGGTAATATCACACTACTAACTAGAGCATACAAAACATTTGCTAAACCAATACTTTTGAATACAGCTCATCAGTCTGGAACCCACATTACGTATCTGATATTAGCATAGTTGAGAAAGTCCAGAAATATTTCACAAGAAGAGTTCTCCACTCCTCTACTCGTAGAATACCTTATGCCACCAGACTTGAAATTCTAGACCTAGAAAACCTTGAATTATGCCATCTTTGGTCTGATCTAAGTATGGAATATAAAATCATACATTGCAATGAATACTTCAGCTTCAACCATAAGAACACAAGTGCACACAATAGATACAAACTCAAGGTTAACCACACCAAACTTGATTGCAGGAAATACGACTTCAGCAACAGAGTGGTCAATGTCTGGAATACTCTACCTGACTCTGTAGTTTCTTCCCCAAATCCCAAAGACTTTAACCTTAGACTGTCTACTATTGACTTCACCCCTTTCCTAAGAGGTCTGTAGGGGGCGTGCATAAGCGCACCAATGTGCCTACCGTCCCTTTCCTATTGTTTCTTTTATTTTTCTTATATGTACCCATTTCATGTATTCATAACTATGTATATACTTATACCTATTATCTTGTAAGCGATTGACAAATCAAAATAAAAAAATAATAAAAATAATAATAAATAAATAAATAAATAAATTCAATCTTCAATCACCAAGAAGGAGTTTTTGTTTCTTTGCTTGTTTTCACAGTACAGTAGCAATAGTATTTAGACTTATATACTGCTTTACAGTGCTTTACAGCCCATTCTAAACAGTTTAAAGATTTAGTATATTGCCCCCAACAATCTGGGTCTTCATTTTACCCATCTTGGAAGGATGGAAGGCTAAGTCAACCTTGAGCCTGGTGAGATTTGAATTGCCAAATTGCAGGCAGCTGGCAGTCAGCAGAAGTAACCTACAGTACTGTACCACTGTGGCTCAGTAGTTCAAATAATGCAAAATAGAGATGTGCAATGCTCGAAGAGGAAAAGATAGCTTGGGCAGGGAGACATGGCACATGCTTGGGGATTTTTTTAAAACATCTACCATGCACTCTGAAATCCTTAGATTTGATTTGGAACGTGAATGTGATAATATATTTATCCACTCTATTTTGGATAAATGTGTTCAGATAGCAACATTTTCTGCTTTAGTAAATAGAACTAAAGTTATAATAGTTTTTTTATTACTACAGTTAAACCCAGAATAGGTCATATTACCCCAATAAAGGTAAATTTGTGATGGGAGGTGGATGGGCTCCATTACGGTGGTGATAGGTTCACTGTTCTAAGACCTGAAAGACCAGGTTAGGGACAGATCATCATGGAGAAAATCTATCTGTGTGGTTGTTAAAGAGTTATCACTTACTTGATGGCACTTAATCTACTTAATAGAAATGTTTATCATACGACTAGATAACAAACACTGAAACAAATACAGAGCAAATTTTAGTTGCCAAATTAGTTTAGATTTTACAATTGGATCCTCGTGCCCTGTTTTGCAGATATTATTTCAAAATTACCTATTGTTAGCAATCCAAAATATATCAATAAACAAAGAATAAAGATGAAACACTCTGCACTTATTTCATCAAACAAATAAAAAGTCTCCTGCTTTGCTTATTTTGCTGTGTGTGAAAAAAATCAGATTGCCATAAACAGTGAATGGTCCAGATTTTACTGCGAGATATTTGTCCCTGGGTGTAGAGGCTATCTGGGTGCAGAAGAATAATCCAATATGTTCCCACATAGGCTCATTTTCAAGGAAAAAATGACATGTTTCAAAAATGAACAGGAGTCCAGATACTAACTTATTGGACAGCATCATGTTTGTCAGGCGATTGCTGGAACAACCCCCCCACCCATCTCCAAATTATCCACTCAACTGTAAGTCTTCAAATAATCAAAATGTACATTGAAATACACTTCTAGTGCCTCAGCATATTACCTGTTGTTGGTTGAACACTTGCTGAAAAAGAAAAAAAAAGGGACCTGATTACATTTTAAGAGATTTACTGTAGTAGTTCAGCCACACAGTGGCTGTATTGATATGCACATCCATTTCTTATCACACTGCTTGTAAAGTGGATACAATGACCAGAAGAATAGTATTTGCTTTGTTTTGCTAAGGCTGCAAAAGTTACTCACTTGTGCTCATTTCTGTGCCAACTATTTGGTTTCGAGAGGCCACTTCAAGGGTACAAAAAAGCAAAAGTGCTATGTTTTCCCATCACTGATTCAATGTAATTAAACGGCTCTCTTTGCCTGCACTGTAATCATCATGTAACTAATTTTACTTCGATAAAAGATTCTCTGGCAATATTAGGTGACTATTTCAGGGATGTTGAAGTTATTGTCTAATTTGAGAGAGCTATGCCTACCAGGCATTATCAAAATATTCCCCCGTACAATCACATATCCTTGAGATGATGGCTCAGTAGAGTCACTAAGCTACATGCTCTTTTACTACTCTCTCTGTATAGAATCCTAGCTTATATTTATGCATCTTGTCCTAAAATTTCCTGCAGAGAGCATGATCTCTTTGTGGCTTCCTCTGTTTAACCATTATTCAGCTACATCTTCCTGGGTTATATCTAACTGCACTGGTTACCAGGAGGCTTTGGGGTGGGATTCAAAATTCTGTTTATCTGTTTATCTGAAGAAATGTCTATCTACTATGGCTTCTGTGATTCCGTTCTATGCAGTTAGAGTTAGGATGCTTTGGATTCCATCAGTTATCACTGGTATCACTTCAAGAGACCAAGAAAACAGAGGCCTTGTTACAGCGCCTGGCCTCTGAAATGAAGTCCCTCTCAAGATTCATATGGCTCCCAATGTATTTAAATGAAGTCTTAAAACCTGGCTCTTCCCCCCCCCCCACACACACACACACTCATGGGTCTCCATTACAACAACAAGTGCAACAAGTTAACCTCAGTTGTATGCCAGGCTGGCATGACATTTTTCTTCAGGTAAAAGTTGCTGACATGTATTTCTGCAATTTTGCCCTATCCTTTTCTTTTCTTGGTGAATCTTATCCCTTTACAATTTTATAGCCATCATTTTTTTCTGGGTTTGTTTGTTAGTATCCTGGGTTTTCCTTAGGGGAGTTAGAATATTAAGTTCCAACACTAAGTACACTAAGATGTACAAACTCTCAACATTAACTACCAATGGGGAAAACCTCCTTCCCCCATAAAATATGTATATTGGTCTCATCACAGGATGAGAACGTACCTGAACAAATGACACCAGCATCTTCCTGGTGGTTGCAATTATGATTTCCCCAGCCTGAAGTTTTACATTCCAAAAGATGGGATTCATACCCACTGCAGTTCACGTCATCCAGGAGAATAGGACCATATCCTTGTCCAAAATAGGCTCCGCTTTTTGCTTCAATAGCTGGTCCACATCCAAGTTGTCTGCATACTACTGCCGCATCTTTTAGATCCCATATATCATCACAAACTGTCCCCCATTCTCCAAAGTCACGCCGAACTTCAACGCGGCCTCGACAGCGATTCCCTCCATTTACCAATCGGAGCTCTTAAAATTTAATTAATGAATCAATTAGTATGATTTCTCTTCTTGACAATTCACAAATTTTAATATGCAGATGTGATACTCAGAACCTACCCAACGTTGGCTGATCTCAAAACAAATAATCAGGGCTGATTCTATTGGGATTAAATTTTCTTGGAGGTTATTAGGAAATGCCAAATGTATTCTTATTTGGGAATTTTTAGAAAATTTAAGGAGAAGATGATGGCAATTTTTTCTATATTGTTGCTGGAAAATTAACATTTTGCATACAACTATTCAACAGAGCTATTTTTCTTTTCTTGAAGACCTTGGAAGAAAATGGGCATACTGAGATTTTGTGTTTCAGTTTCCAGCTTCCCCAACCAAGAGGATGCTGGAAAAATATTACAGGAGGAATAACAACAACAATATAGTTCATTGATATTGCAACACCAGATAATGTATGAATTGAAGAGAAACAACTAGAAAAAATAACAAAATACTGCGTTCTGCAAATTGATGTTGAGCAATTATGGAGGACAAAATCAATAGTACCAATATTAATAGAGCCCTTGGAGTAATACCCAAAGGGCTGCCTAGATCATGGAAATTTTGAACTTATCAGACCTGAATATCCTGACTTTGCAAAAAAAAAAAAAAAAAGTACCTTACTCAGAACTGCCTATATACTCAGACACTACCTTAACAGCTCTTAGGTCCTTGGTTAAGGCTTGAATTGTTAAGTTTTTACCAGTCCCAGACTATGAATAGAATTGAAGATTAAATCTTAAATAGTAGTAGTAGTAGTAGTAGTAGTAGTAGTAGTAGTAGTAATAATAATAATAATAATAATAATAATAATAATAATAATAATAATAATAAAGATAATAATAATTCCATCAAACTGTCTGCTCCAAGTCTGTGCTTTTTCACCCTGAAAAAATAAGATATTATTATACAAAAACAAAACCAACTTCCTCCCCAAAACTCTACCTCAATAAATATATTCCTGATATCTTTTTTTAAATTTATCATTCAAAAATCACTGTCATATCACAATAATGGTTTTAATTTTCTTTAATTATGAGGCGTGTTTGTTAATGTCAATAATGGATCGGAATACAACATTGAACATGTTCCCTTATGAATCCAATGTGAGGTATAATTTGATGCTTTTAAAGTCCTAGCAAATTCTTGGTTCTAACTATGGCAACCACCTGATGACTTTTCCAATACTTGAGGGAGCCAAACATATTTGATTTTTCTTGACAAAGAAGTTGAAATTCATTTTTATGAGAAATTGATGTTTTGGAATAAATATTTTTAAATGGGAGTGTGGTGGCTCATGTTAGGATGCTGGATTGGCAATTAGCAAGCCTGTTTTGAGACCCAAATGCTGCTGCAGGATGGGGCGACCTCTTATCCTTTGCTTCAACTCCTGTAAACCCATTAGTTTAAAAGTGGGTGATCGTAAGTTAATAGATGGGTCCCACTTTGGTGGGCAACTTAACGGGGACATGAAAGGAGTCCCAAGCCAGGTGTCGTCTGGACAACAGCGATGTCACTGGCTAATCCTTCAACCTGGAAATGCTTCAGTGCTTCCAACACAAGAGGGAGTGATTTTTAAATGGTGGGGATATTTTTATAAAGCAAGGATTAAAAAGGGAATAATTGCTATGTATCAGTTAGCATATACCAATACTTCAAAACAATTTTGATCTTGGATCCCTACTCCATATGGAAACATTCATGTACCTTTCTTAGCAACATTTTCAGAAAGAGGGACTGACTCCAAAACCCAGCTGCATACCTAGATTTGTGGCTTCTTTGTAATGGTGGGATTCAAATTTGTTCACTACCGGTTCTGTGGGCGTGACTTGATGGACATGGAAGGGGAAGGATACTGTAAACTCTCCAGTCAGAGGTGGTATTTGCTGGTTCTCAAAACTACTCAGAATTTCCACTACTGGTTCTCCAGAACTGGTCAGAACCTGTTGAATACCACCTCTGCTTCTTTGGTCCTAATCTAGCCCTACAACCATCAGCATAAAATGGTCCTCAAATATATTCTTTGCTATCCAGTTTTCTTGGTAATATATCAATAAAATTGAGTATACTTTTAATTGAGTATAATTGTATACTCAATCATAATAATAATTGTATAATAAATACAATAATTGACTATTATTTAGTAACAATTGAAAATGAAAGTATGAAATTGAATAAAATAAAATTTTATAATTTTATTTTCAATTGTTACTAGAGCGTAATTATTATTATATATACTTCCTTAAAAGATCAGTAAAATTAGGAAACCTGTGGAAAAAATCAATCTAGCAAAATTGGGCTGTAAAAATCCACACTACCACACTAAAAATCCACAGATGGCATCAAAATCAGAGTTTTATATTACTGTGGGGCTATCCCATAGTCTTCTGGAATTTTACAGGCCAGATATGAAAATTTAGCTGAAATCAATAGTCCTTGAAACTACAGCTTAAAAGATAGTGTTATTGTAAACCTAACTACAATCAGAAACAGAAAGAAATGTCACAGTTAATATCCAAATTATATGTGATTTCTGGATACCAAGCATAACCTTTTTTCATATTAGCAAATTGTAGGAAAGCACAGCGTATAATATTACCTGTTCTATTACTAGGTGGTCTGGTTGGTGGAAAAGGAGCTGAAAAAAGGAAAAGAGACATATTAAATTATATGACAGATAATAGCACACTAATAACATTTTACCCATGAAATATTTGAGGGTATGTCAACCATATTTGATATCTACAGCATCTGTATACACACACATGTACAAAATTTTCTTAATGAAAACAACTTGAAAGAAAAGAACATAATAGAAAGCATCCCATGTGGACTATAGCCATAGATATATTAATAGTATATTAAATTAGAAAATACCATAATCAACTTTCATTTGACTTCATATGTCTATCTAACAGTCCCTTATATATTTCTATCTGCCTTTTTAAAAGCCTTAATTTTATGAACTATCTCCATCTCTGATGGAGATGGTTCATAATAAGATAATTAAGAATAAGATATTCAAAATAAGAATAATTAAGTACAAAGATAAGTAACCAAATTCAGTTTGATGCTTTTAAGAATCTTGAGTGAGAACTGCAACGCAGATATACCTGCCATAGTGATTTTTCCCTATCTTGTTGTAAGAACTGATCACCTCAGGGGGGCACTCCAAATTAATTTTAGTGATTGCATCTGTATAATGTTACAAGATCCATACCATTCACATAATGATATCTCTGCCTGTAATTCCTTATATGCTACAAAAATACTGGTTACCATAACAACATATTTTGTATCAAAACTGAAAATAAACGGGGAAGTGAATTTTGGTTGGAAATGAATCAATGGAGTATTGCTCCTCTGTAACTAAATTTTTTTCAAATAAACCAACAAACAGAGCAAAGAAATTATATCTGAAAAAATGGATTTAAGAGAATTTCATACCTAACCAGGTCTTTTTTTTTCAACATAATATCTAACTATTAGACAGATAGTAACTGTGCAGTTTTTTAAAAATCATTTGCTAAATCATGCCACAAAAAAAGAGATAAAATTAAATAGTCAGAGTGCTTATAGTTATTTCCCTTATATTCAGATCAGTTCTTGGTTCTTAGCTCTAAACTGCTGTACAATAAAGAGGGCAGATGCCATTTACTTCTATTTCAAATCAGGATTTGTTTGGGTTTTCCTGAAGCTAAGGAATGTTGCAATTACACAGTACCAAAGAAACAAATTAATGGATCTTAATTACTCATCTCAAGGCTGAGCAACGGATATCAGGGACATATATGCATACGTGTGTGTATGTTTATTGTTTTTTATAAATAGCAAAATGTTTTACAACAGCAAAACTGATTTATATTTTGCAGCTGGATATGAATAAATTATTTTGAAGATGACCAGGCTGAGCTGAGGGAGGGGTCAAATGAGTCATAAGTCACAAGTCCCTAAGCACCTGCAAGAGATCTAATTCTCCTGATTTTTCAGATGTTTGATAATTGTATTAATTTAAAATTATCTGTTGATGGAAGCCATCCTCAGTCTGTCAACTACAAGAGGAAACAAGAGGCATTAAATCTACACATTGTTGTACACATTATTGTTCAGATGTTTGACAATTGTATTAATACAAAATTACCTGTTGATGGAAGCCATCCTCGGTCTGTCAACAACAAAAAAGGAAACATGAGGCATTAAATCTACACATTGTTGTACACATTATTGCTCATGATAAATATACTTTTATTTTGGTAATTATTTTCTGCTTTTCTAGGAAAATATGTAAATAGCTAATGCTTATATGATGAATTGCATAATCAAATAATTTTATGTACTGGAAAAATTCATGTAAATCAGATTTGCAGGTATAGAAAAGAGAATTATTTGGACAATAAGTACATTCATTGACCATTCAAGTTTACAACAGCTCTGAAAAAAGTGATTTATGACTGTTTTTCACACTTACAACCTTTGTAGCATCCCCATGATCATGTGATCAAAATTCAGATGCTTGCCAACTGACTTGTAAAATGGGAGAAAATTCACTTAACCACTGTCTCACTTAACAACAGAAATTTTGGGCTCAATTATTGTCATAAGTCGAGGGATACCTATAAATGAAGAAGACCCCAACTATCAGGGACTAATAAATGATTGGTCATGAACATATCGGTCAAACAAATAGTAACAATATCCTGTCAGCTTCCTTTTTGTATGAAGCTCTCCTTGATGATGGAGCATGAAATGTTTCCAGCCAATACAATTCATGGACGTATGGCTAATACAGCTAGTACTTTTGAAGGGCACTAAGTTGGAGGTGGCTGGGCCTATGGATATTGAATTGTACTTTGGACCTCTGTCTTTACTTCATAGCCTGATGTTCCTGGTATCAATGTGACAAAAAATCAGAGAATGGCTTATACCTGCACATGTGACTGCAACATTTGCGTTGGTTCGGCAGCCTCCTTGAAAAGAGCATTGCCGCAAGTAGTCTTCACTGCCAGTACAGAACACATTATTCAAGTAAGGGTAAGTGAAGTTGTTGTATTTGCTAACTGTAAGTGCTCTGCCACACTGCAGCTCCCTGCAGACGACCTCAGCTTCCCTCAGGCTGAATTGATTATAGCATGCACCAGTCCAGCCACTAAAGAAATAAACTTGAAGAAGACCGGAACAGTTTCTCGACAGCCTCACATAAATTCCTTTAAATAGACATTAAAAAATAGTGTTATTAGCAACAGCACTTAGCAATAGCCCTTAGACTTATATACTTCTTCACAGTGCTTTACAGCCCGCTCTAAGTGGTTTACACAACCAGCATATTGCCCCCAACAATTAGGTCCTCATTTTACTCACCTTGGAAGGCTGAGTCAACCTTGAACAGTGATATTAGAACTGCCAAATTGCAGGCAACCAGCAGTCAGCAGAATTATCCTGCAGTACTGCATTCTAACCACTGTGCCACCACAGCTATTAATTAATTAATTAATCATTAGGTGTCTACATATTTGTACATTTAATGCACACAAAATTATGGTTTTAAAATGTAACTTCCAAATAAATGTGGAATTATTGCCTTCTTTCAGTCTTACTACTTTTAAATGGGGCACACCAGAAAAGTCTCACCTTGGAAACACTAAACCAGGGGTGGGATTCTACCTATTTGGACCAGTTCTATAGAACCAGTTGTTACGATTCTGCACAGTTAGGAGAACTGGCAAATTGTGCCACTGCCTCTGGCAGCAGATTGTAGAAAAGTAGATCTGTGAGTGACTCTGTGATTCTGCAAGCAACTCAAACTGCCTGCCTGCCTGCTTTGCCTGCTTTGGGGTAAAAGTTGCTCATATACTGTAAATCTTAACCTTTTGTTTCCATTCCTTCTTCCGACAGGTTAGTGGCTTGTTTTTGATGTGACAACGATAGATCTGGGCAGGATTACTTCAGATTATAGATGAGGCTCTTCTGTTCAAAAACTCCCTGCACTACTTTGTCAGAAAAAATGGTGGGATAGGTCTCTTTTCCTCAGACACTTAGTTTATGTTTTATTTTATTATTCAATATACTCCTACCACCTCTGAGTAACTCCCAATTTAAAAAGTAAAGGGCAAAAGCATACAAAAATGTTATGGGTGGTCTGAATGAAAGATGCAAAAAGAAAGAAAGAAAAAAGAAAGAAGGAAGGAAGGCAGGGAGGAAGGCAGGGAGGAAGGAAGGAAGGAAAGAAAGAAAGAAAGAAAGAAAGAAAGAAAGAAAGAAAGAAAGAAAGAAAGAAAGAAAGAAAGAAAGAAAGAAAGAAAGAAAAAATAAAAAACATCCAACAGGATTCAACTATTGCCCTGATCAAAGTTTGGAAAGATAATTAGGACTTCAAAGGACTTCAAACTTAATCAGAGGGGAACCTTTGGATTTAAGGACTGGAAGGGGAAATATCATTCCAGAAGGAAGATATAGTACCACAACAGAGAAGGGTCTAGTAGAGTCCCTCTCGATGGCACTGCCTTTTCAAGTAGTGCAGTTTCAGATGACTTGATAGAAATGTTGACTTGGACTTTGCTATCGGACTATTTTTTTAAAAAGGTAATTTTTAACTGGAGCAGTAGAATAGCAAGGACTGGTTATGTTTCCACAGCTATTGATTTGGGATGGGAAAACAGATATTGCTGGAACAAAGCAGGGAATAACATTAGGGGAAATATGCTTCTCTTCACCATCCGACTGATAAATTCCATTCCTTTACAGTTTTAAGTAACATTTTCACTCCATGCCCCAATTCCATCCCCTCCCAAAATGCCTGCTTGTTTCTTTAGGAAAATAATTATTCTAAGTAGGTGTTACATGCCTATCAGCATCTTGACGCTGTTGTGCTTGTTGGGTAACTGTTTACATATACATACACCTTCCATAAAGGCTTATCTTTAAAACTTCTCTCTTCCCACCTCCATTTGAATGAAGAAGCCAATCTTTTCCTATAAAAGTCTTCCTCCTTAAACAAGCCATGATTCAAAGGCCAAAGAGCAGTTAAAGAAAGCAAACAGACAGAGGGCCAGAGTATGGTATGCTGACCAAGGAAGATTTGGATAATTGGAGTACTACTATATATGACATGGCAATTCTCTCTTGATCCTTAGGCCACTATAGCTTAATATTTTAAACTTGTATAACATTATAAACTGACAGATTGTAAACTGTTCAGAGTTTTGTGACAGCAAGTTGGGCAATATAATATATCAATACAATGTCTGGATTGCAAAAACCTAACTACTAGATGGCAGACAAGAATTCAATTTTTTAAGTAGTCTAGCAGTCATCTGACTCTTACAGCTTGGTACTAGTAGCCTGGGTGTAGTCATTTTTATTCCTGAATTATTTTTCTTGTGATGATTTTTTATAGGGCAAAGGCAACTTTATTTGTCACCTGTCTCATTTTCAAACCCTCTACTTCAAACTTTATTTGTCTAACGGCAGTTTTCCCAAATGGCAGTTTTCCAGATCAGAGCTCCCAGAATTCCAGTTGTGCATTTGTTGCACTTGGGAAGCAACTGGTTGACAAAGGCTGATATAATATAAATGATACCTATTATCTTGTAAGCAATTAAACCAAATAAATAAAATAAAAAATAAAATAAATAACAACTCTCACTCAAACCAACATAAATGTTTGAAAACTCACCATGATGATCAGTTGGGGTTGTAACTGAAAAATAAAATAAAAAATACGACAGTGATGTGCAGGAAAATCTGTTATTGCAAACTTGCAGCAGATCAGACTTTGATTTTGTTCTTGTTAGAAATAATATTTCTTAATAATACATGAAAATGATTTATATCTCTCTAGAAAGAAACCTTATTTTTATAAGCAGTTAATTAATTAAATGAACTTTTAAATGTCCAGAATGCAAACATGAAAGGGATGGGGTTTGTGTTACAGTGCTACTTCCACTATATTGCCTAAATTAATTCTCCTTGGTGGGCTTGCCTAATAGAAAGTTTGCAGATGTTCTGAATACCAACTTATACTGGGTTTGCTTAACATACACAAGCACCATGTTTGTGTCCAAACTTCATATACTGTATGGTTATCCTTGTATGTGGTGGACCCATTGCTATTGCAGGTTTTTAAAGTAGCATTAAATATTTTTGGTTTTGTGGACCAAAATAATTGTGATTTATTCAAAATCTATCATTAAAATAGCTCTGGAGTAGTGTGACGTATGAACATAGTTCTGAATAAATACAGCTGAAGATTTTATTTGAATATTTATAGGTTTAGACTCTACAGTTTCAGTAAACATGTCCACCTTTGGATGAATTTCATATTTTAAGACTTAATAATATGGATAATCTGTTCGGTCAAGTTTGATCAGTTGTGTGTCTGCTTGTCCCTTGCTCCTTATGGCTTCTAGCATTGAAGGGGTGTTCATCTGGGTCCATAAAGTTATATTTCTTCCTTGCAGGAAGACATGGTTCAAGCCTCAATAAAGTCTACAAACTAAAATGATTAAATTAGCAGTGATAGTCTCTGAAGTGTCAAAGGGTGTTAACTTTTATAGTTCAAGCCTCCTCTACCCTGATTTCATTTCTGTGTACAATTCGACTTTTGAAAAATTGTAAGCATACAATACTTCTCACTGTCTTGTATTAGAGATGCCAGTGAAAACCCAGTTATATATGTAGCTCAGGGTTGAATTGAGAAATACCAGTTGCACTGATGATATTACCTAGGTTGGATAATGAAACATCTGCAAGAAAACAACCAAGCTCAGAGAGCACCAAGGACCATTTAGTTCCTTTACACTGTAGCGATCCCCACATTATCAGGATTTAAGTCCCTGTGTTTGCAGTTACCCAAATATCCCTGCAGAGGGACATTATCTTGCTGGATAATAAAATGCAGTAGCTATGTGCACGCGCACACACACACACATATTCAGAAATATATCCTGAAACATCCACCTGTGTCTGCAAAAAGATATTTAATGGTTTGGAGGGAGAGTGTTTTGCATGCATTCCCATAAATTCTCAAGCTCCTTTTTCAAAATATTTGCAATTATCTCTTAATCATACAAAATAAGCCTCTGGTTCATGTCAGCTGAGTGCATATGATACTGGAGGTGGATTGATATGGTTTCATGAGAGTTGCAGTTCAGTCCAAAGCCAAATGCCACAACAATCAGTTCTCTATTTACATTAGTGCATGAACTGATTCACACAAAAAGGCAATGCAAAAAGAATCAGGAAGTTGTGGAGAAATATTATCTGTGCTCTCTTAAAATTACATATTTGAAATTATGTTTGAGGCAAATCTAGAAGGAAATTTGCTTTAAACATATAGTACTATATTTTAGTACTAAATTATGAGGTATAAATATGTGCAAGCATGGCAATAAGTGTCTCTTCAGAATTTTCAGCAGCACAACAGCAGCAACAATATTATTTCAAAAAAGACTTACAGGCAGCAGTTGCTGTTCTTGCTGTTGTTATTTCAGAATTACCTGTAGAAATAATATAAACAAAGTGTTAATGAGTTTAAATGTCATTGCAAAATATTTTTTCCAAAAAGTTTTTAAAAGGAATATATCATGTAAACTAGAAGATTTAGTGAATGCTTACAAACTACCCTGACCACTAAACCCTAACAATATAACCAAGTGTATTGCATGCTTTACTTATTTGTTTTATATTTTTTCAAATAAGCAATCATGAGGAATAAAATAATGCAAAGCAAGCACATAATTCAAGTTGCATGTGTGTATAATAGCAGTGAAGCGCAAGAAAGATATAAAAAGTCTCTTTCTGCCTTGCATACAAGCCAAATAACATAATACAAATCCAGATACTCTTTAGCTGGCTTGGATAATATAAGGAAAAATTTCTCTTCCCATTGCCACTATTCCTGAAAAAAGGAAATAGTGATTCAAGCAGACAAAGTACTATGTCCAGACACCCTAAAATTTGGGAAATTTTTCCTCTTTACATAAAGGCTAAAATTGCAGGTGTATTTTCCTGATTTTGTACATTGGTGATGGCAGGAGAATGTGTCTAAATATTAGAAAAGGAACATCAGTTCTGTATTATACGACAGATCAGCCTTGTCAAGTAATATCTGTTGTTGGTAGCTCAACATGCAAGCATATTAAATTGGAATTTGATCCAAGACCTTACTTCTTCTGAGCTGGGTCTATTTTTTACTCAATTATTTTTTCTTGCAAAGATTCATAGGTGGCTGAAAAAAATAAGTTATAGTTATGCCTTTATTTATTTCTTTAACATTTTGAAATATGTAATAGATGAACTCTGCATAGTTTGCAATAAAATCAAACAAAGTGCAAAATGAAAATCCCTATAAACTAGACAGCAACAAAACAGCCATTCAATATATAAAGAATATAAGTTAAAAGGCAATTACAATTAAACAAATACAAAATCCTGGGGAAAAAAATCTTCACCTGGCACCAAAATGATGCTGGGGAGGCACCATTTAACGCTTCCATAGAAAGTCATTCCAAGATTAGGACACCACCACAGAAAAAAGCTCTCTCTCTCTCTAAATTCTCACCTCTCCTTTTTTGGTGATAGAGGCTGGAGGAGAGCCTTGTTAGAGAAACACTCTTAAAATCTGGGCATGTCTATAAAGGAGAAGATGCTCCTTCAAGTAACATGGCCAAGTAAAGGCATTTAGGTTTTTAAAGGTTTTTTAAAAAAGACACTGTGGCTCTTTTTTATATGTTTACTGGGTCTGTAAATGTATCTTTCCCCCTTTTAGTTCTGTATTTGTCAAATTGTTCATTTTTATTTTATGTCTGTCTGTTTGAAAAAGGATTAATAACAATGTCGAATAAAGAAAAAATAAATGCAAGGTTGCTAAAGGTTATTTGTGCATTTATTCGGCATGAATTTTAGTGGGTGGCAATGGGATAGTACTTTTTTAACAGGGATTAGATTTTGTGTTTTAGGTAGGATGCTTTATTGAATTGTTGCATTTTTCAGTTTTTTGCTTGCAAGCCATTTAGATATGTGGGTTGTGATGGTATATAAAATAAATAAATATAATAAACGATGTATAGGACCAGTGTGGGTGTAGTGGTTTAAGTATCAGGCTAGAATAATCCTAGTCCCACTTTAAGCACAAAGCCATCTGGGTGACCTTGGGCTAGTCATTTTCTTTCAGCCATGGAAGGAGGAAATGGCAAACCATTGAAAAACCTTGCCAAGAAAACTTCAGGGACTGGCCTAGGAAGTGTCCACAAATTGGACGTGATTTAATGGAAGAAAAAAAAAACAATTTATGTCACAACATATCATATAATATGTAATATCTGCAAGCAAACTTTGTATAACTAGTATGAAAGTTCAAGAACCTAAAGACTAAAGTGGTCTTCTCATCCATTTTTCTAACCTTGGGCCGTCCATCTCTCTCTTAGCCCAAGAAAGGGGCAATGGCTGATCGCTTTTGAAATCTTCCCAAGAAAAAATGCAGAGATTTCCCCAGGACTCAGCAATGAGAAAAAAGGTATAACAGACACCTCATGGTCTGATTCCCATAACTGAAATATAATAATTATAAAATTTGTTTGAGGGAAAGAAGTAACATATTAGTACATGTTAGAAGTATCCACAGCTGCTCAGAAATACTAATGAATGAACTTAGCGATATTGCAGGGAGCATCTTAATTTCAAAAGGTAGAAGTATGAATACAAGAAGCCAGCCAGCATGGCTACATGAAAAGCTTAGGGAAGGTCTGAAAACACACAAAGCTGTAAAAAAGAGATGGACAAATAAACTACCAAAGAAAAGTACATACAGGTTGCCTGAAAGTGTAACGAATAAGTGCTCGGAATAAATAGAATATTATTCAAAGAATGTTCATCAATTGTTTCTCATGAGACTTGAGCGAGATATTGAATGTATTGATACAAGATTCAATCCTAATACCTGCACTGTTAAAAAAAACTTGGATAAAAGAATTTATTAAAGATGAATAAAGTTGGTTAATAGTCAGTTAATAAAGATTTAGCAAAAGGAGTTCTGATCACTGACAGATTCTTAACAGCTTAAAAGACACCCCCAAAATTATAGATAGTAGTTTGCTGGCTAAACATATATTTAAAGTGAAACTTTGCAATAAAAGAAAAATAGTTTGCACAATTTGGAAGCTTAAGGGATGAGCAGAGATCATTTTATGTATAAATCATTTAAATAAATGATACATAATATACTTTCCTATAAAGCTGAATTCTAAAATTCAGTTCAGAATGTAAAACTTTATATGGAATCTGAACTCTGCTTCATTTGCTTCCTAAGAGTGAACATTCTGGATTAATTGAAGATACAGAGAATGCAGAGGTTCAGCCCTGTAATTTTTCAAAAACAGTCCCATTTTGGAGACCTTGGATGATCCATCTACTACAGTCTATTTCAATCACCCTGGAGAAGATTAAGCATAGAATTTACCTGCAAGCACTAACAGCATCACCCAAGATAGTATCATTGTGGTGTCCATCTTCCCAACCCTTCTGTCCCAGGTTCAGACACACCAACACCTGAATTTAAAAGTTTGTGACAATGCAGAGGTGTGGCTAATTGAGGTGTGATTCATTGCCATAATCTTAAGACAATGCCTTTCAAGGATCAATATCTGCAATTCACATATATGCTCTATTTGTCTACCAACAAGGTTAGCATTGCAGTGATAAATGTTTCCATGATTTATAGAAAAGCATTGCCACATACTCAATAAAAATGTTACTTCTTTTTGGTCATAAGCTATTTCCCTAGAGATAAGAGATCCCTCTTCAGATATGCCTAAGATTGAAAAGGCCAAAGAACAAACCATAATTAAACTAGATAGGGTAGATCTGCATAATCTGCTCATAGGGCAGCAGCAGTGTTGCCAACAAATATTTAAAGGTGTGAAAAATTATGATTTATTGTGTGTTTGACTCTTTTAAAAATATGGAATGTATCATTACTTTACAGTCTTGAAGCTGATAATAAAGGAAAAATAGAGACAGAAAATGAAATAGTGTAAAAAAAAACTTAAAAAGGAGAATCTCTAGAAAGCTCATTTTCCCCTTACACTGTCCAGAGCCACTAATAACTACTTAAGTACAGGTAGTCCTTGACTTACAACATTTCATTTGGTGACCATTCAAAGTTACAAAGGCACTGGAAAAAAGTGACTTATGACCATTTTCCTCAGTTACCACCTTTGCAGTATCCCCAGGGTCACATGATCAAAATTTGGATACTTGGCCATTGGTTCATATTTATTGTTTTGCATTGTCCCGGGGTCATGTGATTCCCTTTGCGACCTTCTGACAAGCAAAGCCAATGGGGGAATCCAGGTTCACTTAACAACCAGCTTACAAACTTATCAACTGCAGTGATTCACTTAACAACTGTGGCAAGAAAGGCAGTAAAATGGGGCGAAACTTGCTTAACAAATGTCTCACTTAACACTGGACATTTTGGGCTCAATGGTAGTCATAAGTTGAGGACTACCTGTATTTATACTTTTCTTGAAAATTGGACATTGTTGCTTATATTTATTTAAAGCGGATTATATGATATGTTTTAATTAATCTTGTAACACTTTTTCCTCAAAAAGTGGATTCCAAATATATGAGCTGTGGTGGTACAGCAGACTAACTCTGCCCACTGTCAGGAGTTCAATCCTGACTGGCTCAAAGTTGACTTAGCCTTCCATCCTTCTGAAGTGGGTAAAATGAGGGCCCAGATTGTTGGTGGCAATATGCTGACTCTGTAAATTGCTTAGAGATGGATGTAAACCACTATAGAGTGGTATGTAAGTCTAAGTGCTATTGCTAACTGTTGGGGGGGATTCTTAAGTAGGCAGATCTTAAGTAAATAATATTTACTTTTTATTTACTATGAACATGCCACTCAACAGTCTCACTTCAGCTCAGATAAGTAAGGCTCTGAGTCAAGGGGCAGCCAATTTTATTTTTAAAAATGCAGGAAGAAAGTCACCATGATATCTAAGCAAACTGCATCTCATTCATCCACAAGTTTAACAACTCTACTTGCTTTTTTTAAAAAAAATGGTTTGTATGTAGCAGGGGAGGGCGGTTGTCTGGATTCTGGGGAAGACATTTAATCCAGATTAAACATAAAAGTGATCACCATGGATTAGAACAGTCATCACCAACCAGTGGGCCAGGGACCACTGGTGGTCCGTGAGAAAATTTTGGTAGTCCGCAGAGAAATGTCATCCCCAAAGCAATTAATCCAGACCCGCAGGAACGAAGACTTTTATTGCTTGCATTGTGAAAAACATGAAATAGTGAGAGGAAGGGTTAAAGGGTGGAGCGGGGAACTTGCCCCACTCACCCCACGCACCTCGCCTGGCCACCAGGCTGCTTCTTTCCACTTCTTTCTTCTTCTGCTTTTGGCTTCATGCAAGGAAAACAGCAAATGTCTTTCTTTCTCTCCCCCAAACTCCACCAGCAATGAGTCTTTGGGACCCTGCAAGGCTTCCTGCTCCAAGAGGCTGCGCCGGCAAAAACTCATTTCTGGTGGAGTTTGGAGGAGATAAAAAAAGACTTCTGCTACTTCTGCTGCTTTCTTTGCATGAAGCCAAAAGAGTCTCCCCCCTCCCCCCCAAGAACAGAGCTGGAGACGGTATCCTGCGATCCTAAATAAAGAATGGTCAATCGGTAGAAAAAATGGGGTGGGGAATTTTCCTGCAGACTTTTTGGGGGATTTCCCCAGGGTCTCTGGTCCACGGGATTTAAAATTAAGAGTTTGGTGGTCCCTGAGCTCTGAAAGGTTGGCAACTCCTGGATAGAACTGTGTGAAACACTTGAGTAGGCCCTGTTTCAACCTCACAAGGATTGCTTCAAGTGCAGAACAGCCTTCTTGTGTTTTTACGCAGAAAAACTATCCTTCAAGTTTTTATGTATGGAGCTTGTCTTTCCTCTTACTTCCTTTTGTTCATATTCTTGTGTACTCTTGGTGCATTCCATGGCATATTAGCTTGCAAGGGAATTTTTGAAATTATTGTCAATTTTCCCTGTTTGCTTTTCAGAAGCTTTAATTTATTAAAAAATGGTGTATGGGTTGTATATTTGTATTTAACAAAGGGAGTGTGCATGTCATGATTCCTTTTTGTTTTGCAATGACCTCTTTAAGATGTAAATATTTTACTTAGGCAGAATAGCTTCTTTCTTTCTGTTGTGGAGCGATGTAAGGAAGAGGCATGAGACCAGAGCGTACAACTAACAGGCTTTATTACAAGGAATAAAGGGTTGTCGCGTCTGCTTGCTAACTTGCAGACCAGCGGGCGACAATGGCTGGCTCTGCTCGACAGCCGGCTTATATAGCCGACTGTCAAACGGAGCCAACCAATGGGAGCTGCTGGTGCTCCCGCTCAAACAGCGGACCTGGTTGGGGACCCCAACCAGTTCCACAGACATAACACCCCTTTCCCCCAGCTGGGGACATGCGTAGTCCTGTAGATACGAGGGTTGTCTTCGCTGGCGACCAGAACGTCGCAGTTCGGGTGAACTGTTGGCCGGTGTCAAGTCCTGGTCTTTGGAACGTGCCTCAGCGGTCGTCGGGGCGTGGGTTTGCCCCGGCGTAGTGTCCTGTGGTGCTGATGAAAACCCCTGCTCTGGTTGGCCCGGCTGAGTCTCGAGGTCTGGCTGGTCAACTGGGTCGCTCGGTGGCTGGAGTGGTGACTCTGGCCGGAAACTCGTGTTCTCCCGCCAGTCCTCTCGCTCGTCAGGGAAGACCAGGTTCCGCAGGGGATCCGCATCAGGCACTGGTGAGGCGTCGTTGGCGCTGGCAGGTTGGCATGGGTTGGTATCTGTTGCGCCCTTCCGCCGCCTTCTGAGTTGATCTACGTGTCTCCACCACAAACGTCCATCCTCTAGGAGGATCCTGTAGGACCTGGGACCTGTGACTGACACGACTTGTCCTGGCACCCACAACGGATCCCCCGCGTAGTTCCTGGCGTATACCAGGTCTTGTGGGGCGAAGTCTCTGACCAGACTGTCGGACCCTAAGGGAGTGTCTGGGCAGTAGTGAGGGTGTAGCCTGTCCAGGGTGGTTCTAAGGCGTCTCCCCATTAGAAGTTCGGCAGGAGATTTGTTGGTGGTGGTGCAGGGCGTTGTGTGCTGGCTGAGCAGGAAACGAGACAGTTTAGAGTGCCAATCCTCCTGGCCAAACCTGGCAAGTGCCTCCTTGGCTGACCTAACTGCTCTCTCTGCCATCCCGTTGCTAGCGGGATGGAATGGTGCTGTAAGGACGTGTCTGATGCCCAAGTTAGCAGTGTACATGCTGAATTCACACGATGTGAACTATGGGCCATTGTCTGAAACCAGCGTGTCAGGGAGCCCGTGGGTGACAAATAGACGGGTTAGGGCCTTAACTATCGCCTGGGTGGTGGTTGTGGGAAGTAAGGCTACATCAATCCACTTGGAGTATGAATCCACGACCACCAGGAAGGTCCTGCCATGTACAGGCCCAGCCAGGTCGACATGCAAGCGGGACCAAGGGGCGTTTGCACTCTCCCATCTGGTGGGCGAGGCAGCTGGAGGGGCAGCCCTGGTTTGTTGGCATGGCTGGCAAGAGCTTACCCAGTTGGCGATTTGAGCGTCCATGCCGGGCCACCAGACGTAGCTGCGGGCCAGGGCCTTCATTCTTACGATGCCCGGATGACCCTCGTGAAGCACCTTCAGGATGGGCACTTGAAGGGAGGCTGGGATGACCACTCTTGTTCCCCACAATAGACAACCTTGCAACTTTGACAGTTCCTGCTGGCGGGTTTTAAAGGGGACAAAATCAGTTGTACATTGAGTTTCCGGCCACCCCCTTCCCACCCAGTCCAGAACCTGGGCGATGATTTTGTCCTTTTTTGAGTGCGCCGCGATGTCCTCGGCTGTCACTGGGAGCTTGAGTTCGTTGACCTCAAAAATGGCGTGGATAGGCGCTGGGTCTTCGACTGTGACTGGCAGGGGGCAGCGACTGAGGGCATCGGCGTGGCTCAAGTTCTTACCGGGACGATGCACTAACTTGAATGAGTAAGCGGCCAGAAACAGGGTCCATCTGGTCATTCTGGGTGAAAGTACCTGCGGGGTTTGCTTATCTCCAGACAGAAGTCCTAAAAGAGGTTTGTGGTCAGTCACTAACTCAAAGTGGTGGCCAAACAAGAATTCGTGGAACTTCTTAACTGCAGCCACTGCAGCCAAGGCTTCTTTATCGATTTGGCTGTAGTTCCTCTCAGTTGGAGAAAGGGTCCTAGAAAAGAAAGCAATTGGCGCCTCGGAACCGTTGGGGAGTCTGTGGCTCAGGACAGCCCCAATGCCAAAAGGGGATGCGTCAGCAGCCAGGACCAGGGGAAGACATTGATCGAATTGAACTAGAACCACTTCTGATGTGAGTAAGGATTTGACTGAGTTAAAAGCATGGGTTTCCTTGGGTCCCCAGTGCCAGGGCGAGTCTTTATCTAGTAGCCTATGTAATGGTTCAGCGACCGATGCCTTGTGCGGGAGGAATGAGGCGTAAAAGTTCAGGAGTCCCAGGAAAGCTTGAAGTTCAGTCTTGTTGGTGGGTGTGGGTGCCTCATGGATGGCCTTCACCTTGGACTCAACGGGGTGGATGCCAGAGGCGTCTATTCTATAACCCAGAAAGTCCACCTGCCTAGTGGCGATGGCACACTTCTCCCTCTTAAGTTTAAGGCCATGCTGTCTAAACCTCTCCAGCACTGTCCTGACTCTCTGAATGAGCTGGGGTCGGTTCGTGGCTGAGACTAAGATGTCATCGAAGTAGGGGACCACTCCTGGGAGACCCTGGAGAATCCTCTCCATGAGTGACTGGAAAATGCCTGGGGCCACGCTGACCCCGAATTGGAGGCGCCTACACTTGAATGCCCCCCTGTGCGTGACTATGGTTTGTAATTCCGCTGTCTGCTCATCGACAGGGAACTGTTGGTATGCCTGTGACATGTCTAACTTGGCGAAAATGGTGCCGGGTTCGAAAGTGTGTAACGGATGCTGAATAATGGGGACAGGGTATGCGCTGACCTGCAGATAGCGGTTGAGCGTGGTTTTGTAATCTGCACAGATTCTCAAACTGCCATCTTTCTTAAGTGGGGTGACTATGGGGGTCTCCCATTTAGTGAAATCAGTGGGTTCTAGCACCCCTTGCTTAAGTAGTTTGTCTAGTTCTGCGTCCAATTTGGGACGGATGGCAAAAGGTACCCTACGTGGTTTTAAACGAAGAGGGGTTGCCTGGGGGTTTACTGAAAATGATATGGGGGTGCCCGAATAGCACCCAGCTCGTTGCTAAATACATCGGAAAAATCAGAAAATAGTGTATCTACATCAGAAGCTGAGACAGCATGGATCCCGGTTACACTAAGGCCGAGAGAAGGAAACCAATCAAGTCCCAATAGACTAGGGAGGGTACCATTAACAACCACTAGAGGCAGGTGGCCCTTAAAGGCTTGGAATTGAACAAGGAACTTGCCTTTCCCGAGGACAGGAATGTTCTTGCCCTGGTAGTACCGCAGCGTCAAGTGGCATCTTTGTAGCTGTTTCCTTGACAGTCTGGGCTGGATCCTCTTCTGGGTATCCCAGGAGATGATTGAGAGCGCGGATCCCGTGTCCACCTCCATCCTGCAGGGTTTACCTTCTAGGAAAACAGAAATTTTAATTTTATCAGGGGTTTGGGAAGTATGGTTAGCGTGGTAGCAGGTACAGCAGTCCTCCACTTGCCTTTGGGAGTTAGGAGGTGGTAAAGATCGCCCTGCTTGGCAGACTCTAGCGATGTGATCCTTCTTTTGGCAGTTCAGGCAGATGGCATTTCTGAACCTGCAGGATGCCCTAGGGTGGGAGCCTCCACAGGTTAGGCACATGGGAGGTTGTTTGGGGGTGAAGCTGTTTCTTTGCCCCTCTCCTACCTGTGAAGGCTTCTGATGTTTAAGGCGGTTAATGTCAGATGCGTCTGTGGGGTCATCTTCGCTGATTACTTCTTCAGAATGGACAGTTGGCGTGCTGGGTTTAGATTGAGTGCCCTGAATTTCAGCTGCTGACTGGGCCGAGAGCTCAGCAGCCAGGGCTTCCTCCATGGCTAAGGCTAGAGTCAAGTCCTTTTTTGCCAGTAAACGCCTCTGGAGTCTTAGGTCTCTCACCCCACAGACGATCTGGTCCAACAGCATGTCTTCCAAATATTCTTTGAATCCGCACTGTAAAGCGGCTGTTCTCAGGGCGGCCATGTATTCGTTGATCGACTCCCCCTCTGCCTGTTTCCTGACCCTGAAGGCATACCTTCTGGCTATTTGGGATGGTTTGGGCGAATAGTGATTTGAAAGTATTTCCTGTAGCTCGTCCCATGGGACGCTTCTGATGGCGCGGGGTGCGACTAACGCTGTAGCGGTGTCGAAGACGGCGGCTCCGCAGTAACTCAGGAAATAGGACTTCTTCCTATGCTCCGCAGTGTTGGCTAAACCGATGGCGTCAAGAAAATGGCTGAATCGATTTTTGTAGGAGTCCCATGTTTCCTCGTTTGGTTTGAATGGAGGGAATGCTGAATTAGTACTCATCGTGGAGAAAAGAACAGGTTCGTCTTCTTCAATCGCTATTTGAATTTGCGCTCTTAAAAGAACGCGGCTGCGGCTGCCTCTCTGGGCTGCGTAGCTCTTTTTGAAAATCGCGCTCTTGGTGAGCGTGGGCGGCCTCGGCTGCGGCGCCTGTGGCTCGCTTCAGCGAATCAGCTCAAACAATATCAGTTTGAATTTCGCGCTCTTTGCGAGCGTGGGGCGGCTGCGGCTACAGCGCCCGTGGCTTCACTCTCCGTGACTTACAGCTCTTTGAATAAACGCGTCTGGTTAGCCTTCGACCATCCCACCCTCGTCGCCAGTGTTGTGGAGCGATGGTAAGGAAGAGGCATGAGACCAGAGCGTACAACTAACAGGCTTTATTGCAAGGAATAAAGGGTTGTCGCGTCTGCTTGCTAACTTGCAGACCAGCGGGCGACAACGGCTGGCTCTGCTCGACAACTGGCTTATATAGCCGACTGTCAAACGGAGCCAACCAATGGGAGCTGCTGGTGCTCCCGCTCAAACAGCGGACCTGGTTGGGGACCCCAACCAGTTCCACAGACATAACACTTTCTCTTTCTTTCTTTCTTTCTTTCTTTCTTTCTTTCTTTCTTTCTTTCTTTCTTTCTTTCTTTCTTTCTTTCTTTCTTCTTTCTTTCTTTCTTTCTTTATGCATTTGCAATGTTTGAGTGACATGGCCATAGGTGTATATTACAGGCCACCCAATCAAGCAGAAAAAATAGATGTCCTTTTTGCCAGCCAACTAACAAACATATGCAGGAAACACACAACAATAGTAATGGGAGACTCCTGATATCAGTTGGAAAACTAATTCTGCACCAAGTGAGAAATCAAACAAGTTCCTAACCAACATAGCTGACAACTTTGTTGTCCAAAAGGTAGAGGGTGAAACTAGAGGAACAGCCGTACTGGACTTAATTCTTACAAACAGAGAAGAAGTAATAGAGGGAGTTGAAACTGCAGGAACCTTGGGTGAGAGTGACCATGTCATACTAGAATTCAACATAATACAAACACAAGCAACAGAACATAATAATACCAGAGTCTTGGATTTTAAAAGAGCTGATTTCAATCAACTCAGAGAGAACTTGGGAAATATTCCACGGATGAAAATCCTAAAGGGGAAAACAACTCAAGAATCATGGGAAACTCTAAAAAGTATTATCATAGAAGCCCAGACCAGCACAATACCACTGAGAAAGAAAAACAAGAAATCCAAGAAGATTGATAGAGGAATAAAGTTGCCAGCTTGAGGAAATGGACTACCTAGAACAGGGGTGTCAAATTCACATCGTCATGGCGGCATCATGTGACAAATCGGGACTTTTTCCTCCTTCACTAAACCAGGCATGGGTGTGGTCAGCACGTGACACATCTGTAAGTTTGACAGCCCTGACCTAGAAGAACAGTAGAATCTCTCTCTTCTGTTCTCCTGCTTTAATATGCAGCCATGCCCATCCAATGATCAATTGTCTGGCAACATGATTTGAAAACAGATTTATTGTTTTCTGAAAAAGGAGTAAAGCATGCAGCTGACAGGTGATTGAATGGGGGATACTATATCATAAGGTGGAAGAGTCAATTCATTCAAAACTCTCTGAAAGAGTCAACTATCCCATTAACTATGTGATTTCCTGATTTAGTCAAGTTGCAGTCCATCTCTGATATTCCTGTCTCATTTAAACAAAATAGGACCAGTGACATGTACCCTGGACCTGGTAGAGTATGTGGGTTCAGCACTAGGCCAAAGTGCCAATAGATTATGGGCTAATTCTACCCACAAACACAAACTCACTGATCAATAGTGACAACTGATCACCTAACTTTGCTGCTGCTAGGTGGATTTGGCAAATTGACATGTAATTCTCTTCCTGAAACAGCTACTGGTTGCTCTCAAAGGGAAAACACAGGCCTAGCTAACCCAGGGGTGTCAAACTCACATTGTCATGGCAGCATCACATGAAGTATTGGGACTTTCTTCCCATTTGCTAAACTGGGAGTGGGCAGATGCATCACACACTGGCCTGTGGGCTGGGAGTTTGATAGCCCTGAGCTAACCAAAGACTAAGGCTATCTAATGCATGGGCTGAATAGACAATGAGGGCAACTTAATGGGGACTTAGAAGAATAAAGGGGTCAGCAGGAAGCATTTTCACAATGGTAAGATGCAAATGAGAAAAAGCCCAGTAAAAGAAGGAATAGAGGTTAACAAGAGCAAAGAAAAATGGCATTATCTGAAAAATCCTAGCTATGTGAAAACTGAAGCGCAAAGTCAAATAAAAAAAACTGTCACAGACAATGGAGGGGATCTATCTAAGGAGATCCATAGCAGATGAAACAGTTATCAAAAGATGTTCCAGCCAATTGAAGGGAACATGGTGTTTTTAGGACTCCCAGTTTGGCACCTGACTGATAGAGCAGAAAAGCAACTTCTGACAGAAGAAAATCCCAAAAGGAATGGAAATGTTGGCAGTCAATAAGAATAAACAAGTGATCTGTTTCCTTTCTTTGGAGGAATACAGGAAAAGTGTTTATTTCAGTGTTTTATTCTGACAATTTTTAGCATACATTCTAACATGTCAGCTCTGCTACTAAAGAGAATAAGTCAGTGGTGTCTGGAAGCTAAGGTTGGCTGAGGGATATTGGAGGTCAAGGCTCTTTGTGCCTATTAGCTTAAATCAAATCATAACTTCAAATTTCAAATCTCCAGTTCAAGTCAGTTGGTGCAGTTTGTGTAGACATAATAAAATGCACAGTAAACAGTATCAAACAGGCTTGCAAATAAATCAGCTAAATATAGGTATTAAATATAGGTATATATAGGTATATATTGGGGCACTGCTATCATGTCTCCCCTGGTCCTTCTCTTCACTAGACTAGCCATGTTCAGTTTCTGCAACCGTTCATCATATGTTTTAGCCTCCACTCCTCTAATCGTCATGGTTGCTTTTATATCTAGTGAACCTTAGTGTTTTGTGGGTACATTTTGTGTCCTATTGTACTCATATCTTGCCTTCATACATAAGGAAATTGATTAAAATCCTCACCTTTCAACAAGTTAATCATACTTAGAAGTCTTTTATAAATAAGCAATGCATGCAAGCTCTGAGATAAAAAAAGACCTTTCACATACATTTTGCAAAATGGGACGAAGTTTAAGATAGAAGATCATCCTTTTTAAAGAATCAGTTCCTTGTGTATTCTTAAAGCCTCTCTGCATATATTCTTCTTCTGTGATGCATCACTTTCAACCAAATGAGCATATGATTATACATCCCCAAAATGCACATTAGCCCCTGCGAACTGGCAGTTGAAGAGGTCTGTCTCTATTTCCACATGTTAGTAACTTGACAGCTACAAAATGTACATTAAGAATTTGAACAGAGGTATTCTTTGAAGGGAATTCTTTCACAGATATTCTAAATAAATAATAAGTATTTTGGGATGTATAATCATATTGTATCCAGTTTTGGTCTCTATGTTATAAAAAGGATGTTGACATTCTAGAAAAAAGTATAGGGAGCCGGAAGCTAAACGGTTGCAGGAATTGGGTATGTCTATTTTAATGAAAAAAGGACTAGGGGTGATCTAAGGGGCTGCCACAAAGAAGAGGGGGTCAACATATTCTCCAAAGCTCTTGAAGGCAGGACAAGAAACAATGGATGGAAACTAATCAAGGACAGAAGCAACTTAGAACTAACAAGAAGTTCTGTTAAATAACAATATTGTTAAATAACAATATTGCAACCCAACAGGACAGACACAGACTTCAAAGGATAATTAGGACTGCAGAAAAAACAATTGCTACTAACCTGCCTTCAATCGAGGACCTATATACTGCACAAGTCAAAAAAGAGGGCTGTGAAAATATTTATAGACCCCTCACATCCCAGACATAAACTGTTTCAACTCCTTCCCTCAAAACAACGCTATTGAGCACTGCACACCAATGCTATCACTCTGCTAAACAAATAATTCCCTCAACATTGTTCAACTATTACAAAGTCTGCACTACTATTACTGTTAATCTTCTCATCACTCCTTATCACCCATCCCCTCCCACATGTGACTGTATGACTGTAATTTTTTCACTTGTATCCTTACAATTTATATTGATTGTTTTGTAGTTATGATTTGATTTCTTATTGTACCCTATGACTATCATTAAGTGTTGTACCTTATGATTCTTGACTTTTGATGAATGTATATTTTCTTTATGTATACTGAGAATATTTGCACCAAGACAAATTCCTTGTGTGTTCAATCACACTTGGCCAACAAAGAATTCTATTCTATTCTATTCTATTCTATTCTATTCTATTCTATTCTATTCTATTCTATTCTATTCTAGTCTAGTCTAGTCTAGTCTAGTCTAGTCTAGTCTAGTCTATAAGAGAGTTTCACACACATTACAGTACCACCCACTAAAAATGATAGATAAATTTATTTGACTGCCACAAATAAATCTAATTATTTTTTTGGAGTCAGAATTGGGCCAAAAGTAAATATGCCACTCTGATTCAAGTCTGATGAACTTTTCAAAATCTGGGATAGGTAGCTGCTTTTTGTGACTTTCATAAGCAAAAAGAAAAACAAAGACAACAGCAAAATGTGTCTGCATTCCCACTCCTGGTCAGCTTGGAAAAAGAAAATTTTCGTGACCAAAAGAAAATCCTAGAAATTCTGACCCACAGTTTGAGAAACTCCACCTTTGATCATAAATCAGACCTCCCCCAAATTTACCACTTTTGTACCACCTGTATAAAAAAAAACTTCTAATAAAGGATAATCCATATTATATATTTTATAACAGTGATACCCATGCCAACTCACTAAACCGATCTAAAATTAAGGGTGCCTAGCATTTCCCAAATATGTTAACATATCAATGTGGAGAAACATTAGTAATTTCAGGAATGAAAGTGCAGCATTCAAAATAGAGCAAGCAAAGCATGGCTCTAATTCCAACTCACCCACCTAAAAGTGCATGTTTTATTTGTCTAAAAATGCAGGAAGATCGTGTTTTCCCTTCATATGGGAACTAAAACAGAAGAGGCTAAGTAAACAAAACCACCAAGTAAAAACAGTTACATTTCCTTCTTCTCAGGGTGAACTTTTACCTACCTTATCTAAAGGTGAGACTAGTAAGCAGATTTTATGACCGCAGGAAAGGAGCGTGTTCTTTCTAATGGATTTATAGTTAGTCTGATTTTAAGACTCAAGGATAGTCAGAATGCATCAGCAGGCAGCAATCAGATCACCATTCCAACCGCTAGCTAAAAATAGCATCCTCTGGGCAAACATTTAGAAAAGTATGAAGTCCAATAATTGTATAATAGCACGGTCACAGTCCTACATGGTATTGCTAATTCCAAATTGAGAGTACATTACATTTCAAAACTAATAATGATTGACATATTTCCCCAAATTTTACAGGTAAATCTGGCCCCAGTATGAATTTTCTTTTACAAAGGAGAACATTTCATAGAATAATAGTTAATATATTAATATATATTCTATATATTAACATTATGAATTCGGATAGAGAAATGGACATCGCCAATGAATTCGGAGCACATGGATATGTTTAGGAGGGCACTGACTTATCAACACTGGTTTATTGCCTTTCCTGGAAAAATATATGGAACAATCCCATTGGTGGGAAAATCCAGTTAGGATTAGACCTCCATGAATTTTTCTGTCAGAATTCATTGGATCCTAATCCTAACCCTAGGTGTGATTTTTCCATGTATTTTGCCAGGAAAGTCAGATAGGCCAGATTTGAAAAGTTAGTGCCCTCCTAAAAACACAAATGTGCCCGAATACATTGGTGATGTCCATATTTTTCACTGAATTGACTAGTACTGCCACAGACTTTTCAACTTTGCCTCATCCCCATTTCCTAACCCTAAGTGGATTTTTAAGAAGTATGAGTAGGAGAAAACTGATTTTCGACTCTGGCTCATTTTCATTTCCTAACCTTAAGTGGATTTTCCTGCCAACAGGATTTTCCCATGCATTTTACCAGGAAATGAAGATGAGCCAGACTCGAAAAGTCAGTGCCCTCTTAAAAATGCTCATGTGGTGATGTCAACTTTTCTGTCTGAATTCATGGGGGCCTAACTCTAACCCTAAGTGGATTTTCCAGCCAATGAGATTATTCGATGTATTTTACTAGGAAATGCAGATAAGTCAGTGTCGAAAAGTCAGTGCCCTCCTAAACATATATATGAGTTCCGAAATCATTGGCAATGTCGATTTTTCTGTCTGAATTCATGGAGGCCTAACCGTAACCCTAAGTGGATTTTCCCATCAATGGGATTTTTCTATGTCTTTTACCATGAAATGCAGATAAGCCAGACTCAACAAGTTAGTGCCCTTGTAAACATACCCATGCACTCCGAATTTGTTGGGGATGTCCATTTTTCTGTCCCTATTCATGGAGGCCAAACCCTAACCCTAAGTGGAGTTTCCTGCCAATGGGATTTTTCCATGCTTTTTATTAGGAAGTGGGGATGAGCTAGACTTGAAACGTCAGTGCCCTCTTAAAAATACCCATGTGCTGCAAGTTCACTGCCAGCTATTCTGAGAGTTAAAGTCCACAAATCTTAAAATTGCCAAGTTTGGAGACCTCTGGACTAGAAGATCTGCAAGATCCCTTCCAACTCTTGTTAGTTTGTTTTATTTTTTTTTAAAAAAAGTTCTTTAAACTGCTAGTTAGCTTTTATTCTATTGGGAGGCAGTTTTACTTAGCAGGTCCCCCCCCCAAAAAAGTTATTCTTTGAAAGACCTTTTTAAATTAAAATAATTATAAATCAAAACGTGATTAGAAAGTGAAGTGGATGAACCTAGTGTCCTTCAAAGGCTTCACCTCAGTTGAGAGCTTGATGGTTCCCCTGTGTGGAAACCTTCCTGTACTCTTCTTGCATGAAGCAGATGCCCAGAGCACAATTAGGCCATTTTTTTTTCAGGTCTTGTACTTTGTGTTTCTTTCAGCTTCTGCCAACCACCAAAAATGTTGCAGTAAAACAGTGGGATTCAATTTTTTTAACTACCGGTTCTGTGGGCGTGGCTTGGTGGGCATGGCAGGGGAAGGATACTGTAAAATCTCCAGTCAGAGGTGGTATTTGCTGGTTCTCTGAACTACTCAAAATTTCTTCCTACCGGTTCTCCAGAACTGGTCAGAACCTGCTGAATACTACCTCCGATAATGAAGTGAATGCTGAAGAGAGCAAGGCAGACATCCTTTTGGGAAAGAGTTTATTTTCTGCTTATGACCCTGTAGTCCAGGGGTGGGATTCAAATTTTTTAACAACTGGTTCTGTGGGCGTGGCTTAGGGGGTGGGCATGGCTTGGTCATGTGACTGGGTAGACATGGCTTGGTGGTCATGTTATTGGCTGGGTGTGGCTAATATCACTCACATCAAGGCATGCATCTCCTCACCTGGCATCTCATGACCGTGGGGATGCTTCAACAGTCGTAAGTGAGAAAAATGGTCAAAAGTCAATTTTTTCAGTGCCATTGTAGCTTTGAATGGTCACTCCATACAAGCAAAGTACCAGCAAAGGAGGGGAAAAAAAACTCCAGAGACGTTCTTGAGATAGGAAGTCTAGTCCTGCCAAGAATGTAATAAGGGTTAATGGAGAGACAGTTTCTGTAAGCAACATCAGAATGTTTCCTTCCTGCCTTCCTTACAGGATTAGGCCAGTAATTTCTTCTAACAACCAGTTATCCAAACTGCTTAGAATGTTAACAACTGGTTCTAGCAAATAGGTTGGAACTGGTAGAATCCCACTGTAGTCCCTTTTTATTAGGGTGGAGTAAGGACGACTGAATGGAGATGAGTGTTTACTGGTTTACTTCCTGTCACCTACATGGAGTTCACAGCAGATATGTTCTCTTTGAGGCTTGATAAATATCTGTCAGTGCCTAGGATTGAACTCTCAACCTCCTGAGTTTGAGGCGAACATCTTCACCTCTAGGCCACTGTGCTGCTCCCTTTTGAAAAAGATTGATTGGTTTAGAAAAAACAGTTGAAAACCTGGGCTCTAGTTAAGAAACAGCAACTTGCATGTTTGTGTATTTTGTCACAAGAAGTCAGTGATGGTGGACCTTAGGATGCCCAGGCCTGATTTATAGACAGAATTGTGGATGGTGTGTGTGTTTGTAGCTGTATCTTTCTTTTCTGAAGGGCAGAGCAAGCTTAGGTTTTGTTTATTCAGTTTCTCTTTAAAGATAAATACATTTATAGTTCATTTTTAAAATGTCCCTCTATGAGTTCATTGACTTGAACCGGATCTTTGGTTTCACACAAAGGAGGATTCTTTTTAAAATTCAGCCACATAAATTTAATATTGCAAAAGTTGATGTGTATATGTAAATAGTAGATTTTTTTTTAAAGTTACAATAAATATAAGCATTAAAAGTCTTTTATAGTGTTCGGAAGCCCAGAAACAATAAAAGCAATAAGTAACCTACATGAGTTATCAAAGGATCAAGTTATTCATTAACACTAAATTGCCAAGCCATAAACAACTACGTGTCTGCTGTATGTCATACTGTATGTCATACTATATTGCAACATATTGCAAAAAAATGCAGACAGACGTAATTAGATTATCTTTTAAAAAGGCTTGCATCTATATAATAACCCTAACCCTGAGTTAAATCTACAACCTATCTATATTTTTTCATACAAATATATCCAATTTCATTTAAGCTCAGTATTCGCGTTTACAGTATTTATATATTTCATTAATTCTATCAAACACTTCATAATGTACCAGGAAACCCAGTTTTGTGCCCTTGGTCTGCATGGAGAAGAAACAGAGGAAAGTGTAAATGAAAAGTGTGCATTTCTCATAATTCCACATACTTTAATACCTGTGTGCATTAGCTTGTTTTAATGACTTTGCAGATAAATGTCTGCTTAGCATCTATTAATATTAAATATGTTATGTTGATATGACAGTATCTTGATAGAAGAAAATGCAAAGGATCTGCGAGGCCTAGTATTAAAAGTCAAGGAATACACTGAAAACCCGACTAGTGTTGGAGATGACACCTGAGAATACCATGAACAGCTAAGAAAACAAACGAATATATCACTGAACAAATTAATCTAGAGTTCTCAGTCACGACACAAATGAAGGGGCTCTAATTATTCTACTTCAGACCCATACTGCAAAAACTTAGTTCTTTGCAGAAAAGTCTAATGCTGAGAAAGGTAAAATGAAAGAAAAGAGGATGACCAGCAACAAGATGAAGAGACAATGAATGCACATTTGAAGATCTGAGGACCAAATTAGGGACAGATAATTATAGAGAAAATCTGTGTTGTCACTGAGAATTCATATCCTGGTGTATCATCATTATCATCATCATCAATATTCAATAAATGGCAAAATGCTACATTTAAGATTCAACTGTTGACATAAACTAGTATTTAATATTTGGCTATATTGGATATTTGGCTGCATGAATTTTATTTTGTCGATCTCAAATGTTACATTTTGCTTGTGCCTACCAAATAAAAATAGCTAAGAAGCAATAGCAAACATTTAGATAAAACCCAGGTTATTTTCAAATGTTAAATGGAACAACTAGAAATTCTGATAAATTCATATAACAAGTTTGATTTTCCTCACTTTCTAAAGACAAAGTCCTATCCAGGATATCTTGGTCAGGATAACTGTAATAAGATAAGAAATGCAAAAAGCCAATAACTGACAGAAGAATTTGTAGGCAATCCCAAATCCAAGATTTAAGCAGATAAAGAATGTACAAAATCAAAGTCCAAAATATATGTCCCCGCCAAAAAAATCAAGAATTCTGGTATCAATGTAATCAAGAAATTGTGGGACCATCATTTGGCGTTTTGACACTAGGCCTGCAAGGATGACGGCTTTGCTTCCAGTGTCAACCATCAAGTCATTTAGAACAGGGGTCACCAACCTTTTGGACTTCAGGGACCACCAAACTCATAATTTTAAATCCCGTGGACCAGAGATCCTGGGAAAATTCCATAAGAAGTCTTCAGGAAAATTCCCCACCCCTTTCCTACTGATCAATCATTCTTTATTTGGGATTGCAGGATACTGTTCCAACTCCCTTCTTAGGGAGAGAGAGAGAGAGAGAGAGAGAGAGACTGACTTTTGGCTTCATGCAAGGAAAACAGCAGAAGCAGAAGAAGTCTTTCTTTCTGTTATGTCCTGAGGACTCAAGGAGTTCTCACTCAGGTCCACTCACTTTATGTGGGCGTTATTCCCCCATTCCCATTGGTTGGTTCTCCCCAGCAGCCAGCTATAAAAGCAGGCTGCGGGGTCCAACCGGTTGCTGATTGCTGCGAGCCAGTTCCAGGCTTGGCAAGCACGGTCAGCCCTTTATTTGTAAAATAAAGTACTGTTGCACTCATGCTCTGGTTCAGCCTCTCATTGCTCAAACTTAACACTGGCGACGAGGGTGGGATGGCTACCAGAAGCACCTTGCAACCGCTGAGTCACTAGCCACCGATCCGCAGCCCAGAGAGAGCGATCGGCTGGCGATAAGGGAAACGCTGATCCGCAGCCAGAGAGAGCGGTCAGCCAACAAAACGAGCGATCAAAAAGAGCAAAACGCTGATCCGCAGCCAGAGAAAGCGGTCTGATTCAAAGTTAGAAGCGCCTGTAGCCGCTTGTTAGCCCCGCTACGGGAAAGTGAAGCGCTGCGAGCCGCAGCCGCTTGCATTTGGCGCGAAATTCAAACGGGTGTCATTTGAATTTCGAGCCAGTAGGAAACACAGCACAGCGCTGTAGGTAGTCACTAACGCCCACTTTTGGCGCGAATCAAGACACCTCCAACGGCTAGCAGCCAACGTGGTAACCCAGAGAGAGAAAGAGAGGGTAGCAAAAAAACCTCTCCAGAGCTGATATCACTAGTACGCACGAGCGCCGTAGTCCCAGAGAGATTTTTTCCGCAGGTAGCCCAGCCGCTCCAGCACCATGAGTTCCAACCCAGTATTCCCGGCGTTTAAACCAGACGAAGAGAAGTGGGAATCGTATAAGAACCGCTTCAATCATTACATCGACGCGGTCGGCCTGGCGGACGCGGGAGAACATCGGAAAAAATCCTATTTCCTAATCTACTGCGGAGCCACCGCTTACGATACAGCCGCAGCACTCGTGGCGCCGAGAGAATTGAAAAACGCCCGTGGTCCGAGTTGCTTGAGATCCTCACTAACCACTACGCTCCCAGGCCTTCACAAATCGCCAGGAGGTTCACGCCCGTATGAGGAAGCAGTCAAGTAAGGAGACCATCAATCAATATATGGCCGCCTCAGAACAGCAGCCCTGCACTGCGGGTTTGGAACATACCTGGAGGACATGCTCCTCGATCAATTAGTTTGTGGGGTCAAGGATCTCAACCTACAGAGGTGCCTGCTAGCAAAAGACCTCAACCTCGCGCAAGCGGTCGAGGAGGCCCTAGCAGCCGAACTAGCAACGAACTCAGCCACCGAAATTCAGGGCCCAAGTGCCAAGCTAGCATCGCTCCCAGTCCATTCCGAAGAGGTGGAAGAGGAGGAAACCCACAACGATGAAAACGACGTCCACCGCCTCGCAAACGACAGACGGTCGCAGGTAGGGGCCAAACAAGAATACACCGGTCCACCCAAGCACATCACATTGTGCCTAGCCTGTGGGGATCGCATCAAAGGGCCACCTGCAAGTTTAAAGGAGCCACGTGCAACAACTGCCATAAGAGGGGCACATCGCGAGAGTCTGCCAAGCCCCCAAAGCGCTGCACACAGACCCCTGTCCTCGCACTCGGGACCACAGAGGCAAGTATTAAACTGTCGCACGCACCGCCTTGCCAGGCGTACTTGCCACACTGTTAGTAAAATTTCTCTCTCCGTTTCCCTAGAAGGTAAACCTGCCACATGGAGGTTGACACAGGGTCAGCGCTCTCAATAATCTCGTGGAACACCCTCAAGAGACTCCACCCCAGCCTATCTACTACCCGGCTTCAGAGATGCCAGTTCGGTCTGAAGGACTACCAGGGGAAGGCCATTCCCATGATCGGCAGAGGCAAGTTCTTTGTCAGTTTTAGAGCTTTTAAAGGCCACCTACCTCTAGTGGTAGTTAACGGCAATCTACCCACCTTATTGGGGCTCGATTGGTTTCCCACCTCGCCTAGGGTTAACAGGAGTCCATGCTGTCTCAACCTCAGACACTGACTCCTTATTCGCTGACTACGCAGATGTGTTCAGCGAGGAGCTGGGGTGTTATAATGGAACCCCATCTCGCTCACCGTTGACCCCCAGGCAATCCCAATCAGATTAAAACCACGTAGAGTTCCATTTGCTATTCGACCTAAACTAGACGCTGAATTGGATAAACTACTAAAACAAGGGGTCATTGAGCCAACAGATTTCGCCAAGTGGGAGACGCCCATTGTCACACCCTTAAAAAGATGGTAGCCTGAGAATTTGCTCGGACTACAAGACAACAATCAATAAATATTTACAAGTTAGCGCCTACCCTGTGCCCGTCATTCAGCACTTATTGCACACATTCGAGCCGGGCAGTATTTTTGCTAAATTGGACATGTCTCAAGCATATCAGCAGTTCCCTGTTGATAACCAAACAGCGGAACTTCAGACCATCGCCACTCACAGGGTGCTTTCCGATGCAAGCGTCTCCAATTTGGCGTAAGTGTTGCCCCGGGTATTTTTCAATCCCTCATGGAGCGGATTTTACAGGGCCTCCCTGGTGTAGTACCCTACTTCGACGACATCTTGGTCTCGGCCAGGGACAGACCCCAACTCTTCCAGAGAGTGCGAGCAGTGTTAGAGAGGTTCAGACAGCATGGCCTCAAGTTAAAAAAAAAAATGCGCCATTGCCACTAGACAGGTGGACTTTCTGGGTTATAAAATTGACGCCTCTGGCATTCACCCCCTGGAGTCCAAGGTTAGGGCAATCCACGAAGCTCCCACACCAACCTCCAAAACGGAGCTACAAGCTTTCTTAGGGCTGCTGAACTTTTATGCATCCTTCTTGCCCCATAAAGCCTCAGTAGCCGAACCCCTACACAGATTACTAGACAAAAAGTCACCGTGGCACTGGGGGCACAAAGAAGACCAGGCGTTTAACGCCGTCAAAGCACTACTTACGTCCAGAGGCAGTGCTCATCCAATTCGACCCCAACCTTCCTTTAGTACTGGCAGCAGACGCATTCCCTTTTGGAATTGGGGCGGTCCTTAGTCACAGACTCCCCAATGGCGCCGAGGCCCCCATCGCCTTTTTCTCCAGGACGCTCTCGGCCACGGAGCGAAATTACAGCCAAATAGACAAGGAAGCCCTAGCAGCTGTTGCAGCCGTGAAAAAGTTTCACGAATTCCTTTTTGGCCACTTCTTCGAACTGGTCACCGACCATAAGCCCCTCCTGGGCCTACTGGCCGGCGACAAACAGACACCTCAAGTCCTTTCCCCTAGGATGACTAGGTGGACACTTTTCTTAGCGGCCTACTCATACAAACTTATCCACCGCCCGGGCAAAACTCTATCCCACGCCAACGCTCTCAGTCGCTGCCCCTTACCCGCTCCGGCTGAAGACCCAGCTCCTGTCAACGCCATTTTCGAAATCACCCAGTTGGACCTGCCCATCACCACCCTTGACATCGCCGCTAAAACCAAGGCAGACCAAACGCTCGCCCAGGTGCTCGACTGGGTGAGGAGGGGGTGGCCGGGAGGCAACGTTGATAACAAATTCGCATCCTTTAAGACTCGCATGCAGGAGCTGTCCAGTTTGCAGGGTTGTCTACTGTGGGGCACTCGAGTGGTCATTCCGACCTCGCTGCGAACCCGAGTCCTGGAGGCGTTGCACGAGGGACACCCCGGCATTGTGAGAATGAAGGCATTAGCACGCAGCTACGTGTGGTGGCCGGGTCTAGACGAGGACATTGTCAATTGGGTAAGTTCCTGCAGCATTTGCCAGGAATCCCGTCCTGCTCCCCCATCGCCACCCCTACCAGATGGGAGAGCGCCAGCGCCCTTGGTCTAGGATCCATATCGATCTGGCCGGCCCGTGCATGGAAAGATGTTCCTAGTGGTCGTGGACGCTTATTCCAAATGGATAGACGTGGCACAGCTATCCACGACCACCACACTAGCAATCACCAGCGTGTTAACGCGCCTGTTCGTTACACATGGACTACCCGACTCCATTGTCTCCGATAATGGCCCACACCGCATCAGTAGAATTCAGCCGTTTTGCTGCCAACCTGGGCATTCGCCACATTTTCACAGCCCCATTTCACCCTGCCAGTAATGGGTTGGCTGAAAGGGCCGTCAGGACCACCAAAGAGGCCCTCGCTAGGTTTGGCAGGGATGACTGGCACCACAAACTCGCACGGTTCCTGATGAGCCAGCACTCAACCCCCTGTGCAGTCACCAATAAGTCCCCAGCGGAACTTCTGATGGGCCGGCGCCTGAGGACTGTATTGGACAGATTGCACCCACAATACTGCCCTGACTCACCCTCGCTTCTACTGGGGTTAGACATTTTATGTTACAGGAGCCGATATTCGCAAGGAATTTCGCTGGGGACCCACTTTGGATTCCAGGCGAGGTCATCGCCATCACCGGGCCGAGATCGTATAGAGTCAGGCTGGAGGATGGTCGCGTCTGGAGGAGACACATAGACCAGCTTAGGAGGCGCCTCAGCACCCTTGCCAACAAGAATCCAGAGTCTCCAGTCGAAGGGGAACTGCCTCATCCGCCGCCCAGCCACATCGTACCCAGCGACTAGTCTGCACCAGCGGTCGTTCCAGTCAGCCCAAACTCGGACAACAGCGCCCAGAGAGTTGACCAGCCTGATCCAACCCACGAGAACTCGACCCCAGTAACCAACCCGGTGGTTTCCGAGGATGCCCAGTCCAGAGAGAGTGTTAGCGACACTTTGCCGGCTCGACCATCACAGACTGATACCGGACAGACAGACAATGTCCCCGAGTTGCGCCGTTCCGGGCGCCAACACAACCCCCCCGTCTATCTCAAGGACTATGCATGTTCGCATCTGGGGGGAAGGGGTGTTATGTCCTGAGGACTCAAGGAGTTCTCACTCAGGTCCACTCACTTTATGTGGGCGTTATTCCCCCATTCCCATTGGTTGGTTCTCCCCAGCAGCCAGCTATAAAAGCAGGCTGCGGGGTCCAACCGGTTGCTGATTGCTGCGAGCCAGTTCCAGGCTTGGCAAGCACGGTCAGCCCTTTATTTGTAAAATAAAGTACTGTTGCACTCATGCTCTGGTTCAGCCTCTCATTGCTCAAACTTAACACTTTCTATCCCCCAAACTCCACAAGAAATGAGTCTTAGCAAAATCTTTGTGAGACTTGTCTGGCACAGCCTTTTGGAGCAGGATGCCTTGCAGGGTCCCAAAGACTCATGGGGGAGAGAGAAAAAAAAGACTTTTGCTGCTTTCCTTGCATGCAGCTAAAAGCAGAAGAAAGAAGCAGAAGGAAGCAGCCCGGTGGCCAGATGAGGCAGGTGTGGCGAGTGGGCAAGTTCCCCTCCTCCACCCTTTCCCCCTTCCCCTCACTACCTTGTGTTGTTCGCAGTGGAAGCAACGCAAGCCTTGTGTTCCCACAGGTCATGTGGGCGGCACAGCCTTGTGTTCCCCACGCAGCCTGGATTAATTGCTTTGGGAAGTACTTTGGGGGTAACATTTCTCTGCGGACCACCAAAATTTTCTCGTGGACCACCAGTAGTCTCTGGCCCACTGGTTGGTGACCACTGATTTAGAATAAAGTCCTCCTTTGTGCTAAAGTTCTGTTACTGAATGGAACTTTCATTGCTCATATTCCCTTATGATCTACTTGCTTAACAGCTGTCCTAAATTATGGCAGTCTCCCCAAAAGCTACTTATGACCAGGTCCCAAAATTACAGCTGCTACAGCACCCCCATGTTCATTTGCCCTAACAATCAACTGCAGAGATGATACAATGCCTCCTTCTACCCACCTCCTTCCCCCACCATCACCTGCAAACATTTCCCCAACAGCTTTCAACTGGACTTAGGCCTGATCCCTACTAGGCCCCATACATTCCTTCTCAATTACCTATGTTTCTAGTAGGCAAATTGCATTCTGGGAGCTGTATATATCACCGCTGCTTCTGGAATCATGCCACACAGTCATGTAATGAAGCACTCTTAAAGTTCTCAGAGCTTTCCAAAAGGTAGAGGGTATTTGGCTTGGTGGGAAGGAATCAGGCCTAAAGCTTTGGAGCGGGGTGTAATGGGGGTGGGAAAAGACCTGTGGGGATCCAAGAGGCAAGAAACAGAGCACAGGGTATCATGTCATGGGGAGGGACTTGGGAAGGGCAGGCAGTGAACCTGGGCCTATGGTAAGCCTCCAAGGGCTTCCCCCGAACTTTGAGGCACCCTGTGTTTCACTTAACAACTGCATGTTTATTTAATGATTGTATTGGGAGAGCACGGATGGAAGATCATTAAGTGAGGTGCTTCACTAAACAGCCATTGCAACATGCAACTTTAATGGGAAGGCTTATTATAGCCGTCTCTCAAGGACTAGCTGTATTGCTAATTTACCAAATCATCTTGGTATCACACATCTGATTTAATAGAGTCCTATGAAGAAAAAAAACTTGTGGAAGTCAAATATTAAGACAGCTTTGGACATAAAATTTAAAAGTGTTGGCAAATTGGTTCAGTTCTACTGACCAAAAGTATAACAGAATAATACATTAATTAATTCAAAATAGGCTACATCTTTAAAACTTTTCATGTCTTTGTTAGCTTTTGGCAGTGTTTCCTGCTACAGTTATAAAACAACATTGGAAAAGACTCCTACGTGATATATTTACTTAATACAAGATTTCACAATATTCAAGAGACCATTATGAGCTAAGCATATAAGTAGGGGAAAACACCAACTGACAAATACTTCCTTATGTATTGTGGCATCATTAACCTTGAAATCCTGGAACAGATTTTCATATAACCATTTTTCAAAAATATAAAACTGTCATTTTACAGTTTAATGCACCTTTCGATATAAGTTTTAAGAATCTGGGGATTACTTGAAACAATTAAGAAATTGAGGAAAACTGTTTTAAAACAACCAACAACAATAAACTTTTTTTCATCATAGTTCAGAAACAAAATTCAAAGATCTTGTCTTATGACAAAAGTATACTTAGCCTGGTATGTTATAATAGCTGAGCTACCCAAAGCAACAGCAATACTAATGTACAACTTCAGGTGTGGCAGAGCAAGCAGAAATGTTCTTAGGACGAAGGTTCTCTGAGCTTTAGAGTGCAAATGTTGACTAATAGTAAGTAGTGTACCACAAAGAAGGAAGAACATTAAGAATTTTATACACAGGGTTGCAGTGAAGTGTGTTTGCAACTTGTTATAAGTCTAATTGTTTTGTCTGCGCTCATCAGTTGATATTGTATTTCTGATCAATGGTTCATTTTTAAATGAACATAATACAATAGGTTTCCAAGAAAAGACTATTTTAAGATAAAGATCTGACTTTAAGCAACCTCTGTATTTTTGTTTGCACAGAAATGAGGCTTTATCTTTTGTCTGAACAAAAGGATATATTCAGGGAAGCAGATATTAAACTAATGTTACAATGCTGATTATTCAAACTCTCCTATGCTATCCTAATCACTGGAAAACAAAGATTTTAGTTCATGGACACTTCGAGGTGTATCCTACAGATTTTTGACTGCTAATCACAAAAATAACCTGTAATTTAACCTCTCGAGTACCATTTTATTAAAAAAAAACTTCTGTTTTGCCAGAATTATTTAACAAATTTCTTTACACAGGTTGACTACCTCATTTTCTGTACTGACATTGACAGTTTGTTAACAGTCTTGGCTTATGAGCATAATCCATTAGAAAGATGTTTCTTTGGGAATCCATCAGTGCTGGCTGTGTATTGTTGAACATTGCAGTGAAATGCTTCAGACATTGAGTGCAAATGAAAATAATCAGCAAAACACTTTTAGCTCTGAGGATCTCATACAGCCTGTCCGAAGCATTATGCCATTAAATACATGATTGTCATTAAAAGTTAATTTTATATTTTTCAAGGTTCCTATGAGATACAGTCATTCTGAAATTATACTTGCATTCAGTTGGAAGATGTTTATCATAATCACCAAGCGATTTACAGGAAGCAAACTTTTGAAAAAATGTGTTGTTAAGTGACCTAAGTCCAAAGATATAGTTGTCTTTGTTTGTGTGTGTGTGTGTGTGTGTGTGTGTGTGTGTGTGCGCGCGCGTGTGTGTGTAGGAAAGAGAGAGAGAAAGAGAGAGAGAGAGAGAGAGAGAGAGTTTTAATTTATCTTTTCATTCTTTTCTTCTTTCATTATTGACAAAAGAAACAGTAAGCCACTCCCTTAGAGACTCAATATATATAAGAACCCAAACTGCCTTCATACAAAAAGAAAAGACCCAGAAAAATGTATACTGTCATGGAAGCCATCCTATTTTTAATGTTAATTACAGGAATACTTCAGGATGTTGGCTCAGGTAACATTCCTACTATAATATCTATATTGAACTCTGTGAGGTGGGAAGTTTTCCAAGGGCAAAATTAGAATGAAGTTAACATCAGGAGTAGGAAGAGCAGATTTATCTGCCAATGATAATCCTGGCATGATTGCACAAAGGCGAACAGTTTTATTATTTTACTATTTAATAATGGCATTAAGTACTTTTTTTAAGACTTTGAATTTAAGAAGAGGAAATTCAGAAGGTAAATGTGTAAGTCTGCTGTACTTAGGACCCCCTGGGTGAAGTTATTAAATCCTTTGCACATGTTACCAATATAACAGTGGTATGACAGCAAAAAACCCAAACTTGCTTTTAATTGGGACAAGCAGATTTGGGTTTGCAAAAAAGAAAAAAAGGGAGCAAGAAAACGGGTGATTTGTGTCTTTGCTGTTGTTCTATTTATGCCCACAACATCAGGAGTCTTGAGTTATTTTTATTAGTTTAATGACAAGTGAAAGTGATTAAAAATGCTGTTCAAATGACTGAGTTCCAGATGCAGCTGTAGCTTTTCAAACAGAAGCATAGATGCCAAGCAGGAATGGCTGGGTGGCAGTGGATTCATTTCTTATATAATACAGATTCTCAAAATTAGTATTACTTCTAAAAACACCGATAAGGACATAAATATGTATGAGCATGTAGTGCCCAGCCATCTTCTCATACAGAGCAAAAGTAGTATCCAATCCGTGTCTAAGCTCCACTTTTCCAGACTGTGGGTATGGGCTGGCATGAACAAAGATTCCTTCATTCACCCCAGAAGAAAGTAGTTATTTTACAAAGAAAACATGCCTGTTGTATATTTTGACTACATTCGTTTTCTCTAACATCATGTGTTTTATATATATAAAGGTTTCTTGAGAGTATATTGGCTGCAGTTGCATTCCCACTTAGACTGGAGCATATCATCTCACCAATTTTGCATGTGATTGACCGACTGATGGTTTGGGAATCACCACTTATGGGAAGCAAGGAAGGGAGGGAGGCAGGGAGGGAGGAAGGAAATTCCAAACTCTGTAGGCAATCAATCAGTGAAAACAATGAATATTATCATTGATTAGTCCAGAATAAGCTATAGCACAATACTTAGCCACACAGAAAACCTGTATTTGCATCTGCCAATAAAATAAAAAGTATAAAATATATCAGGTGCACCTAGATTGTTAGTTAAAACCAATAGTATAACAACTGAGCAATATAGTAGAACACGATCTATCTCAGATTCTCAATCTCCCTTGAACTATAAGGACAGATCCGGGGTATCCAGATTTGGGGTATTACAAAATTAATCCTTCAACCTGACTAATGATAAATCCAATGTTATCTTTTTGTTTAGAAACATAAGAGTAATATTGAAAACCACAGCTGAAATTTGGGCCTTCTTTTGGACAAGGGTCACTGTTAACAGCAATAAATCAAAAGTAGTGTTGAACTGAACTTTTTTGCATGTTAATTGGTTTGCAAACCTTATTTATCAGTAAAAGCTATTTATTCCCATCTGATTCAATTGGGTTTTTTTAAGATGAAAATCAGACTGCAATCCAAAATGAATAAACCTATTGGATTTATTTCGTACTACTATATCATATCTGGAGAAATTCAGGCAACCACAAGATGGCAGCAAGGAATGAGAAGTTTCTACATACAGCATTTTAATTGCCATCTTGGAGTTGGCCAGATATTTTTTCACCCTGGATGTGGTAGCTTTACAAATATAAACTTCCAGTTGAATTAGTTCAAACACAAAAATGTGTGTATTGGGTTTCAATAGAGTTTTTTGTTTTATTTCTAATGATTTCTAAGGATCCCTACCATTATATTAATATAATAATGAATTGCTCTCCATCTTTAGATTGGACAGGTTATTAAATGTAAAGATTTAGCTCCCCCTTGTGGAACTATGCCTTATGCCTTAATTTGGAACAAACTAGATTTTGATTCTTTCAGTCAACATTTCTGCGTATGAATTCAGTATTCTTTGAACTGTGCAATCAAATGATTTGTATGCATTTGGAAATTATTATAAAATTGCAATGATGGTGATAATTACTGTAAAATCTGCTTTTTTAAATCTCAATTTAGTGCCAGCTCTATCTACCGTGGCGACACCTCCAACTCCAGGTTAGTGTGATTAGGCTCTTAGGTTTTGTAACAGAGATGAGCACCGCCCCCTAGAGCCGGAAACGACTAGCACATATGTGCAAGGGGAACCTTTACCTTTATACAACACTAAGTTAGTCAGATGGAATGTCAGACTAACTAAGCTAAAAAAATTATACCTTAGCATATATAAATCTTATATTTCATACCATCTTATATTTAGTAAAGCAAAGTGAGCATCTAGGGAAAATGTGGTTATGTGCAAAAAAATTCCCTTTTAAAAATAACAACATTCTTTTACATCACATTCCCAACCATATATAATCAAAATCAATCCCAGGAAGGTTTTCATTTAGATATGGGGCAGAAATTAGTCTGGTGCACATTTTAATGAACATTTTCTATTATTTTGTATTTTAATCTCATATATCTGTTCAAAATTGTATTGTGAAAATTGTTTGTGAAAATTGAATTGCAATGCAATATTCTTATCCTATCTGTCATGTCCATCAAATATTTATATTAAGAAAGCACAGATTAAAAAGCATATATATATTGATGCCAATGACAAACAAAAATGCTTTGTATTTGAGTAAATTTCTCGTAAAACATTGTTAATCAGAAATGCATGCAAAAATATGTAGAGCAGAACTGTGCAATTGTAAAACATGAGAATTTGGCTTAGAAATAGATATGAAACTTGGATGTTTGTCACAGAACATAAAGCAACATAAAAATAAGGTACTTCCTGGATAGCTTAGGAAAAAGAAGTACTTAAGTGGTCAGAAGTTTCTCTGAGTTTTCTACCACCCTTCCTTAAAAATAAATGCATATAAATACCTACTATTCTGCCATTTAAAACTCACTTTGCATTAAAGTGCTATTAGAAGAAATGTTCAGCCTCAAGGTACTTACTTATATGATAGTTTTCCAGATGCTGGCACTATAATTCCCAGAATTCTCAGAATACTTAGTAGACACACACACACCCAAACTCAGGAAAGTATTCAGTGAAATGAAAGAATTAAACCTACTGTATTTTATTCACTTCGAGCTATAAACAATACTAATTTGTTTGCTTTGTTCTTGCATAGGACTGTCTCTCAGACTTGCTGGCACATACAACTATTGTGAGGGACGTGTGGAAGTGTATTATGAAGGAGCCTGGGGAACTGTCTGTGGCAAGAACTGGGATCTGAAAGATGCTCAGGTTGTTTGCCAACAGTTAGGATGTGGGAATGCTGTAGAAGCCCTGCCCTGGCCTAAATTTGGCTCAGGCTCAGGCAAAATTGTCCTAAGTAATGTACAATGCAAAGGGGATGAATTTTTTCTATGGGATTGTAAGAACCCTGGATGGGAAGTGCATAACTGCAATCATCAACAGGATGCTACCGTTCTCTGTACAGGTATATGTGGGTTTTCTTAAGTCTTGATTTTTACTGGAAGTGTGCAATCAATATGGTTATTCACTGACTAGTGTTGTAGAACAGCGGCCCCCACCTTTTGAGCACCAGGTTTTTCCACAGACCGGAGAGAGTGTGTATTTACATGCTGCCTGTATCCCACAGGGGTTCATTTGTTTACAAGGCCTGGTTGCTGGCATGCCACAGACTGGCTGCAGGTCCACAGACTGGGAGTTAGAGACCTGTGCTGTAGAGGCAGTCATAGGATAAGATGGTTCCATAACTACATATATTTTCTTTATGGTTTCTTGTCATTTCTTGTTGCATCAGTTGCCCAAATCCAAGATACTTTGAGCAGCATACAAAACTGGAAAATCCATAAAACTGAAAATATCAATATCAAATCAAACAGACATCCTAAAGTAAAACTAACTTGTAAACAACACAAATCAATCAAACAAAAAACACAATAATTCTGATACATCAACCCCAGGCCTGACACCAAAGCCAGGTTTTAGAAGTTTTCCAGAACCCTAGAAGAGGGTTCTTATCTATTCTGTTTCAGATGTTGGGGGCCATGACAGAGAAGGAAATTATTCATTTGAATTTTCCGGGCGATTAAATGACCTCTTCACTTACAATGGCAATTGGGACCAGAATTTCTATCACAAAGTAGGGTGGTCATAGCGAATGACTGTATCACTTACGGTGGGCAATTCCTACAGTCCCAATTGCTGTTGTTAACGGAATCCCAGTGTAAACTATTAGTAGTGCCTTACCAAATGTTACACTCAAGTATGCTAAATGTGGGTTTCCTCAAATGTCTAGGCAACCTTTTTAGTGGGATTTTTAGTTAATCATTCAAGATGAACTATGAATCTGCAATAGAAAGAAGAAACAGAACAAGTACTGGAAGGGAAATCTTGAATGGCCCTTCCACATATTCCGTTGCATACTCTATGCTCTCTTGGTTGCTGCCTTTTTCATGATAGTTCCCATGGCATTCTGTTAATATTTGGATAACTATGAACATATGGAAAAAGAGAAGAGTATAGGAAGTTGTGATAGTTTATCTGTTAGCCTCCTAGGAAAGACAGAGGCTTATTTAAGAATGTCTGGTATAATCAAATTCTCCTTTGTGAAGGCAGCAGTTCAAACATTTGAGTATTTACTGATTAAATTCTAAGGAAGATGAAATCTTATTACATAAAATAGTCATTCTTAATTGTTCAGCTAATCAGTGTAGAACAATGCTATTCCACAACTCCAATGTCATTAACATTTCCCACTCTTTCAATTGCTATACAATCCAGATATAAACTATAGAAGAGTCTCAAACATTAACGATTTTAAGGTTGAAACCTCAAGAGCAATCATGATGTGCTCAATTTTTTCAGTACTGATGTTGCACAATAACCACATATGAGTCTCTTAATTACTGAAGCAGAGCTGACCTTGTAAGTTGGGCACAGTCATGTAATGTTTCATTCAGTGACCACATTGTTTACTATCAAAGTTGCTGGTTCCTATTGTGGTTGTTAAGTGAGACCTGCCTGTATTTTGTTCCCTAAATGTATTTAGAATGGCCTTCAAATTCAGATCTTGCAACTTACTGTTGGCTTCCCCATTGATTTTGCTTGTCAGAAGCTGGCTGTGAAAGTCACAAATACCAATCATGTGATTGTGGGACACTGCAACCATTGTAAATGCATGCCAGTTGAGAAGCACCCATATTGTCATCATGTGACTGCAGGAATGTTGTGATGGCCACAAGTTTTGAGGACCAGTGCCATGAGAACTTGAATGGTCACTGAACAAGGCAGTCATTAACCAAGAAGTATCTATATTTTTTTTCTCTTACTTATCTCATTTCCCTCAGTTCAGTTTTATTATTTGTGCTAAGCAGTGTCTTAAGCAAAGATCTTAAAATAAACAAGTTTAAAATAAAAAAGTTTAAACAATATCCATGTGGTAATGATTAATTAATCATTAATGTTTTAATTTTATGAAAATTGTTTTTTTATAGGTGAAAAGTATAGACCAGGTATGTAAGTCTTCTCTTTCATGTTTATGAATATTTTTCTATGTTCTGCATAATAATAATGTACCAAACTGTGGAGCATCTTATCAAAGCTGGTATCATCCAGGTTTTTGGGGGATTTCATCACTACTGGTGGGAAATAGGTTGCAAAGGGCTCCTTTGGGAATATTTTTACATTAAAAGTCTTCACAATAATAGTATGAATGATTCACAGTATGGAGTTTGGTATCAGCTTTAGAATGTTTGTAATTTTGCAAGTTCTATGGAATTAAGACCACCATAAATTTTATAATTATAATTCTTAGGGAAGATTATGAATAAAATCATTAGTAGATATTACTATGGATATGGTTAATTCAGGTAGGACTGCTCTTCCTTCAAAAGTCAAAGTGTATTGTTCAGAACCAAATGAAAAAGGCAAACAAGCATGAAATTAACACGATAGAAGTCTGTTGACAAAGTCATAACCAGAAACCAACATGGGTTTGGCAAGATCATGCTAGACAAAACTTATTTCATTCTTTGACTAAGTGACAAATTAATAAACCAGCAAAATGCTGTGGATATAATTTACTTGGACTTCAGTAAGGCATTTGATAAAGTAGATCACAACCTATTATTTGATAAGATAGAAAAATGTGGGTTAAACAGCATTCCCACCAGATGGATTTGTAACTAGCTGACCAACCACCCTCAGCATGTAGTCTTTAATGGAACTGCTTCTATATGAAGGAAAGTATGCAGTGGGGGAGCCCAAGGCTCTGTTTTAGGCCCAGTACTCTTTAGCAATAGCACTTAGACTTATATACCACTTCACAGTGTTCTCTAAGCAGTTTACAGAGTCAGCATATTGCCCCCAACAATCTGAGTCCTCATTTTACCCACCTCTGAGTCAACCTTGAGCATGGTGGGATTTGAACTGCCAAATTGCAGGCAGACGGTAGTCAGCAGAAGTAGCTTCCGGTACTGCACTCTAACCACTGCACCCCATGAGGCTTTAATGATTTAGACAAGGGGGTAGAAAGGGAACTCATCAAACTTGTAGATGACACCAAGCTGGCAGGAATAGCCAATACTCCAGAAGATAAGCACAAGATACAGAAGGAGTGCTTGTGGACAATCATTTAAATATGTGCTGCAGCTGCCAAAAAAGCAAACACAGTCCTAGGCTGCATTAACAGAGATACAGAATCAAGATGACGGGAAGTGTTAGTATCACTTTATAATGCCTTGGTAAAACTGCACTTGGAATATTGCATCCAGTTGATTGCCGTAATACAAACAAGATGTTGAGAGTCTAGTCTAGAAACAGTTCAGAGAAGATCAACAAAGGTGATTAAGAGACTATAGAGGCTAAAGCATAGGAAGAATGGTTGCAGGAATTGGGTATGCCTAGTTTAATAAAAAGAAGGGTTAGAGGTGATTTGATAGCAATATTCCGATATCTAAGGGGCTGCCACAATTAAGAGGGGCCAACTGAAGGCAGAACAAGAAGCAATGGATGGAAACTAATCAAGGAGATAACCAACCTAGAACTAAGGAGAAATTTACTGAGTTAGACAGTTAATCAATAGAACAATCTGTCTCTAGAAGTTGTGGATAGTGCAACAGTGGAGGTTTTTAAGAAGAGAGACAACGGTTTGTTTGAAATTGTACAGGATTTCCTGCTTGAGCAGGGGGTTGGACTAGAAGACCTGTTTTAGTTTTTAGTGAACATTGCACAACCTCAATCATATGATGTTTGATTACCTGACAATATCTGAAGATGTTGAACTTTATTGACGTGAAGCGGGAAATTGTGCATATGTATGTGTTATCTACAGATGTAGATGTAAATAGATTGCAGATTTAATAATCACATTTTATTATATCTTCCAGCTGGAACTGAAGGAGATGGTGAGTCTGTGTTTAGGATTTTTCCTTTTAAAGAAAACAGTCACTTTTAAAATATTTTGCCTGAAACAAATTTCTTCAAAATTTTCAGTAAACTATGAATGTACAAAGTTGAGCAAATGAAAAACCTTTGAATGTATAACATTTTAGTTCGATTGATTCATTCAGATAAAGATTGGAAGTGAACTGCTTGTGACCTCTTCCTGTAATTTTACTTTTTTCCTAATTATTGTGACTCTATTCTCTAAAGAATAGGGTACTATGGATTTACAACTTGACAAAACTTACTACAATTTCTTAAAAGCAACTTGGAGAAGAATAACTCACCCCTATTAAACTACATCTGTCTAGAGTAGCATGCATGACATGCATGTTAAAGAGTTATTATTAAATATTAAAGAGTTCCACATTAAAAAGAATAAAACTCTTATTAAGTAGTACAAACTGTAAGACCTGTGGGTCACATATGACTTGATGGAATATCCAGTGAACCACACAAATCCTTCAATCCTTGAGACTTTCCAATCTTCTTTGATGCTCTCTGAGTTTTGGTGAGACCCAAGGAGTCCACAATTCTGAGCTACAGTACATATATTTTCTTCTATTCTTCTCCTTTCCTGCTGATCTAGCCCCTTTTGCTTTGCTTGCTACTCTATTTCTGGCCCATTCTTTTCTTTTATTTGCATCTGCCCAGTCCTCATTTGGTCTTTCCTCAACCCTGGCTGCTTCTCTTCTAGTTTCTCCATGCTGCTTGTCTAGTCTTCCACCAGATTTTACCCAGTTTGCCTGTTCCCCTGAAGTCTTTTCACAACACCTCTTCCTACCCATACCTGACCTTTTCCAGACCTCCCATAAGTCTGTAACCTGTTGAAAATGTTGC